>NW_024884142.1:13094165-13410755 GCF_019232065.1 Centrocercus urophasianus | reverse complement strand
GACCTTTCTGAGGAAGGCTTCATCTGGAGGCTTCTCCACCTCCAGGATGAACTATGGATGACAGACACCTTCAATGACAACCCCACCAGCACCTGGTGTCCAATCCTAATTCTCAGCTCCTTCATCTTCCACTTTCCTTCTCTATCTTTGTGATTTTATTATCAAGACTTAACCTTTACATTTGCTAGAATAAAATTTGTTGTTGCAAGACAGAGCTCAGTAGATGTGACAAACCTAGGATGCTTTTCTTTGACAAAGCAAATTGAATTTTCAAGAAAACATTCAACATGGGGATACAAGATTAAGAGCAGAGGAAGGACTTTGGGTGGAAAAGGAGCAGCTACGAAGGACGATGGGGAGGTAAAGATAAAAAGCTCTGCTGTATACTACTCCTTGTACTATTTGTGCATTATATTAATTCCGAGTCTCTAAATTACTGATATTGCCTTCTTGGATTTATGTATGTCTTTCACTGTATTTTTGTTCTGTTATATTACCATCAATGCGTCTACATATAGCATTAAGAACATCTACTGAAGACAACAGGTACTTGTGAGAAAAAAGCCCTCCTCTATATTATGCCTCGTACATTTAGTGCCAAATACATACTACCTTACACATACACTGTAAGGAAAGGAAACTTTTCAAGATGATAAGAATAAATGGTTATAAAATTAATAAATAAACAAATTTGAGGGCTAAGGGTCAAAGCCATACTGGAAGCTATCTGTTCAATTTTCAAAACTGGCAAGGACAGAGAAATACGAAGAGCAAGCAAGGAAAACATGTAGCAGATAAATGCCCTTGCTTGTGCACAGAAAAAATCAAAATGATAAACAGGAAAGAATAAAGTGAGACCAAGTATGTAGAAGCGATGACTGAGAAATCTGACTGCAGTGATTCCCTCCCTCTTATCACAACTGAGCGTGCACCAAATGAATAAACTGCCACTTGACATTTCCTTTAAAAAAAAAAAAAAGTAAAAGGAACAGTACTTACTCTAATGAATCATTTTGGCCTCTGCAGCAGAAAGTAGCTGTGATGAACTATAATCTGTTTCGGGAAGTATAATTCTATAATGGAGAATATATGGGCTGAAATATGAGAAGTTGTAGTCTCAGGTCTACTTTAAAAGAGATTCTGAATCATTCCTGCCCACTTCCACTTATATTTGATCATAGCTGTTGACACACTCTTTCTGCCATGCATAGATACATTTCCCTACTAGGGGTAGGAAAGCCATATGGTTCGTGGATGACTATGAATTTTCATAAGGCAAACTAAACTACATTTAATTTCTTTCCCTAGTTATCCAAACAAAACTACCCATTCATCAAACAGAATAGTTCACCATCAGGTGGGACATTCTGGCCCATACAGCATATTTCTAACAAGTGCAAGTCTCTCTTCAATTCCATCATCATCAACAAGCTAACGCTACATTTCAGCACTATTGGCTGCCCCATTTCCAAAGCCTGCTTAGACAAACTGCTTCGCTTGGTGGTAAACTGGAGCAGCTAATAACAATTGTCTTGTTCACACAGTAGAACTGAAACAGCTGTTTTTGTTTGACTGATACAGTTTGAAAGAGCCCCCTGATGGTGCACTTCAGAAAAAACAAGTCTTTATTTCAATGTTCTTTTTATTACAAAACTACTCATAGGACTATCACAGCTATGCAGGAAAATTGCTTTGACTATGTGCAACTGCAAACAGGGAAAAAAGTTCCTGCCTATTAGAGGCAGGTGTGAAATATTGCTTTGACACCTTAGTCAAAGCCCAAACTATGCCAGTGACTATTCCTATGTTAATAATTTAGCCAGACAATGCTCCCAGTCAGGCTGAAAGCAGTCACTACATTGTCCAAGAATATTCCCTATCAGGACTGTACCCTTGGCCACAGACTGCACTCAGAGGGGATGGAAGTCTCCTGCTGCTCTCAGGCTCAGGTGTGACGGCCCGCCTCATTTAGGAATGCATTGCTCTTTAAAGCCAGCGCACTTGTTCAGTGAGAGCTTACTTTACATTTTTGAACTGACTAGAAATAATTATTAGCTGGTCACAATGGACCTCCACGCGTGTAATTTCTGTCTTGGCTTGGCAGCTTGTGACAGCCCAGCATAGCCCACAGCATCACTGCTGATACTGATGAGCCTTTCCCCCACACTGACACAAACTCCTGCTCAGCACTGGGGAACCAGCACCCATGTGGGAGCCTTGGGCTCATCTGTGCAGCTCGGTCTGTTGCACAGACTGCGCAGATTCTCCCAGCACCTCCGCTGGGCAGGCTGCCTATTGAGGGCTCCTTTGCAGCCCTTAGGGTTTTGCTTTAAGCATATCTTCACTTTGTACCAGAGAAACTTAAAAATTGCACAAGGACTTCAAATTCTAAAAAGTTAACAAAGAGCAATCTATGCCCAGCACTGCTTTCAGGGCATGTAGCTAAGTGTATAGCCAGATATTAATACCACCAATAGCACTAAAATGAAAAGCTAAAAATAATCTATAACAGAACCAACGAATTTATTTGACAGTCCCAGTTTTCACTTCACGTTTGACTGAACGGCAGCACAATACGTGCATTATTTAACTTCAGGATATTATGTTGGATCACACAGGGTCTGACTGCAGCACCCAGAATTAACTCTCCAATGCTTAATAACATCGTAATTCATAAAACCATTGTACACGCTCGGAATTCATTTTAACCACATAGTGAACGTCTTGAAAAGACACGAAATGAGTCGGGGGGGACGAGGAGGGGAGGGCACGGCGGCAGCGCGTTAAATACAAATGCTAACAGCCGGCCAGCCTTGTAAGAAAAGCCGCACGCAGCGATATTAAAGCTTGTAACACCGAAAGAAAATTCTTCGCGAGGTTCATTTAGAAACGGCTTTTTTTTTAGAAAACGGGATTGCTGCAGAGCTGAAAGCGCGGCGGTACAAAAGTTTCACTCTTCCTCCTTTACCTATTTCTTCCGACACCACGCAAAGACAGAAGCGAAGCCGAGCGCAGGTGCGGCAGCACAGCACCCCGGGTCCACTCGCGTTACGGAACATCACCTGCCCGGCACGACAGCCACTTTTCCACAGCGGCCCCGCGCCAGCCGTTCCCTCCCGCGCCGCCCCCCGAGCCGCAGCGCGCGGCGCTCAGCTCGCAGCCGAGCACACGCCGCAGCTCCACTGCCCGCGGCCGCCGCTGCCCGCGGTTCTTGCAGCGGCCCAAATAGGGTACCTCGGGCTCCTCGCCGAGGACGCCGAGCCGCTGGAAGTTCGGCAAGTCGAGGCCGCGACACTTCGATACCTCTGCCAGAAGTGGGGCACGGCCGCCCGAACCGGGCTGCGGGCGGGACGGAGCCCGCCGGCGTCTCCTCATGGGTCGCGCGCTGCCCGCACCCCCGTCCCGTCGACGGCCGCCGAGCGCCCGGCCCCGCGCCTCACCTCCCGCCCGACGCCCCCCGGCCCCAGGCGCAGCGCCCGGACCCCGCGGTGCCGTCGCCCCCCTCCCTCAATCAGCGGTGCCCCGACGGCGGCCCCCGCCGCCCGCCTACCTTTCTCAGCGCTGACATTCTAGTGCATTATTCACCGGGCAGGTGCGGGCTGGGCGCGGCGGCGCCGCCGGCTCAGGGTCGGGGAGAGCGCGGCCGGCAGCGGCAGCAGCGCCCTACGCCCAGCATCCCGCCGCCGCGCGCGCCCCCGGCGGCTCTGCGCGGCAGCGCGCCCCCTACCGGAGCCGGCAGACGGTGCAGGTAAGGGGGGAGGGAGGGGCCACGCGAGGAAGGCACGCCCCCCGTCGCCGTGTCAGCCAATGGAGAGACCCCGAGCTCTTGACGGACGGGTGCGGCGGGGAACAGGAAGGAGGACGGGCGCGGGCCGGCTGACTGTGCGGTTAGGTCGGGCCGTGCTGGGCCATGGCGCTCAGCAGGAAGGAAGGTGAGGTTGCGGCAGGTGAGGCGAGCTGGGCAGCCTCGGCGGCGGTCGCCCAACGCGCTGGGCGGTGCTCTGGTGGTCTCTTGCCTCCGCCCTGCTCGCGGCGGGGCTCGGCCGTCCTCCTGTCCTGACTCGTCCCGGACCGCTGGGGCTGAGCGGGGTGGCAGGCGGCGGCAGGTCGGTGTCCGCGCCCGCCCCGAGTCCCGCGCTGCGCTCGCTGACCGCCGTTCCCCGTAGCGCCGGGCTGCTATGGAGACGGGACTTGGTTCGGTTCGTTCGGCGTTTGAGGGTGTGAGACCGCACCTCGCTCTGGAAGAATGCGGTTATAAACATCGGTGTTTGGTAAAGTGCTGTGCTGGTTGTTGTACGGTACGGCTGAGCGCTGGCCGTCTGAGTTCGTACCGTCTGTAGTGGCCGTGTGAGCGACTCGTAAGTTTTCACACAGTCCCAGACCCGACTCTCACCTAATTGATAGAGTGCGAGGTCGGTGGCAGCTCTGAAGGAGGTACGAAAGCAGAGCAGAGCTCTCTCGGTTCGAGATACAGCTCCATCCCATAGCCTGCGGAGCGATCACTGTGTATGCAGCATGCCTTCTGATAGGGCAAGGCAGGAGGACAGATGAGTGTTTTGAGAGAGAAGGTTAGCCAGTGGGGAAAAGAGAGTTTCGTTAGTGAACGTGGGACTCTGGGGCTGAGAGGAAGGAGAGCAGGTTTTGTCCAGGGGGTGGTGGGGCCCCAGCCCTGCAGATGCCCACGGTCAGGCTGGATGGGGCTGTGAGCACCTGACCTGGCTGTGGTGTCCCTGTTCATCTCAGGGGGTTGCACTGAATGGCCTTTAAAGGTTCCTTCCAGACAACTCTGTGAAATTCTAACTGACCCCAGCTCTGTTAAACCACAGATCAAATAGAAAAACACTCCTTTCTGTAAGGTGGAAGAAAAAGCTACGGTGATCTTGCTTGAGTTATAGTTTATACCCTTTAACAATAGAAGCCACTCATGTGCCTCTCTAAGCAGTGGTGGTTTGAAATTGGACAGAAAATCCAGCAAAGAATAGAAGGCTGATAGCATGCAATGCGGGCACCTGGGTTGAAATAAAAAAGTTGAAAGAGTCTGCAGCTTCATCTGAGCTGGCACTGCTGCTGATGGCAATAAGTAGAAGATACTGAAGATTGTTGTTTGGTTTTGTCCGAATTAGAAATGAACACTGGAGTTTTTAATTTTGCTTTGAACTTGGCCAAAAGATAGTATAAAAAGGCTGGTCAGCAGCTTGTTTGGGTCATTTGTCACTGGAAAGGATCAAAGTAACTTGTAGTAAACCAGCAGTGCTTATAGGCAGAGATCTACTTGGGAATGGGCTGGGAAAGTACAGTTCTCATTATTGTGGTGTTGCATGTGTAGTTTTTCTTGTTTTCAGTTGCATATATATCAATGATGCATAGCAGAGCTAGGTTCACTGAGCAGTTCTCATTCAATGCGTTATCAGCAGAATGATTATCCACAGCGGACAATATATTTCATTGCTGTTAATTATTAGTTGCTTCTTCAAAGCCATATTAATCACATTAATTAATCATATTAATCAATTAAAGCTTGCGTGGTTCCAAGATAAAGCTGCCATACAGGCTGACACGGTGGTGGCCTGGTAGGGGGTAAGCAGTGAGGTGCTGGTATTGCTGCCTTGCACATCACTGACCTTCATTGCTAGTAAGTGCTACCAAGCCATGTGAAGGATGATCCAGTGCTACTACGGGCTTCCTGTTTGGGGGGGTTATACTGGAAATGTGGTGACTGATAGCCAACACCTCCACTAACAAAAACATTTTGAACAGAGAGTATTGCGCTGCAGACTGCTATTTCAGTGTTTTTGTGGTGAAACTTAGGTTTTGGGCAGGAAGCTCCTACTTGTATGAAGGTTGGAAGGAAACTGTAGTTCTTAAGTTGTTGTTTTTTCCTTTTGATTTTAATGGCTATATTACGTACATGTACTTGATCCTTGCATCATATTTTTTTTTTTCTATTTGCTAATTAAGAGCAACTCTCCTTACAGATCTTAATGGGGTTATTTTTTAATCTATGTAATTTTTCTGAAAACCCTGTGAGGATCTTTTCTTTAGGGTAAGTGTCTTTTAATAGGTTTTTACAAATAAATGTGATCTAGAAATGGAGTTTGATGTCTGGCAAGGGCTGTCTGTGCTCTACAGAAGGTATATTGACTGTGTGGTTTTGTGTTTTGGCTGGCTTATAGAATTTGGTTTTTGTGGTGCTTTGTTTGCTTATTTGTTGATGGGCTTTTTTGTTTTTAGCTTTGGTGGTTTTTGGTTTTTTGTTTGTTTGGGGTTTTTTTGTTTTTTTTTTGTAGGGGCGGGAAAGGTGTCTTTTTTCTTGGGCAGCTCTCAATGCATCTTGCAGTCAGTGACCAAAGATTTATTATGGCTGATAGTGATCTAAACTTTATTTGAGAAAGTGGGTTTGTTTATTTGGATAGCAGCTAAATAAATCGGTGATAGCAATGTTTTCTGTGATTAAATGTAGGGGTTGCACTGGAATAAGCACGGTTGAATCTGCCATTAAAACTTATTAGGGGTTGGAGGAAATAAATTGTAGGCTGCTGTTGCTGAGTTCAGCTTTGAGCCTGAGTGAGTAATGTAGCCAGAGAAGGAGGCTGACATGGTAGGAACAAAGAAGCAGATGTGGTAGATCCACCAGCTTTGTATTTAGGAAGTCTGTGAGGGTAACACATGCAGATAACTGAATGTGATGTTTCTGATGTAACGCGGCCTTTAGGGTTCTTAGCAGTGGAAGGGGGTGTGTTGGGTTTATTGAGATTAGGGTTCTTGGGCTTTTTTTTTTTTTTTTTCGTGGAGAAATCCTTGAAGATCTACCAGGCTGTTTGCCATGGGCAGTCTTTGATTTCTTATAGAATCAGAAAATGGTTTGCATTGGAAGGGGGACACCTCCTTCTAGACCAGGTTGCTCGCAGCCCCTTTATGCTTTTGGTTGTCTCTAGTTCAAAAGGATTGCAAAGAAAATAGCCAACAAGTGTCTAGAAACTTGCACTTCTATGGCTTGCCTAATGATTTATATTATAGTGCCCTTACAACTACTTGAAAGAAAGGAAAATCTGTCATTGTAGCTCCATAATGATGGGCTATTTGACATGATATTGATTTTGTTGTTAGAGGCACGTGGGAACATCTGTAGCAATTGCTGGATATTATGCAGCAAATACTCAAGTCACAGCTGAGTGTGATGTATTTTCTCCCTGAGGAAGGCTAGATGGGCATGCAGTTGTTTATATTCTATGTATTCTATTTGCTCAGTGATACTTCTGGCAGTTTCAAGGTTTTAAGACGTGTATTCTGAAATTCATTTCAGTTGCTTTCAAGTGGAGAGAGCAAGTTCTTTTTAGAATTTTTTTTTTCTTTTTTTTATCGGTAACCTGTAGTCCGAATTGCTTTTTTCACTTGTTTAACTTAGAGCAGTGCTTCGAGCAGCTGAGTTACAGTTTGTTTTCCATGCTACCTGCAGCACACAGCAGAGGATCACCCAATACCAGCAGTGTTTCTAAGTTAGAATAGAAAAAGACCCTCCAAGACATAGCAAAAGCCTTACTGTAGTTGCTCAAAGGAAAAAGGCTACTACTTGAACTCTAGCTTGCGTGTATATGCTTGATTTGCTCCTCTCAGGCCATATAATCTTTGCGTTCTCTGAAGCAGGAAGAAGTTTCTAGGTTAAAGTAAGGCTTGAACTTTCTGAAGTTTGGGCAGTTTACACAGCCAGTGTTTGTAGGATTTCGGTGACCAGTGGTGTTTGAAGTGCACAGCTCGTGGAGCTTTGCTGAGGTTGGTTACTTTTTTTTCCTTCTTCACCACCCCTTGAACTCTCATCTCAATAAATAAATAATTACACTTGGACCAACTTAAGGTAGCAAGAAAGATTAATTTTATTAATTTTAATTATCAAACTTGTTCTTCTTTATAAGGATAGGTGTGAGACCTTTATGTTTTGAGTGAGATCTGTTTGATCCTGCAGTATGAGAGAAGTGTGATGACACACCTAGAAACATGGATAGTGTGCACAAATTGATGCGATGGTGCAGATGCTTTATTTTCCCAGGGTAGTAGTGAGAGCACACAGTTAACAAGGTTTTGCTGTGGGGCAGACAGGGTTCTCATGAACAGCTGGAACAAAATCCTCCTGTTCTCACTGTGTTGACTGTGTAACTTCTTGTTATCTGTGTCATGTCAAGTCAAGTTTATTAGATGTCTAGGAGCTTGCAGTCGCAATTAAAGTGGCCTACTGAGAGATCCCTAAAGCCTCTGTTGAGACAGGATGGCACGATCTATTAGTCAGATTCTTATTGAACTACACAGTCATGCAGAACTTGCTGACAGATGTAACACCAGTCGTACTGATTTGAAGCTGCAGGGTGACACAGAGATCATGCTTACTGAAGCTGAGTCAGTTTCATCTTAGGTAAGAAGGGAAAACAAATGTCTGCTTTCTGTTGTGTGTGTCTTAGTTTTGAATCTATGATTGCCATGAGTCACGTTGGCCTGGGGGGCCGCAGGTCAGTCTGAGTGGTACAGCAATGCCTCCTGAGACTTACTACTTAATTTAGGTGAATGCACAGCTGTGGGTTATGCAGACGCTGTTTCCTTTCTCCTCTACTGACATCTTAAGCTGTATACTTAAATAAGTTGCTCTTGTTCAAAAGTTGCCTCCAAGAAGGGAGAACGATGTATTACTGTCAGGTAACAAAGTGTTTTTTCTTATACTACAGAGCATAGCGCTAGGTGAAAGGTAAATGGAGATGCAATGTAATGGACTGCTATATCATAGCACAAAGCTGGAAGTTCTTTATTACAATTCAATAACTGCATTAAGAATAAGGCAAGTAAAAGCTAGGCTATTAGTATCCGATTTTAATGTCTAATGGGGCATGGAATGCTGATAAAATTTTGGAGAAAATGATGTATGAGATCTTGACGCAAGCTGTAAGATAGTGAGGTTAGTGTTACACAGATTAAAAATGACAGCATCTCAGCTTCTTGTGAAGCTCCCCATGATATAAAGGTTAACAGCTGTACTCGCATGCAGGTAGCTCAAACACAATTTGTGTGACCTTGAATACAAGTATATCCTTCTGTTTTATTTCCAAATGGGATGTTTCTTCCTTTTCCACCTAAATATGTGATGGTAGCTTTATTGAGAGTAACGTTTTCTGGTGTATAGAATGCCTATGAAATAAATTGTAAAACTGTTCCTGTGTTTGGACATTCAGCCAGAAATGTACTTTTTTCCTTTAAGCTGTCATTCACATTTGATCACAATAGAAAAATGTAAAAGCTGTATAAGGAAAATTGATTAAACAGTAGAAAATACTCAAGTAAACCATTTTTAGTGTTTACACTTCTTGAAGGGCTTCCAGAGTCTCGTGGAATATGTTGTGTGTATTCAGTGAGGGTAAAGCAAAATATTTTCTGCCATCTTCAGATGGGTTAGCCTTAGTGATTTTTCTGGCTTGAAAGTGCAAGTGAATTCCACCTTAAAATGTTAAGCTGAAAAACTACTTGGTAAATTCCTCAAGAAGGAGTTTCGGAGAATAGTAGTGCCTTTGAGAGACAAGGACTTTCTGGAATTAAAAAAAGAGAGAATCTTACTATGCAGAATTATTCATTTGTAGGTAAACACTGCCAGGTGGAAACAAGATATTGTGGCTGATCTGCAGAAGGGCGTACTCTTTGACCCAGACCTCTGTATTTATCTACAGTGGCATCTTTCAAGAGATGGATGGTCTGCCCTAGCCTGCGTTTTCTGCAACAGCTCCTTCAGTCCCTGCTTTTGTCATGCACTGTTGTTTAGCTGTCCTCATAAGAACCTGTTACCATAGCTTCACCTGCAGGATGAGGGATGTTTATAGACTGTGAACAGAAAGCAAAATAATGTGAAATTGGAGACTTCCCATTCTTCTACATGTAAAATTGTACTTTGAATGTATCTCAGATTCTGTATGTTTTGTACCAGTTATTTGTATCTTTTGGAAAGATCAATTTGATTGCCACCCATGCTGGTGTTTTGCTTTCATACTGTTGCGTTCATACTGTTTGTGGTGGAATGGGAGTATGTCAGTCTTAGCAGAGCTGAACTCATTGGTAGCGAGAAAATGATAACCTTTTTCTTCTTCTGACTTGGACAGGGGTACCCCTGTTATAAATATGACAGATATCCTTGTAGTGTGAACACTTAGGCAACGTGGTGTGTAATTGTATTCATAGTATACTTATTCTCTTCCTCATATCCATTTCAAAAATGGGAAAGTTGTATATATGTTTGTCTGTTGGTAGTTACATGTGAGTGAACTTGACTGGAAGATTGTCTTTGAACTGATGATTTGTGGCTTTGCTTTTGTCTGGAAGCAATGTATATGTGGCTCTTCTTGTATTATGAAACTTTCTTATCAGATGTGCTGTGCATTGATTTCCATTGACTGTAATGGGGCCTCTACAGTTTAATCCCTAGTGAAAGCATTTTAGATGCTGAGTGACTGGCCAGCTGAATACTCTTCAGTTTTCTTGGGGGGCCGGTTAATGTGTAAACAGTGTGATGTCTTGCACATGTCTATCAATAGGTGTTGTAACTGCAACTGCATGTTGTTTGTACTGTGCAGTATAAGCAGGGTATCTTTTGTCTTTTGGGAACTTGCGCTGATTCTTAGCTATAGCTCTGCATGCTAGGCCAAATAAATAAGAAGTCGATCAGCTTGGCCAGTTGAGCAACTCCTTCAGAAGTACAAAAGACCTAAAATACGAATGTCCATATTGTATGATAAAAGATGAAGTAAGCATTGTTGAAAATGGTTTAAGGGAATGGAAAACACCTCCTAGCCAGAAGTCCTTATCAGTTTTCTATCTGCTAGCTGGTAAAAATGACAATCTGGCTGATGTTTTCTGTATGTAGTGATCTCTTAAAATACTTTTGTACCTTGTCTCTTCAGGTCTTAGTGAAATCCATCTATCTTTTATTTTTTTTCTTCTGCAAGTGGTCTCACTGAGTGTCCTGGTTGAGAGTTGACTATGATTAGAGAAGCAATGATGATTGAGGTATCAGGGGGAAATTCTTTACAGAGAGAGTGGTGAGGTGCTGGAACAGGCTGCCCGGAGATGTTGTGGATGCCCCGTCCCTGGAGGTGTTCAAGGCCAGGTTGGATGGGGCCCTGGGCAGCCTGGTCTAGTATTAAATGGGGAGGTTGGTGGCCCTGCCTGTGGCAGGGGTGTTGGAGATTCATGATCCTTGAGGTCCCTTCCAACCCTGGCCATTCTATGATTCTTACACCTGATATAAACCATGGCCCTATGCAAGCTGCTCTAGCTGACCTAGTTTGAGCATTAAATGATGTCTGGAGGTCCTTTCTTGCCTTAACTGGCCTGTGATTTTGTGGCAGTTCTGTAAAATAAGCATCCCAAAATAGCCTTTGTAGGTGGTATGATACTTGGAGAACAACAGATCCTTCAACGATTATAATTCTGTTGAATGTTGGAGAATAATTCTGTGCTAACAGAGACGAACTGAACATTTTGATGAAGCCTTGTCCAAACATTCTGTTCATTCCGTTGTCTTCTGTTCTGCTGTACTCTTTTCTTCTCTGCATTAGCCAAAAAAATGAGTTAACCTATCTTGCACATGAGATGGTTTCAGAAGAAACTCCTGACTTCCCAATTTGCACAGCACTGCTGTTATTAGGAGAGAGATCAAGTAGGGCGAGTCGCGAGCCTCTCAGAGCTCTGTGTTTGTTGCTCCTGGTGCCATTTGTTTTATTCGTGCTGCCCAACTTACATGTGAGTAGGCAGCAGGCAACCAATTGAGAAACGCTGCGGGGGTGCTTACAGCATATGTGGCACGTAGCCAAAAGCAAGCGTTCTCCACAGAAATGTTTCTTGAGGACGCAGTCTCCTCCTACACTCAGCTGGACAGGAACACTTCTGATGCTGATCAGAACGTTATTTGTTCAATTATTGAAAGTGTTTTTGCCATAATCTGTAGTGCTAACTGAGTTTTCAGTTGTGCTGTCAACCCCAGGAGAATCTCTGTAAATCTGCAGTGCTATTCCTGTATTGGCACATGTGCAACTGTGGGTAGGTTGCACACGTACATAAGACAAGAAACTTAGTGGTGTCAGCTGAACACTTAGATACCAAACAATACATTTAACCGATGGAAGGCTTTTTCTTCTTAGGAAACTGTGGCAGAAAGATCCTGGATATTCATTGGTATCTCTACCCGATGTGCTCTGTACTTTCTCCTGAAGTTTGTTTTCCTTCTGTGATGTCAAACTGCAGGCACAGAGTGCTTTTTCAGTTTTCTGATATATTTGTTCTTCACTGTTTACATAGGCGAGTTGTCAAGTATTAGCCACTTAGCAGCTTACTACCTGTTACAAGTTGTTTTCCTTCCTGAAAATGTTGGCTTGTTGTTGTTGTTGCTGGGTAGTTCCTGGAAATATGCATCTTTGAGAGTTGCTTCAGCTCAATCATGAAGTAGGAAAATCCAGTGTGTATCGGTTACAAGCTGCTTGCTTTAGTAGCATTGTGCATCTTAATCTGGAAAGCAAACTTGTTTCACTTCTGAAATCTAAATGGAAAATGAATTCAGAAGACTAAAGAATGTATGGGTTTGGGGTTTTATGTTTGTAGGTATATCAGAATTGAAATTTTCTTAAAGGATGCATCAACTCTTCTCTTTGTATGGTGTTTACAGTTTTCTGCATTGGCTGCAAGACTCCAGTGCTTTTGTTTGAAGCCGTAGAAGTACAACAGAAACCATGTATTTTGCTGTAAAATGACTTAAGCATATAATAAAATCATAAAGAAGATCCACACTTTAAATGCAGTTATTTTTTGAATGAAAGTAGAGATTACTGTTCTCTATTATTGACTGTTTAAACTGGTGCTTACAACTACTGTAGGACAAATTGGGCTGCTTTTCCTTTAAGTAGAAAACTTGAAGTCTGTAGGATTCCTGTGAGGAAGTAGAGCAAAGTCTCACTCTAATGTTTTAACTGCTGGCCATATGCATTTTTATTTACTGCTTATAAGTATGACTGTGGCTTATGTACTGCTAGAGTCAGGGGGAAGGAGGTAGGGTTGCATGTAAGCAAAGTTTGGGATCTTGGTTATTTCACTAGCATTCAGTGTAACTCAGCTTTTTTTTTTTTTTTTTTTTTTTTTTTTTTTTTGTCAAGAATGCCTGTCTTGTGAACCATCAATAACTATGAAAGTCAGTTTAACCAATATTGTTTGTGCCATGTCTTCTTTCTGTTGGCTTTATCTTCAGAGACTTGCTTCAGATTCTTGATGGTCTGAGTTTACCTGTGTGTATGTAATGAATCCAGATTCCATTTTCATTTTATGTAATACAACTACTGTAGCATTTGGAAAACTTTGTTTCCCTTGGTGATAACTAAGAAACTTTTTT
The DNA here is from genome assembly GCF_019232065.1 of Centrocercus urophasianus. NCBI lineage: Eukaryota > Metazoa > Chordata > Aves > Galliformes > Phasianidae > Centrocercus > Centrocercus urophasianus. Next base: position 13,397,353 of record NW_024884142.1, on the reverse strand, counting down.
TCCTAGCTGTTTTTAACTAATATGGGACCTGGAGGGATTGTATGTACCTAATCTTTTGGCTTAGTTCTTTAGCATGTCAGTAATTGGCTGTAAGGATCCCTGGAGTAACTCTTGAAGAGCACAAGATTGAAAGTAACTTTGGGAGTTTGTTCTAGTCTTTTTTGTTGGAAACAGCCCTGTAGCTTTTATAGAAGTTTAGAGTTCAATGAAAGAGGTTTAATAACTGCCTTATTTTATTTTGTTTATGAGAAGATTGTAGAAAATCTTCTAGATGTCTATCATTGCACTTAGCTTGGCAGTTCTTATATATCGATAGTATTTTTGTGACCTGGTCTTATACAGCCTTATTCTTGAGCTACATAACACTTCCTACTATTTCATACTTGAAGTTCTTCTTACATTTCTTTGCTCATGCTAAACAGCTCAGGATTTGTGTTCTTCTGTGTCTTGCTGGTTATTGTAGAAACTTCTCTATACAGCAGACTTAAATTTGCACAGTGTTTCCAATGAGATCTTTCTGGAGTTGTATTTTAATGCAATACGTTTTCCTGTCTCATTAAAAACTGTTTGGCTCAGTAGGATCTGGATCACACTGTCATTACACACAACTTTAATCACCCTGGTGGCTGAGTCTCTGTCGTGATTGGTAATACACACAGGTTTTCTTGCACAGTCACCTCTGGTTTATTAATCTCTACTTAGGAATTTTTGCTTGTCTTCACAGAATCACAAGGTTGGAAACGGCCTGCAAGATCATCTAGTCCAACCACCCTCCTATTCCTATTAGTACCACAAGCTACTAAACCGTATCTCGTAGCTCCTCATTCAGGTGCCTCTTGAACACAACCAGGGACGGCGACTCCACCACCTCCCTGGGCAGGAGGATGCTCATAAGCATCGAGGCTACCCCAAGAAAAATGTAGTTCTTAAGGCATTTTTCTCTTTAATCTTTATAACCTTGTTAACAGAGGCAGTGTCAGTCTAGCTTGGTCTTTCCCTACAGCAGAGGAGCAAAGATTCTCTTAGAAATTGTGCCAGGTATTTCTGTTAGTAGTATTACTGTGCATTGCCTCCCTTTCTTTTTTATCTTTTATTTTTTTTTTTTTTTTGCCATGTCTGTAATAAGATTTCCCTTGTGCAATTTTGAACTACATTGGTGCAACACTCACAGCTGTGACCCTCCACTACTTCACTACGACATGGACCTCAAACATGCACAGTCTGGGGTCTGGCAAATTCAAGTACACCCAGCATGCAGAGTCATTTTTAGTTGATGATTACAGAAAGAGTAATGCTTTTATCCCCTTTGGTAGCTTGATTTCAACAACGTGTATCAGTGATATAAACAAAACTTATCCATTGCAGTATTAAAGTCCTGTCACCTTCTTAAAAAAGAGGACAAAAAATGTGGCAAGCAGTTCTCCACAGTTGTGTGCACTCATGTTTGGATTCTGAAGATGCTGGCGATGGACAAGTCTTCCCACATGTGACACTGAACTAAAAGAACAAGTAATTAAAATCACAGAATCATTAAGGTTGGAAAAGATCTCTAAGATTGTGGAGAGGTGTGGATTTGAAGGATGGACTGTTTGATGGATTAGGAACTGGCTGGCTGGATGCAGCCAAAGGGTTGTGATCAATGGTTCTTTGTCAGAGTGGAGGCCGGTCACAAGCGGTGTCCCTCAGGGGTCGGTCTTGGGACCGGTGCTCTGCAGCATCTTCATCAACGACACAGACGATGGCATCGAGTGCATCCTCAGCAAGTTTGCAGGTGACACCAAGCTGAGTGGTGCTGTTGACACGTTGGAGGGAAGCCAACCAGAGGGACCTGGGCAGGCTGGAGAAGTGGGCCCATGAAAACCTAACGCCCACCTGAGCACACTGCTGGCTCATGTTCAGCTGGCTGTTAGCCAGCGACTCCTGGTACTTTTCTGCCATGTGGCTTTCCAGCCACTTGGATGAGGTTATTGTGATCGAAAGTGCAGGATTTGGCAGTTGGTCATGTTGAAGCTCATCCTGTTGGCCTCAGTCCTTTGATCCAGTCTGTCCAGATCCCTTTGTAGGCCTTTCCTACCATAAGGCAGATCAGCACTTCCTCCCAGCTTGGTGTCATCTTTGAACTTGCTGAGAGTGCACTGTGTCCCCTTGTCAAAATAACCGATGAAGATATTGAACAGGACCGGTCCCAACACTCACTCCTGGGACACGCTGCTGTTTGCATATAGATTTAACTCCATTCGCCACCACTGGGCTTGGCCATTCAGCCAGTTTTTTATCCAGCAAGCCGTACACCTGTTTAAGCCATGAGCTGCCAACTTTCCCAGGAGAATGCTTTGGGAGACAGTGTCAAATTCCAGTGTGATTAACAGGGAGCTCCAAGACATGGAGACCCCTGAGCTGTGTTCATCAAGGGTAGAGGCTTTGAACTTCCATCTGTTGTCATAGTGTGGCCGAATGTTCAGAGTCATCTTTCTTCAGTAACACATAGCTATGGAGACATTCTTCTATGCATTGCAATATACATTCTCAATAGAACTCAGAAAGCGTCTTTAATTTTTGGCACATTGCAAATAATGTGTTGTCAATTGTACCTCAGAGGATCAGAGCCGTGATAAACTACTTTGGTAGCTTTTCAAGACCTGTTGTGCATTGGCCGAACTCAGAGCCCTGTTGAGCCTGACCTGAAGTGTCTCCAGGGTGGGACATGCACTGCCTCTCTGACAGCCTGCTTCAGTGCTTCACTGCCCTTATTTAAAAAAAAAAAAAAAAATAGAAAATAAATTAAAAAAAAAGTCGTCTTCTATCAAAAAGACCCTGCTAAAGACTCTGTCCCCTTCTTTCTTACAGCCCACCTTTGGATACTTAAGTGTGCCTTTATTAATTCTTGCTTAGCCTATATCCTATGAAACATATGGATGTCCTTTCGCTTTTTGGGAAATTAGGATTATTGAAAGCAATGAAGTGCTGTTGTTTATGTATGTTGTTCCTTTTGGCACATCTACACCACTGCCATTCTTTGCCCTTAAAATTCTTTGCTTCTTTCTCTCACTTGCGATTTCTCATCTGTTAGAACAAAGCAAACTCCAGAACTGAGAGCGCTGATATGTTTGCTGTATTTCTTGCAGCAGGGCTCTCCTTCTTCCTTGTAATTGGCTTCATATTGCTGTTCATCTTTCTTTCTTGTTCAAGTTCAGGCTCAGTTCTGGAGATAATTCCCTTTAAACTATTCTTTCTCTCCCAGACCGAAACACTACAATTTTCAAGAATATCTTCTGAAGCTTAGTGGGAAATATTAAATCATTTATGTCTTATGTGTGAGCATTGTATATGAATGTGGTGACTTTTTTTGGTTCTGATTCTGAATACCATATCCTTAACTTTTCTGTGCTTTATAAAGAATTAATTAGATCATTCAGAAGCGTATCTCAAAATTGCTTATGGTGGTTAAGAAACATCCATCTGCTATCAAGAGTAAAGTGTTCCTGGATCGCTTTCTTGAAGGAGAGTATAAATCAGCGTAGATCTTTCCTCAGTAATCCCTACTGGAAAACAACAGAAATAAATATGTTTACATAGCTGTGCTACTGGAATGGTGAGAGTGAGTCTTATTCTGTTTTGGAGCTCTGATAAGAAAGTTATTTCTCTGATAGATACTTTGCTCCATGCATTTTCTTCAGTCTTCTCTGAGTTCTGGGAATCTGAGGAGTTTTTACCAGATTTACAGATAGAGCTCTGGTGCTGCATAGTTCCAAACAAGTTAGGGAGAGTTCTAAATGCGGGAGAAAAGCCATTGAGTGGTGAGACTGACCAGCCTCCTGTAGTTAAGCCAACACTTGTTGACATAACAGGATTATTTTTTATTACTAGGGGGTTTTTTGTTTGTTTTTTAAGTAATTGCAGTAATAGAACCCCGAGGAGACAGTATCCTCTATCATCTGAGAGGTTTTGGTAGCTCAGCTCTGAGAGACTCTTAAAGCCAAAGCAGAGTGCTTGTAAAGCTGTTGTGGGGTAGCAGGATAGATATTGTTTCATCAGTCTAATTCCCTTGTTGGTATACAGGAAAACTTGTTGCAACAGTGTTGGACCATGGGCAGATTTCATTCATTTATTTGTTTATCGCAGGCCGCAACACAGTTAGGATTCTTAATATCTCAAGCTAAATTAGTCAGGTTTTTTTTCTAACTACTTAGGAATGCCATCTTTTAAAATTTTCCCAAGGAAGGTTTACCGCTGGGGTTCATTAATTCCTGCTGTACTCAGAAGGCTTGAAGTATACCTGGTTCCAAACAGGCAACTTGTTATGCCCTAGATGTCACTGCTACCTGTTTCCGTTCTGTTGTGGCTATTGGGCTTATTGGTTTCCTAAGGAGATGCCTGCTGTACTCAAAGGCATCAGATGCACAAGTGCTGCAGGCAGTAAAGAGCACCCAGCTTCTTCTCCCCTTGTTCATGCTGAAAACCAGAAAGCTTTTGTGTTGGCAGCTGAACTACATCTCTTCTGAGTAAATACATTGCTGCTACTGATCTAGACATTTATTTCTAACCAAGAGGGTTTTTGTTGAAAGTATGCCTTCCTAGGTATTTGTACCTTTCAAGGGCAAGTGTTTCAGGTTGCTTTCTCAGACATCGGTGTTACAGATGAAGAGAGTCCGTAAGAATAAATGTGTATTAAAAATGATCTCGTGTGTTGCCTTCTGAAGCAATGCCAATGTGCATATGAGTATAGTTTGGATATTTTTAAAATGAAGAAAGGAGCCATTCTGGGGAGAAGTGAAATGCGAACAGATGACTTGGGGAGTCCGACTTCAAGTGAGGAGTGGAACATCTACTGTAGCTACTAAGGAGGGTAGCTACAGCAGATTTGGAGAACACTTACCTCCTTGGTAAGATTTACCATTATCTCAAAGAAGTACTTGTTTTGGGTGCAGTACAGTACAAGTGCCTGAATCTGGGGTTGGTTGAAGTGTTGCAGTAGCTGTGCTCACGGAGAAAGGGTTCAGGGTAAACCTCTTAGACAGCTTCCTTTAGAGTCAGAGTTCTTCACAAAGCAATTAGGTTTGTCTTACTGTACTTGTTGGTTATTTCTCTTCTTTCCTTTGGAGTCAGTAACTGTGGGTTTTGTATTTCTAGTGGAAGAATACCTGGGCAAGGAAACTTCAGAAGGAAAAAGTGTGTTTGGTACATACTGATTTGTTGGTGTCTTTCTGCAATAATTATCCAGCAAAATGGTTGTTTTCTTGAAGTGGGTATCTCTTGTAGCTTGTATCAGTATATTTGATGCCACTTTATCAGGAGTATGTGTAGTAAAACTAAATTCAGGTGAAGCTTTCTGCTCAAGTGACTCTTCAAGCTCGGCTCTTTTCTTGGGTCTTTTTATAAGGTCAATGATTATTCAAGAAATTTGGTCCAAACAAAAAGTGATTATGCATAAACTAGTAGGAGCTCAAAAAAAAAATCCAAGACATTCTTCCCTGCAGCTGTGACATGACAATTGAAACCCATCACCAAGGCGGTGTGGGGAGATGATGGGAAGATGGAGCTTGTATCTCCAGGACTGGGAGTTCAAGGATTTCCCAACTCAACGAATCTGATTCTTTAGCTGTAAAGTTAGGCCATTTATTGAAGGGATCTGTGAACTGCTACTGTGTATTTCTATAAACTTCTTTAAGCAGAATTACTTCAAGAATCTGCACCAAGTCACTTGTATGAACCGTATAATTTCTGTTAAAATTGGAATTAAAGTCAGATATTTTCCTCTGAATCTCTGTTCCCTCCTTCTCGCTCCCCGTCTCCCTGCAATATCTGGTTGAAGGTTTGGAATTTATGAAACTGGGGATCATAGAATCACAAGGTTGGAAATGACCTATAAGATCATCTAGTCCAACCGTCTCCCCATCACCATTGCCACCACAAGCACTAAACCACATCACGCAGCACGTCGTCCAGACGCCTCTTGAACACTGCCAGGGACGGCGACTCCACCACCTCCCTGGGATTGTTCTGCAATAGACAAAAAATCAACAGAATGTTACTTGAACCAATTGAAATGTACATGCATTTGTATACAGATGATAATTTTGTTAATGACTAAATTCTTTGCGTATATTCCTTTTCTTTAATCAAATGATGCTTGCATTTGACTGCAGATTGCAGGTGAAATGAGAAGGTAGCCCATAAATAAGAGCAGTTCTACTTTGGTAGAAATGATTGTGTTACCATGTGTTTCTACTGCTGCTTACCAGCTTTTCTATATGATTAAGCAGTTTTAGCTTACTGATTTTTTTTTATTTTTTTTTTTTTTTAATGAGTGATTCAATTGTAATGCCCCATCCCAGGAGAGATCTGTACTTCAAGCAGCTTTGTAACACTTCTGTAAGAAATCTTTAAAAGTATCTGTTTTAAAAGAAAATTAAAAATAAATGTATTTAGTCTGGAAATGTACTGTGTTAATTTATTGCCAAAATCTAGTCAAATAGAGCACTTTATAAGTCACCTTGCTAGTGGTCCCTGGGGTTTCAAAGCTGGTCTATTCTGGCGCAGTTTAGGATTTTAATATATTAAATCTTCAACTTTATTACATGTGAGAGGTAGGGACTATTGAAGACAGATTTGCACTGGATATGAGGGAAACTCTTGTGTCAATTAGCGTTTGGTTTCATGTACTTTCAATGTCTTAAGCTACCTTTTAAATCACTGATTATTTTTTCCCTATTTAAAACTCTTCTATTACTCCACAGTGTTCATAAAGAAAGTGCTGAAACGCCTCTATCCTGAAACTTCATCTTCTCCTGTACATGATTCGAGTGGAAAAGAGGAGGCGGTTCTCATAAATCTGGGCTCAAAATCCAAAGAGAATGATTTGGAAAATGTTCAGGCTTTGTCAGCAGATGCTAGTACATCAAGTGGAACACTCAGCAAATCATCTCGAGGTGAGACTGCACGCTCCTTTTTCTGATAATATGCTTTTAATATAGTTATTTGAGAACAGTGTAATATCTACTACTTTTCATCCAATTGATGCTAGCAGACAAATAAAAGGGCTACTGGTGCTTAAAATACCTGTGGTCAGTGCAGAAGCCTTCCAAAATCATCCTTGTGTATGTGTGTGCATGTATCATTAGCAGTAACTAATATGAAATTGTGGGTTCAGGAGTTGGGCTCGATGATCCTTGTGGGTCCTCCTACCTCAGGATATTCTATGATTGTTTCTGTAATCTATTTATCAGTACAATTTTCTAATTGTTACAGCTCCCCTCAGTTATTAGAGATGCACCCAAAGATCAGGCGTGTGAAATGATCCAGCACTAATCCCTACCCTTATGTTGCAATAGAAACCCCAGGTGCCTGTAAGCACAATGGAAGTCAAATGCCAATTCAGTCAATGTATTCATATCCTGCTGAAGAGTATTATGTTCAGTAAATGTGCATGTGGTAAAAGTGACGCACTATTTTGACAGGTAGGTAAAAGGCCACTGGCAAATGGGTTGTAAAATGTGGATGCAATGCCAGAAGATGATGGAGTTGTGAAATAAAGTAGCTGTGATATTACTTGCGGGTGAAAGGCTCTTTGCTCAAGTATGGAAAAAGTGTGAATTGCTTTGTGTTGTTTGTCTACAATAAAGTTTGCATAACTGAAGGAGGCAATTAAACTGTTTGACTTGAAATTAAAAGCCATGTTTCCAGAGAGCATCCTTAGGGATGGTGCTTAGAGCTGTTACTTGCAAATAAGGAAGTGATGATCACAGATGTGGTCATAGACTGGAGATTGAAGTCCTGAAAGAAGTAACTGAATTGGCTGGTAGAATTAGAACCCTGGACTTCATGAGAACAGATTTCTCTGTTGTTCGCAGGTCTAATTGTTAGGATCCAGTGGAAGAGTGATCTAGATATGCAAAGGAGCTTAGGAGAGCTGGTTAATCTTGAAGAATAACTTTCCCAAAGCACGAGAGTGGCCTATTTTGACATGCAGAAAGTGAGCAGTTTTGGCAGGATGCCTGACTGCTTTCAAATGCATCAAGAAGCACAAAGGGAAGATGAGGCAAGACTCGCCTTCACAGGTCTTGATAGCCAGCTCTTTGTTCTTAACAACCAGGATAAACAACTGTGAGATATTGGCTACTTGCATTTATGGACTGCTAACCTCATGGAGGGAAGCTCATACAATACAAAAAGCAGCTCTACAGAAAAGGACCTACATCACTGATGAGCAGTGCATCCTAGCAAAGGGGACTGACTGCGTGTTGTGCTGTGTTAGCACTATGGCCAGCAGGTTGTAGGAAGCAATCATTCCTTTTGTGAGACCACAATGGATTAGCACTTCACTTTGAGACAGTTTTGGAGTGAGGCCATACTGAAATTACTGTGATCAGTGGGCTCCTTTGTAAAAGAAAGGTAGTTACAAACTAGAGTGGATCCAGTGGAGGACGCCATGGTACAGAGTGCTGGATCACAAATAAGGTGAGACTGAAAATTGAGCTTGTTTAGTTTTGAGATCATTAAGAGGAAATCTCATTACTTTCCTATGCCTATTTAGTAGTTAATACAGGGAATATTTCTTTCAGATGTTTAACAACAGAGCAAACATGTTGTGACAAGTGTAATTCTAGCTAGATACTGGATGGAGGGGGAATGTAATTCTGTCTTGAGACTGATGAAGCATTGGAATAGGCTAACTAGACAGGGTTGTGATATCTCCATCCTTGGAGGTGCTAAAAACTGAACAATGTACTGGAAAATGTAATCTAATTGGAACTGTTTTTGATGGGAATTGGAATGATGACCTTCTTAAGCTGTTCTTTCCCACAGTGGCTATTCTGTGCATCTATTGCCTTTTCTGGTTTGTTTTTGTTTGGACCCCACCTGGTCTGTTAGAATGGCTAGTAACAGCTTGGCTATAGGGCTTTCTTTCATCTGTCTGTGGTAGAATTTGTCTTTGTAGGTTGTGTGACTGCTGTTCCATATTGCATCTGGTTAAGGTGACAGAAGATTGCCTGAGAATCTCACCTTATTGGATTCCCATTTTGTTTGTTCTTTGATCAGTACTTTAAGTACTACTTTTCTGTAGTACTTTTCTGTAGTACTCTCTCTACAGAGTGGCACTATTTCAGAGGCTGATAAAGCATTAAGCTTATGCTGTAAAATGATATTTAATATCATTAATTTGGAAATAATTGTACTTTGGAAGCAGGTAATGAATAGCCTGTTATCTATGGTGAAAATATTGAATAAATGTAACTGGTGTAATTTCTGATGCCAAAAATGCTTCCATTTGTGTAAAGTGTGTTCTTAAAAATCGGGTTCTGCCCAGATTCCAACTGAAGTGGGAGGTGAGAAGGAGAACTTAGATGACCTTGTGATGTATAACTCCTCTGTTTCATTAACTGTAAGAAAGCAGTTCTGGGCACTAGATATAAACAGAGGCTCTTGATCCAAAATCCCAGTACAAGTACAATGCAACTTGTGGGGAGAACATAACGCAGTAGAAACACCTCCTTATTTAGGATTCTCACAGCAAAGCAACGAGGCTGTCCTTTAACAGCAAATTAACAGGGCTTATTTTCTATTGGAGGCAAGTAAATGCCATTAGCCATTCTTTTCTGGCCATGGTTTAGTTCAACTTTAATAAAAACTCTTGCATAATCATCATCTACATGTTGTGATTTTGTTTTTTATGGCATTGAACACTGAAAGTGTATGTTGAGTGATGGGCTATAAGAATTGGGGCCATGGACCGTGTAGCCTTGAAAAAAGATAGGTACGTTGATCAAAGTTTTTGGTCTTGTACTGTTTTATGTAACTTCTTTCTTGTAGCGCAGAGGTTATGGGCTACGTATGGGAAAGCTGATCATTTAAGTAGCAGTAGTTTAAGATGGGTAACGGAAACTGAGGGTATTTTTGTGCCTAGCTGTCGTCGTCTTTCTAGCTTTGGAAGTTATTGTTATGCCTACAAAAAAATACTGAAAAAATTTGGCATCAATAAGAAACTGATTATTTTCTTAGAATGAACGTGATTTAAGATCCAAGTATTTTCTAGCATTAAATAACAGTTTTTCCTGTGAATCACAACATTCAATTTAACAGCTATTTTCAAATTGGGAAGATACTATTACCAATATGCACAAGCTAACCCTTCTTCCCAGATTGTTGTTATTTATTAGCCCATAAAACTTTAAGGTTTTACTTTTGGAACTTGATCCTGTGAATATTTGCATTTATGTGCCTCTTTTGAGCTCAAGTTAAGGGTGCTTAAGTATTCAGAACACTGGGAACTGTGTTTATGACTTGTCCTCATTTAATCTTGAAAGAAACTTTAATTATGAAGTTTAGTATCAGAAATTATTGTACCATCAATTTTCATGCACAGTTCTGGAACTGAAGCTTACAATGAGACATGGCATAGTTGGAGGTGAAATGAAGATTCTGAGGGATGCTGTCCTTTGTGACTACATGTTGCTCTTTTGAACAACTTTTACATCTTCTTGTAGAAGGTGGTAGCTCTATAGTGTGGAGAAAACATGAGGATTCCTGTTCTTCTGAACTCCAAGGAGGGAGGATAGTTATTTACATCTCAAAATATTTTTAAAGGGACTTTAAAAAATAATAATAAAATGCAGAAAGCCACCAATGTCCAATATTTTTCCTTTGGATTTCTGTCCTCCTAAAGAAGATATTTTTTTCCTGATTCTGTTACAGTATTCAATGAGTAAATGAATGTAACAAAAATAGGAGTTTGTTTAGCCATAGAATTACTAATTAAGAATTCCTAAACATTTTTTCCTTTGAGGAACCAGATTCTTTTATTTCTAGAGCTATACCTCAGTTTTAGAGGATTCAAGAAAGTAAGTTTTATTCTGCTTCGATGTATTGTTAAGGAAGCTTTAGATAGACTGCTTTGTTACGTTAAACCCTTTAAAATCAAGGCATGCATGTAATTAACCTAAGCCTTTTTATGTGGCAGTATTAGAGAAAGCAAATGGAAAAATGAAAGTTCATGCGAAAAAGAGGACTTAATTTTCCTTTCCTTGACCTTGTGAATGTGTTTCTGAGTAATGTAATAAATATTTTAAAATGCTTAAAAACTTGCTTTCCCAGTCATTTGCCTGATAATTCTTTCAAGTAAAGCATTTCTCAGAATGACTTGCTGAAATATGGCCTTTATTAAATGTTGTACCTTAATGGGTTTTGTTCATTTCTGACCCTTGTTAGGGTCAGAACTAGCTACCTGCAACGAAGATTAACTTCATAGAGGATGTTTCTCTTGACTTATATGGTTCCTTGCTTTCTTTTCTTCTCTTTATGCTCTAAAATCTTAGTAGTTACTTACCATACCATTTATAGTGTATATTCAAAATCAATATACATGCTTCTGGCTAGAGTCCTGTTACCTGCCAATTTGGATTTTTAATAGCCTCTTTTGTCTTTGCTCTTTTCCTTGATCAGAATTATAGCTGCCTTTTAAAGGACTTGGGATTTACTGCTTAATGTTTAGTATCTTTATAAAAACTAAATTTAAAAAGTTGCTGAAGAATAATTCTATACATGTGAAATGCAATATATATATGTATGGAATATATATATATATATATATATATATATATATATATGTATGTATGTATTTATATATAAAGCATGCTGTTTCACTTTTTTCACTCTTTCCAAGTGAAAAATGAAGAATCTGGACAGTGTGAAATCTTTTGGGGACATCCTACCTGATGTTTGCTTCCTCCTCTTCAAGTGTTAATGAAGAAAAATGATTATTCCTAAGTTTTAATTAGGGGCAGAAGGGCACTATATCATTCCATCAGAGTAGACAAAAATGCAATTTAATCCATATGCTTGGAATAAAAATGTGAATGTGTGATGTAGAATGTAACTGTGAAATATCTCAGTACTGTTATCCTACATGTGAATTTTCTATTAAAATTCAGTACAGCTGTGTGGTGTGGGGCTTTTTGTTGTTGTCCATCTTACTTTTCCCATTGAAGTTGTTAATGCCAACCATATACTGTTTCAGAAATCATCAGTTTGGATGCTTGGACTGCTATGCCTAATCCTGTCTTCCCAGAGCCATTATGTTCTGGGAAGTCTAGGCTTGTGACAAAAGCACCTGGAAGACAAAGCTTTTTGAAAAAAGACGTGCAATAAGCACTGGCCTTTAGTTGATCAAACTGACAAAGTGCATAAACTTATGAGATCAACTCTAGCAGTACACAATGAACTAAGCAGCTTTAGAAACTGGTTCTGCAATTCAGCATCACTTCAGCTGTTAATTGTTATGTAAAGCTGTCTGTTGTGAATAAGGTGAAGAGCAGTGGAAATACAATTACTATAAAATGAAGTGTTGTCACACAGTCTTATCTCAAGGGCTTAAAATTCTTCTTGCTACCTGCTTTATTTCTATGGTGTTATACTTTGCAAATGAGACAAATGCATCTAGAAGTGAATGCTTGACAGAAGGCAATGACCTCTCTTGTCTATGGTAGAAATAGTGCTCAACCAGATTTCCAAGCTGACAGATATATGTTTGAGGGAGAATGTAGAGATATGGGGCTTGGGGGAGGAAAGAATGTAGATATGTCCCATCTATGTTCAGATTGAGTGGGCTGCCTATCTAATATTTGTAATTTTAGTTGTGATGGAAGCAGACTTGTAGTTTAAGTCTCCAGTTCCCCTAGCAATGTTTTTTTTGTGTTGTTTTTTTTTTTCCTTTGCTGCTGATTGACCAATTCCTTCTTTTTCCAGTGTTCTTGCATATGTGTGTTTACTCTTCTGCATCTTCACTCCAAACACTTTAGATGTCATAAAGAAATCTGCTGCTCCTCTGACAACTGAAAACAATTTAACGGATAGCTTATTTAATTGTATGTACTAGTGGTCTAATTGGAGTGGAAAATGCCAGCTTTAGCTATGTGTAAACATGCTCTAAACCTAAATCTAGTCAGCTACAGGGAAACTAATTATCTTCAGAAAGGAAACAGAAAATGCCTTCTGTAAGAACAACTCCATAAAATGGGCTTTTCCTCTAGAAAAGGGCTGAGAGACAATCCGGAGACAAGTTGAGCTGCTGTCTGTTGGCATTTGCACTGTCCATCCATTTGAAAATTAATTTTAATGCATTGAATCATAGAATCATAGAATCATAGAATCACCAAGGTTGGAAAAGACCTAAAAGATCACCCAGTCCAACCGTTCACCTATTCCCAATAGCTCCTACTAAACCATGTCCCTCAACACAACATCCAGTCTTTCCTTGAACACCCCTAGGGTCCTGTATTGATGACAATACAGGTTGTGTCTTGCTCCCTTATACAATGAGGGTTGTAGTGCTTAAGCTGCCACTGTCAAAATGATGGTATTGAGTCAAACTTTGTTTTCTGATTTTAGGCATTCTTGCTTCCTCTTTCCTTACTACCAACTGTAACTTCTAACCATAACTTGAAGTGAGTGGACGTGCTTACAATACAGACTTGTTACTGATTAAGTTCAGGGTAAAGAATTTTCCACAGCCTTTTTTTCTATGCTGCTTGTTATTTTTGAATGTAAAGAGAAGTGGACTCTTGCTGGCAACTGTGAAATAAGATCTGTGGGTTAGAAACATAGAATGACTTATGTTGGAAGAGACCTTAAAGGTCATTTAGTTCCAACCTCCCTGCCATGGGCAGGGTTTCCAGCCACCAGCTCAGGCTGCCTGGGGCCACATCCAGCCCTGGCCTTGAGCACCTCCACGGATGGGCATCTACAGTTTCTCTGTACAGCCTGTGCCAGTGTCTCACACCCTCTGAGTAAAGAGTTTCTTCCTGACATGTAACCTATATCTCTCCTCTTTCAGTTCAGAGCCATTTTCCCTTGTCCTATCACTCTCTGCTGGTGTAGAAAATTGGTCTGCCTCATGTTTAAAATGCTGCAGTGTGGTCTCCCTTGAGCATTCTCTTCTCCAAGCTGAACAAGTCGAGTTCTCCCAGTTTTTCTCCATAATCACAGAACCACAGAGTTGCAAGGTTGGAGAGAGACATCTCCATCTTCAATCATCTTTGTGGCCCTCCTTTGTATCCGCTCCAACAGCTCTGCATCTTTCCTGTGCTCGGAGCCCTCTGCTTGGATGAGATATTCCAGATGGAGCCTCATGAGGGTGGAATAAAGGGGTCAATCGTCTGCCTTGTTCTGCTGGCCACCTTATTTTAATACAGCCCAGGATACAGTTTGTCTTCCCTGCTGTGAAAGCATGCTGCTGTGCTGTACATGTGCTGTACATGTCCAGCTTCATTACCTTAAGGGTCATGGCTTGAACTGGCAATTAAGCACCTGTGAAGGAGCATGGCTGGCCACAGGCAAAGTGTACCTGTGCTCTCCACGTGAACAGAAGGGGTAGGCCCAGGTTGGAGCCACCCTGGGCTCATATAAGGGCCAGCCACTGGAGGGACAACATCTCTGGGACCTATGCTGTTTCCTGAGAAGGAGTGTTGCATAGCCAGAGATCCCTTCACCAGTGGGATGAGTTTAACTTCTCTTTCTGTATATGACTGGCCTGTCTATGAATACTTTACCTGGTATTGCCAAGAACCTCTAGGAAGTTATTATATTTATTCACAAGCAGAACACCAGCATTTTGTCTGTCAGTACCCTCAAGTTCTTCAGGGCTGCTCTGGAGTTCTTCTCAGGGTCTGTGCATATACCTGGGATTGCCCTGACCCAACTGCAACATTTTGCATTTGACCTTATTGAGCCTCATTCTGGTTTTCAAGATTACCCAGGTTCTTCTGCATTTCCTTCCATCTACTTTGTCAACTGTACCTCCCAGCTTGTTATCACTGGCAAACTTGTTGAGCATGCTCTCAATCCCCCTGTTTGTGGGAATGTTGAAGAGTACCAGTCCCAAGACAGATCCTTGCAGGTCGGTGACTGAATCCCACCTGGACATAGAGCTACTGGCCACAACCCTCTGGCTGCAATCATCCAACCAATTCCTTATTCACCAAGTATTCTTACCTTTAAATCCATCTCTCTCCAATTTAAAGAGAAGAATGTGGTACAGAACTATTTGAAAGCCTTGCACAAATCCAGATAGATGAGGTCATTTGTCCTTCCTTTGTCCACCAGTGCCATCCTTCCATTGTAGAAGGCCATTAGGTTGGTCGGGCAATATTGGCCCTTGGTGAAGGTGCATTGACTGTTTCCAACAATCTCATCTTGTTGTGTACCTTGTCTTCCAGGAGGATCTGCTCCACAGTCTTTCCAGGCACAGACACGATGCCCACTGGCTTATCGTTCCCAGGTCTTCCTTTCACCCCTTCAAGAAAATGGAAGCGGTATTTCCCTTTTTACAGTCACTGGAGACTTTGTCTGATAGCCATGACAAAGTGATTTGAGAACTACATCTGAAATACCTTATCAGTATGAGAGCCTGTAAGTTCAATGCCTTCTTTACGTCTGTCTTTAAAAGTCAGACCAGTTATCCTCAGGATACTCCTCTCTCTGACCTGGTAATCTCGGCTGGGGAGCACACTAACCCCCCTGTGATTCTGGAGGAAACAGTCAGAGACCTACTGCTCCAACTGGACTGCCACAAGTCGATGGGGCCAGATGAGATCCACCCGAGAGTGCTGAGGGAACTGGCGGAGGTGATAGCCGAGCCGCTTTCCATCATCTGTCAACGCTCCTTGTTGACTGGTGAGGTCCCAGAAGACTGGAGGCTTGCCAATGTGACTCCCATTTATAAGAAAGGTTGTAAGGAGGATCCGGGGAACTACAGGCCTGTTAGCCTGACCTCGGTGCCAGGGAAGGTTATGGAGCAGATCGTCTTGAGGGAGATCATGCGGCATGTGCAGGGTGAGCGGGGGATCAGGCCTAGCCAGCACGGGTTCATGAAGGGCAGGTCCTGTTTGACCAACCTGATCTCCTTCTATGATCTGGTGACCCATCTGGTGGATGAGGGAAAGGCTGTTGATGTGGTCTACCTAGACTTCAGCAAAGCCTTTGACACTGTCTCCCATAGCATTCTCCTGCAGAAGCTGGCAGCCAGAGGCTTGGATGGATACACTCTTGGCTGGGTAAGGAGCTGGTTGGAGGGCCGGGCACAGAGAGTGGTGGTAAATGGAGTCAAATCCAGCTGGCGACCGGTTGTGAGTGGTGTTCCCCAGGGATCGGTGCTGGGGCCTGTCCTCTTCAATATCTTTATTGATGACCTGGATGAGGGCATCGAGTGCACCCTCAGTAAGTTTGCAGATGACACCAAATTGGCTGGAAGTGTGGATCTGCCTGGGGGTGGCGAGGCCCTACAGAGGGATCTGGACAGGCTGGAGAGCTGGGCTGAAGCCAATGGGATGAGTTTCAACAAGGCCAAATGCCGGGTCCTGCACTTCGGCCACAACAACCCCAGGCGACGCTACAGGCTTGGGGCGGTGTGGCTGGAGGACTGCATAGAGGAAATGGACCTGGGGGTATTGATTGATGCTCGGCTGAATATGAGCCGACAGTGTGCCCAGGTGGCCAAGAAGGCCAATGGCATCCTGGCTTGCATCAGAAACGGTGTTGCAAGCAGGAGCAGAGAGGTGATTGTTCCCTTGTATTCAGCACTGGTGAGGCCGCACCTCGAGTACTGTGTCCAGTTTTGGGCCCCTCACTGCAAGAAAGATATTGAGGCCCTGGAACGTGTTCAAAGGAGGGCAACAAAGCTGGTGAGGGGTCTGGAACACAGGCCTTATGAGGAGAGGCTGAAGGAGCTGGGAATGTTCAGCCTGGAGAAGAGGAGGCTCAGGGGAGACCTCATTGCTCTCTATAACTTCCTGAAGGGAGGTTGTAGTGAGCTGGGGGTCGGCCTCTTCTCTCGTGTCATTAGTGATAGGACCAGGGGGAATGGCTTCAAGCTACGGCAGGGGAGATTCAGGCTGGACATGAGGAAGTATTACTTTTCAGAAAGGGTGGTCAGGCACTGGAATGGACTGCCCAGGGAGGTGGTGGAGTCACCGACCCTGGGGGTGTTCAAGGAAAGACTGGGTGTTGTGTTGAGGGACATGGTTTAGTAGCAGCTATTGGGAATAGGTGAACGGTTGGACTGGGTGATCTTTTAGGTCTTTTCCAACCTTGGTGATTCTATGATTCTATGATTCTATGATTCTTGTAGCTGAATTGAAAAACCTCAAATTTTGTTTACTTCTATTCTGATGGATATATATGTTTGTTTCCTGGACTAGTTTCAGATAAGTCCCAGTAATAACATAATCACTTAATCAGTGAGTGTAATTAACTAATTGCATCATAGACATGGCCTTTTAGATTTAGTGCTGTTGCATTTTTTTAATTACATTGATTGACAGGAATGACTTTGTTTTTACAAGGTGTGTTCATACAACATCTGCAGCACTAGGGAAAATAATTGAGCAAATGCTAGTTTAACACTTTGGGTAGCCTTATTCTCCTGTTTATACAACATGAATTCTTAGATATCTAACCAAAATGTTCTCTCTTGTCATGAACAAAGATGTATACAAGACAATTAAGCTTACCATATTCATTATATAGTGTTTCATTATTACCTCAGATCTTCAGATTTCAGAAAACTCTAAGCAGTACAAACTTTTTCCTAATATATATTAACTGGTGTACAGTGATCATTCTGTTGTCTCAATTCTAAAACTGCCATTTACCTGTCAGATTCTACTTTGGAAAGTATTCTTTCTCTTGCTTTCCTAGATCAAGGTTTTTCCCTACTTCATTCTCACTTTTTATTGTGCTTTGTTTTCATTGCTTTTCCCAAAAGAATATAGATTGTACAGCAGTTCCAGGAGAAAGGAAGCATTCCTATTTTTTCATCTTTTTTTTTTAATGTGACAAAGAATGTCTACTACTTACATTGTAATGAAACTGAGACTGAGTCATAATAGTAAGTCTATCTTCAATAAAATGAGCTATCATAGAGCCTTTCTTGGTGCTTTTTTTTTTTTTTTTTTTTTTTTTTTAAGAGAAAGAAAATAAGAAGAAGAAAGAAAGAAAAGCACCCATGTGGGAGGTGTTGAGACAAATAAATTTGAGCTCTCTTGTGTCTTGCTTCTTGTGAGTTTTCCTTTCCAGCTTTGGGCCATGTAAAATGGATATATCTTTATTGACCTAAACTTCTTCCTGATGATCTTAGTTTCCATCAAGGTGAAGGAAAAAACAGTGATGAGGAAATGCTTACTTTTTTCTTTTCCAGGTAGTTTTCTTCTTTTAACATGTCCTAGTCCTCTGAACATACTTGCTTCAAACTTTTTCAACCTACAGACTTCAGTAAAGTATGTGAAGTCAAAGTTTCGCCATTTGTTTTCATTGATAGCTGTTGCAGTTATTCCACTGGAGATACTATCAGGAAATAAAATAATTTAGAAATGGGTTTTAAACCAAATTTACAAATGGTGATGTCATTTATGCTAACCACAAAAAAAAAAAAAAAAAAAAAAAAGTAGTAGAAAACACTTTCTTGGTGTTTTGTTCTTTTTTTTCCTTTTATGTAGCTATATAATGACCTGCTGGGGTTAAGGGGAGCTAATGAAGTTCTTATGTCATCCTCCACCTGTGTCAGCTTCAAAAAGAAATTGGATTCGTGCTTTTAATACAAATCAGAATATAATAAGACCTAGTATTCAGTGGAAAGAAATCTTAATTATACTAAAGAAGCTGCAGTCTACAGTGAAATAAATACATAGCCCTAAAAAGTGTAAGAAATGCAAATATGTTAGTAGAAATAAGCTGCCAGCATTTAGAATGAGAGAAATTATAAGGCAAAATGGTAATATGTGAGAGCCTGCGGGCTGAATAAAGAGACGTCTTTGAGAAATAATTACAGATGATGAATTGCTGCAACAAAGACCTCTGTCCTATTCTAAAGCCCCCTGGAAGGTGTACTTCACATTTTTAGGAGTTGAAGATGTCAGTACAGAGGAAAAATAGTGTTATAGTTACAGGCTTCTCTGTTGATGGATCTGAATATGCTAGAAGTGTTAAGAAGGCCGGGAGGGGATCTTACCGATGCTTGTAACTACCTGAAAGGCAGGTGTCAAGTGGATGGGGCCAAGCTGTTTTTGGTAGTGTTCAGCAGCAGGACAAGGAGCAATGGGCACAAACAGGAGTACCACAAGCAGTTCTATCTGAGCATGAGAAAGAACAACTTCATTTTGGGGATGGCAGAACTTTACAGATAGACTCATCTTTCCAAAAAAATATTACCAGATGAAAAGGTTTGAGAGTCTGTCCCATCAAATCCATGGATGCCATTGAATAAGTATGCCTGATTTTTTTGAAAAGTGTAGTTATTACCATAGTGCACTGTGGAGGACAAATTATAATGCTGGCCAGTGGTTGCCTTCTTCCTTTTCCAGTCTGTTCAGCTTGTTCAGTCTCCACACTGGAGAGAGCTGTTGTAGGAATTGGTTTCATACCTTCCATTTATGCTAACGTAGGCAATTACTATCCCTGTAGTGAAATGCCTAGGGAAACCTTGTGCTCATCCAGTCTCCTGACAAGCCTGGTGGTCATGATATCAAAGTGCAGATTGTTATATATTAGTCCTATTTCTTCAAAGGAATTGAGGCAGGATGGAAGAGAAAACTGCTTCTGATAGTTCATCTTCTTAGTTTTGTAGTAGTGCAAACTGCTATGTGCCTAGAAGAAACAGATGTTGGTGGAGAGTTTTCATTCAAAAACAAATCTTGAAGATTAATTTTATTTATTTAAAGTATTAAATCTTAAAGATAGAAAAGTGAATGCTTAGGAAAGATTTCAGTAATGACTCAGTTTACTTTATATCACTTCCATTACTCAAGAAGAGAAAGCTGCCTCCTAGCCTTAGATTCTTCTCATTTAATGAAGACAACATGATGACATGAATTGTCAAAATGGAGGTTGGAAAGAAGTGAGTTGGGTGCTGCCAGAGGCAAAATGGTTTGCAACCTAAGGATGGGGAGCAGTCCTGTATTACGTGACTTCTACCAAAAATCTGGGAACGTAGTGGAAAACGTCATTTTTTGATCATCGGAGGATGGTGAACCTTTTCTGTTTAAAGAGAAGTGTGTAGCCTGTAACGGAAAGTAAGGTTAATCTAGAAATTAAGAAGGATTTTGCCCAAGGAGGTTGTGGAGTCTCCTTCTATGAAGATGCTGAAGACCTGTCTGGACACCTATCTGTGTGACCTATGGTAGGGTACCTGCTTTAGCAAGGGAGTTGGACTCAAAGATCTGTTGAGGTCCCTTCCAACCACTGTGATTCTGTGATGCCATCTAAACTGATATTGCCAAAAACAGCATTGCAATAAGGGAGGCATACTGTACAGCTACCCAACAGTGTTCTTCAATGGTTTACAACCTTGGGATTTTCTGAGCTGGAAGGCAACATGTTTAATTATTTTTTTTCTTTCATTGCTTTGTTTGCATCTATGTAAATTGTGATATTTCGAATAAAATAATATGCTTTGACATCTTACTTGTTAAACAAGGAAACCATTCAAAACTGCACAGCAGACATCTTCAAAACTGTAAAGCTGAAGCAAAGCGTGGAAGAATTTTTCAGTATTGCCTTCCAGTTATTGGTGCTAATAAAATATATTACAGTAGCAAATAGCATAATGAACTAATGAGATATTAAAAAACCATTCAGTTACATTTTATGTAGAAAATGGTGGAGGGTGTCTGGAAGGAATGCAACCCAAAAATTGGCTTGGGTCACTCTCCTCTTGCAGTTCACTAAAATACAGATAATAGGGGAAATGGAGTGGATGCTGGTATTCTCAGGTGAGAAGAATTATTTTAGGATTAGTTAAGTTAGAAAGATTGGGCGCTTAAGAAATATTAAGCAGGCTAAAGCAATTAGATTGTGATAGTAAATGATGTTAATTAGCTCTCCATAAAAGAGTTCCATAACTGTGAAAGCCAAGTTCCCACCTGAAGCAGAGACTTTGTACCTACCAAAATAGCACAAAGCTTCCATTAGTGTATGACAATTGTCATTTGGGTAAAATGGTAAGTGAACATCTATACTTTACAAGGCTGCTTATTATCATCATCACTTTTCTCTCCCTGGGATAACATCTAGTATGGAGAGAGGGAATCCTGCTGAAGGCCTAGGTCAAGCTGCAGGAATTATGCACTGCTCTGCAGAAAAGAACTGTACTTTCTGCTTTTATTGACAACTTGAAGTAAAAGGTTCTGCCTTTGCAGACAGCACGGTAATGTTTTTGACGTAAGACTGAAAAACAATCCTGTGACAGGCAGCCACATGAACAGCAACTGGTATGCAATATTTTGTGTCCCTGAGATTGTTCTAACTAAAAGAGCTAAAAACTTGTCATGGTTTTATGATTTTTGCTATCGACATTCCATATTGTAACATCATGCAAAGCTCAGGGAATTAAAGAGTTAATGTTCCGGTTCCATGGGCTGATGACTTTCCTGGATGCCTGGTTCTCAGAAGAGAAGAAGTGCGTACCCCAGAGGACTTTGTGTTTGGAGGGGAAGATAAGATCCGCAAGTCACAGGACTCTTTCGCTGCCTGGCAGTGTGTGGGTGTGCTCCCCAGCCACTTTGCCTTCAATTCAGAGTAAGGCTCTGCAAACGCTTTAAAGGAAACAGGGGACCTTCAAGCCTTATGTTTGTCAAGATTGTATGTACTGTGATGGTGTAAAATGGTAAATGCTAATCTGAAGATGACTGACTTCTGTAGAAAGCATAACATTGGACTAATCAGACCTTGGATTTGATCCAGCATCCATCCCTGTCTTCTTGTGGTTTTCCGTAAGGATCTATTATGAAAATAAACTCTCCTCTCCACATGGAGAAGTGATAGTTGGGAGCTTTCAAGGAGTTATTTTCTGTTGTCAAGTGCAGCTAACATGCCTCTTGACTACTGTTTGGAAAGATGGTGAGAGGTTTTAGCAGACCACTGATCATCCATCCTCTGTTTGTTCTACTAGTTTCACTGTGTGGAAACAAAGTACTTCATTTTGAGGCTTTCTCAGTTCCAGCAAAGTGCTCTACTAGAGAGTTTAAGATTGTTTAAGATGCAAGTTTTTGGTAGCAGAGCATCTGCAGGGATCACCTCTGTGAGAAGTGGCTGCCCCATTCTGGGAACAACCAGCTCTAGTTGGTTCCAAAATAGTCCCATAGCAAGACAGTTTGTTTCCAAATACCTGAACCTGTAAATAATGTTTAAATGAACTGGTGAGAAATTAATTTATCTTAGCCAAGTCTGGTTTGCCCACAGCAGTAATTGATAAGTGATGTCCTTGTTTTAATCTGGACCTGGGAACTTTCTCACTCCTGCTCTTTCTGTTCCCTCACTCCACCCTGCTCTCCTGCTGGGAGAGGAGCAAGTAGCTGGTTGGGAGTTTGGTTGCTCCCTGGGGCCGGCACACCACAAATACCAGAAGCTTTAACACTACCTAGAGTTTAATTTTACTTGCTAGCAAGTATAGGGCCATGAGTGAGTGAACCCATGCTAGCCACATCTGCATTGTTAGTGTTGCTAAGCATGCTTTCTGTCCAGGCAATGATATGGAAACTGCGTTTGGAGCTGCAGGTGGGGAAAACTTTTATGATTCTGAAATTAGCCTGAAACAACACATACTGTCTTTACCTGAAATGATAACAGAACAAGCAGTTGGAAATTTCACTTGGCTAAGGTAGAATGGAAGCTTTACCCTCAGCTCCTTAAGAGGTCCTATACTTGCTTGTCATAGAGTAGGCAGTGATAACATAGTGAGCCACGCTGCTGGTGTGCTTGTGGATGTAACTTTGGTAAGTGTGTTTAGATACACTTCCCTACTCTGTGCAAAATGTTGGTTTATATGCAGTGGAGCTTTGTGTGGGGAATGTGGTACAAAACAATATGCATAGAAGTTGATTATTTGTTCTGTATTCTTGGTTTACCTTCAAGAACAGTATTTTTTCATTTTGTTTTGTAAGCATTCTTTCAACATATTTTTTTCTGATCAAAATAAAACATCATGAACTGTTGACCATTTTCCTGTGGGCAACCTGTAGGTGAGCATCTATCTATTTAATGTATGCAGATACAGTAAGACATTTGAGGTTGTTTTTTTTTTTTTTTTTTTGTGACACAGTAGGTAAGGAAAAGACATCCACTCCACCTCTTGGATGACTGCATTTGTTCAATTTCATATGATGTGTTAACGCTATAAAAAAGTGAATCACTCTACATTGTGTGTGTTGATTTTTTTTAATGATTCTGCAACAAATCACTTAAAGATTGATTGTAACCAGTTTGGCCATTTTGGTCTTGGGTCTTTATTCAGTGGTTTGGTGAATTCATGGCATAACCGTTAGAAAGGAGGGAATTCTAGAGTACTTCAGTATTTGATTACTTTCATTGGTGAAAGAAAAGAAAAAAAAGTTGGAACAGTGCCGTGTTTTTTTGCTTTACAACAACGTTTAGGATTTTATAATCCATCCTTAGCCCAGGGAGATTTGCCACAGTATGGAAAAATTCAAACTTAATGTCTTGAGAATGGGAGATAGTTGGATGCTGATGTTATTCAGTTGAGCATGTACAGTTTTTATGATCCAGTAGCAGTTTGACTTTGCATACTGGATTGACAAATACTAATGCTTTCTTCATAGCTAGTAAACTAATTCAAGATGTACATAGGGTAAATAAAAGTCATTTAGGGACTCCCACTTAAACAGATCAACTTAAATTTGAGTCCTCTCTCTTTTACATAATAAAAATTGCTATTGTTCTTCATAACATTAGATGTTACAGATTTTCTCCTAAATCATGTTGCGTTAAACTATTTTGTCTTAGGAAGTTAGTATGTCCCTGTAAAGTCAGTTCTTGTGTGATTAAAAAGTTTAAATTAGTCTTCTGCAAATTGAGTTTAATGGTCTTTATGGTTGTCTTTGTTCTTATAGAACTTGAACCTAAGATGAAAAAGGTGAAACACGGGGGAAAAATGTTGAAATTATTCAGAAGAGGATAATAAAAGATATATGTATGCATACTTGTAATTTAAAATTGTCACCAATCAGCACTTCATCTTTCATCAACATGGGAAGGTAGGGAAAGAAATCAATGCAGGTGCTACCTGTTCTGTCATTTCACATCAGCTTAGCAAAGGGGACTTATTAGAGAATTACTCAAAATTAGTTTTAGTGGGTCTTTTTCCAAATCACATAATTGCTCTTCATCATACTGTATTAACTATTTAATGTCCTTTATTGTTCTGTATGATGAGCATCATCAACATCTGTTTGAAATTTTCTTTCTTGTTCAAGAAAAACAGTCATTTTCTAACGTATTCTCAAAATAAAAGGGTTGCATCCTGATGATAAAAACAGCTGTAGTGGAGCTTTTCAAAAGTGTTCTGAATGTAATCAGCATAGAAATCTGAGATAATCAGTCAAGCCAAAATTTTTTACAATGTTTTATCCGAGAAATTTCAACATGTATGATTAAGTTACATATGTGGATAGAGAAAGGACTAGGGGAAACAAAGCTATTTAATTACGGAAAGATTGATTCCTAACAAGAATTATTTCTGCCAGACAACAACTGCATTTTGAATATTGAGGTAGTAGTCTAACTATTGCTACAGCTTGGTGATGGCTTGAATCATCTCAGGTCTTCTGGCAAATTTGTGAAATGAGGAGGCTGAGCATGTGTGCCTGAATGAAGTTTTTTCCAAATAATGCTACAAGTTTCATCTATATGCTTTAAAAGAGCAAATTTCCAAATTACCTTCAAGGAGGGAAGCTTTGTGTTGTGTCAGTGCTGGCCAATGTAGAAAGAACATGCCAAACCATCTAAAATTATCTAAAATAAACACCAGGAGAGAGCCTGATCATCTCGTCCTTCTAGAAGATACTTTGTCTCCATGTGGTTGATCTTTCCTGTTGTCACTACTAATTAGAAACCAACAAACAAAAAAGTGGTATTTGGACTAATTTCATGTAACTGTAACACATATTTCATATGTTTCATTCATACAAAGATGTATACTATCACTCTTGCACATACTTCTGAGTAACTTTTTAAAGGTGAAAGAGGTCCTACGAAAACAATTTACTGCTATCATCACAAATAATGTTTCCCATGCAATGAAGAAGTTGGAAGGCTCCTGCTTGACACATTTCCCCCAGATTTCAATGGAAAAGAGGTGGGGAGATGAACTCTATTGGGTGTGAACTGCACACTTACTCCTGTGTGGTTTTCAAGCCCACTTTACCTTCCTGCGTTTGTAACAGCAGCTAGACTACATCTAAAAGGTCTGTAGGTGGACAAACTGAAGTTCTGTCATTCTTTTTCTATTACTTGTGTCACTTTGTAATCCCTACATCTTCTACAGAACAGTCCCTCCCCTACACACACACACACACACACACACGCACAAAAAGTGTCTGCGCGTGTTGATGAGGGAAAAATAGATTGTAAAATAGCACTGCAAGTGGAAGCTGCTGCTAAGTTAGGGCAGAATTGTTCACTGACATTTCTAATGGAAAGAACTAACCCCTAGATTATTTATTTATGTGCAGCTGCTACAGAATCATTGCACTTTTGTCAATCATTGAATTATTTGATTGTGCCACATCTGCCTTTCTCTTACTTTATTTTCATCCTTAAGGGACCATTTGTTATCATTGCTGTAATTGTGAAAATGTTTGAGAAAATCTTTACTGAGATCAATAGCCAGACACCTTGTTTTTCTGTTTTGTAGGTAGTGGCACCACATTCTTGCCTCCAAGGAGAGTGTACACTGTGAGTCCTCCTCCTGAGGGCTACGTTGCAGCTATTCCAGATACTGGTAACACTACAGTTTCTGAAAACTCCGAGGGTAGTGCTGACTCTACAGGTAAGTTTGTCTGCTTGTTGCTGTGATTAATTTTTCTGAGGGAAACATTCTTGCAAGCCTTACCAAGTAGATTTAAATTGCAACAATTAAGTATTTAAAGTGTTGCTGCCAGTGGGTGTCACTGTTTTGCAGTATAAGCAAAATGAGATGGGTTCATTCTTCTAGATTCATTTCCTTTGTTAGCTTGCAGACCATATTCAGCATTTGGTTATAGCCTTACAGTGCTGTAGACCTTATTGAAATTGGGAAGTCTTCAGCACCTCCCATTTGAGTACCACATGTATATTATGTCCACTTACATCATGTTGTTCTTAGATGTAACGTTAGATACAGCTCTACTGGTAAGTCTTACTGCTGAAATTGTGTGGAGTTGGGCAGAGGTTTAACATTCTTTCAGAGTGACCTCTCTCAATTACAGCAGAAATTCACCTGATTGATTGTGATGGAAATAGATACCGTTCCATAGATTTTGAGAGGCTTTCTGATGAGAAACTGTGACCAGGTCACTTTAGAATTGTCTGCTACAAGAGAAGCAGGGCATGATCTCTAGAGTGGTTTCTGAGTGAGCTTTGTTAAGAAACATGGCAATCCCAGTGAAGTTGCTAGAATTAAATTGATATCATCTGTCTTAGAAGTAAGTGCTAATCTTAGATAAAACAAATCAATTTAGGTTTTTTTTTTTTTTTTTCAATTACTGTGTTCCTATGGATATGTTTTTTCTAAATTGTCTATTGCTGTCATTTGCTACTATATTATTAACAGCAATCTACAGCAAAGGAAATATCCAGGTGAGCCTCCTGAAATGAAACATTTAATAAGTGGTATTTATTAAACTACTGTTTGTTTCAGCCTAGCAACTCTCTAAATTTAAGGAAAACCTGTGATTCAACTTAGAAATATAGAAAGACAACAGTGCCTTGCCTTTTGAAAACAGTACCTAAAGGGGTGAATTTTCAGCTTGAAATGCGGGTCTGTACCCTATTCTGAGCTCTATTCATGACATAACCTGTGGTTAGTGTCCTGGTTCTAACACGTAGGTATGCATCTCACCTTTGGTGGGGAAACATTCCATGAAGAAGCTATGATACATACCTGAATCAGAATATGAGTAGAATTACCAAAATACTGTGGTGGCATTTCAGTAATGTACTTTCTCACTGTGAAATTAAGAGATCTTTTTATTGGAGTGGGGAAGAAATGCCTTTATCAAAGTAAAATAGTAGTACGTCTTGTTGCTATTGAAATTAAGAGATTCGAATGCCCAACTGTATCTTCTGCATTTCCATTTGTTAGATAGGATTCACATTCAATCCCGAGTCTGTTCCTAAACTAACTGACTCACATTTGAATTACATTGTTCTCTTTGAACAGCATTTTGGGTTTCTGTCCTATAGCATTTCAGATTTAAACTGCGGTTTATTCTCATATAGAAGCAGTTTCTCTTCTCTGTACTTCATTATGTTTTCTTACTCTTGGATGTGGTCTTCTTTCAGTCATCAGAAGGACATTCCCCTTCTTTATTTTGCAGATGATAAGTTAAGTCTCACAGTACCTTGCAGGTAAATAGCCCTCTCACATTAACTTTTAGGCTACTTCTAAATAAAAGCTGATAGCAGAGCTCTCTCAGTGCACTGGCTGCTGTGCATCCTTACTGAGGTGTTGGTACAGAACTTTGTGGTAGAGTTACTCAGCTACAATTCAAAATCTACAAATAGATGAATACATGGTGGTGCATATTATACACTGATATACTGCATAGCAGTAGAACAGACTAGAATTTAGGATTGCATAAATCGTGCCTTCTGAGGGTCGCGTAAGTATTCATCTAAGTTTTACAATGGGTAGATTATTGAGCAATGATGTCACTTATTTTACATTTCATCTTTTTTTTCCCTCTCTTACTTCAGGGGAAAAAAAAAAAAAAAAAAAAAAACAAGAACAAAACTTTCCAACTATGATAGCAGAGAGTAGTGTTCTGGTGTTGCTTAGTGACAGTATCAACTGTTTGATGGTGACTCTTACATCTGATCCCAGTCTCAGTGCTCAGTACGAGTAGATTTTCAGCTTTAGCCACTGTGTTACAGTTAGCAAATACATCTGGACTTTTGAGAGGCTTTTATTTTTTGACTGGTTTGCTATTTGACTATACATGTTATCACAGAATTAAAAAAAAATACATTTGAAGTAATGTGTGGGGCCATTTGCTCTTCGCAAGATAAGATCGGCTCTATTCTTGCCAAGCAAGGAAATCTCCATGTAGAGAAATTTTCTTACCACCCTTTTTACATTTGCATTTGTTTCACTGTCCTTTTATGTATGCTAGATCTTGCTGCAGCTGAAGGCTCTTGTTGGTTCCATCTAAAGATGACTTTAGGCATCAATGCTAATTTTGCAAGGCTGTGGGGGGCGTGGTTAATTTTACATTAATCTAAGCATATGTACAAAATTGGGGTGAAGACTGTAATTTCAGGCAGTGCTCATAAAGCATGAAAAGAACAATTTCAGCAGTCACACCGTGGATTATTTCATTTTCTGATTTGAGTGTAAAACATAACAGACAAAAAATACGTTAAAATGTGATGAGACATGCATAGGAAAGCAAAGAAAAAAAAAAAAAAAAAAAAAAAAAAAAAAGTATGTTGTTTAACCTCTTCTGTATGCCTGTAGGGATGAAAGCTCAGAGATCTTGCCACTTAAGCACTTATGGCTTTAAGTTGCACCAGTGTAAGTTTAGGTTGGATATCAGGAAACACTTCTTTACAGAAAGGGTTGTTAAGCACTGGAATAGGCTCCACAGGGAGGTGGTTGAGTCACCATCCCTGGATGTGTTTAAAAACCATTTGGATGTGGTGCTCAGGGACATGATTTAGCAGAGGGTTGTTAATTAGGGTAGTATGGTTAGGTTGTGGTTGGACTTGATGATCTTTAAGGTCTTTTCCAACCTGAGTGATTCTATGATTTTGTGATTCTATGATTCTAAGCAATGTTGCCTTTCTCAAAGATGTTGTGTTATCATTAAGCGTGCCATTTAATTCCTGAATTTTCTGTGAAATAATTTTAGAGAAGTAAAACAAAGAAATAATCAGACATGCATTTATTGAGACTAGAAATGTAGTTGAGCAAATGTCTAGGGATGAACTCTGAGGTCAAAATCTGTGTGGCTTTCAAATATACAACAAAACCCCTCAGATAGCTAAGTGGATTAGTTAAAATCTGACAATGATAAATGGCAAGAGTACATCTTCAGTTTATGTTCATTCAACTAGATAAGGTTAAACCTCTGAGAGGATGTGCTTTTTTTTTTTTTTTAATTTAATTTGTTCAAGTCCACATCCATTTACTACAGATTTCGTGCTGCATCTAGCACCCTGATAGCCATTTTTAGCATTCACACCCAGACGAAAGGGAAATAAATTCTGCTGAAATTCTAATAAACAGAAAATGACTTTGTTGTTTATTGAGCCTATCTCATTAAAATAATCCAACTGTATTTTGAGATTAAAATTCTTCAGTTGCAGATTTTAGTGGACAAGGCAGAGTGGGCACAAAATAGAACACGCGGGTATGTCTAAACACAAGGAAGCATTTAAGTACAGTGTGAGTGATGGAACCCCGGCACAGGCTGCCCAAAGGTAGGGTAGTTTGGAGGTTTCCAGAAGCTGCCTGGATGTGGCCTTGGGCACCCATGTCTGGGTGTCCCTGCTGGAGCAGGGGTTGGACCAGATGGACCCAGAGGTCCCAACCTCTGCCATTCTGTCATTCTGTGAACTTAACTACGTATCAGCACAGATTTCTTACATAACTTTTCCCATAAATGAGGAAAACCGAATATGTGTCTATCTAAATTAGTATAATAAGATTATCAGGAGGAGTAGATGCATCATGGCGGATACTTGACTGCATTGCATTCATCTGTGAAGAAAGGAAATATTCAGTCACTAGAATATGAATTTATATATTACCCTTTTTAAAAAGTTATTTGAAAGTCGAAGTTAATTACAGTCGTACATAAACTTCTTGTTAGCAAATACAAACATATCAAACATATTTGATTCTTCTTTTTATCTAAACTTGTAGCTTATGGTTGGTCTTGTCATAATTAAATGAACCTTGTTAAGAAGTACTGAAAAAGTAGATCTACAGGATTTCAGTGTGACATTTTCTCCATCTATGTCTGTAAGCTGCTTTTAACATTTCAAATACTTTTCCAAATATTTTTCCCTCTTGTGTCAAGTAGGTGAATTGCATAAGGGTAAGGGTATGGTTAACTTGTGGTATATGCATAAATGACTTAGTGGAGTTAAATAAAGTTGCTCTTTTGGGTTTGTTTATGTAAGCAGGTGGTAATTAATCTTTAGTAATGAGAAGGAAAATCTAAAACTCTTTTGTCTTCCGATAAAATAATGAAAGTTAAATTTATCCTTGTTCTTAGAGCAATAAATTACACCTAAGCTTTTTTAGGATCTCCCCTGATTTGAATGTTTTGTCGGAATTGAGTCACTATAATGGTGTGGTCAGATCAATGTTTTGTTGAAGGAATTGAATGGAATATTGAAGAGAAGAAATAAAAAGAGATTTATTTTTAGTATAATTGCTGTGGTACATGTTAATGTATTGCTAACTCTCTTCTAGCTATAGATTTTATACTTTTGATGAAGGCATAAAAACGTGTGATGTCAAGCTATAGATGAGTATCAAAGTCAGTATCTGCGCAGATTGAAACTCTCTAATTTTGATCTCTGATTCAATTCATTTGTTTTTATTATTTGTTTGCTGAGAAATATTTCTTTAGGAGTAGTTCCTTAACAGATACACTATCACTTATCAAAAGATGTTCTCAATAAAAGGAGAATTCAGGAAAGTTTAATTGCGTGTTCATTAACTTAATATTAAGAAATGACTTTGTTTTGTTTTGTTTATTTTGAAAGATTTAGCTCTTGCTAGTTATTTGAAGACAGGTAAAAGGCTATATTTTTAATTACAATTAAATGCTAAAAACGTAGCTGTACTCCGTCTGAAAGACAATTGATTTCTCCAGCAATATTTCATGTTTAATAGTACAAGCAAATATATTAAGATATAACTTACAAAATAATTTTATTATGCACAAGTTAGACTGGAACGTTATTTCTTCACAAAATGCTTTAATATTAAATTCATACCTTTATGCAATTCCCAAAGAGCTATTTGATGTTTCTTAGATTAATAGCAGAGCAAATACTTGACCCAGGGACTTTGGAAAATAGACTGCACATGTAACAGTGTATGTTAAAGTTGGGGCACCTGGAAGAATAGAAAACTAAAAGAGAAATGTACTGTAAGGTAATTTCTTATTTCATAATCCTTTTTCTTGTCAAATCTCACTTATTTTTCCATCATAATCTTAATCCACAGTGCATTAATTGTCTGATGGTGTCCTGCTGTTACTATGTTTTAATAACCTACCAGTTTGTCTGAAGTCTTCTACACAGACAGAAGAAGCAAGGCCTATCTGTGCATTGTCCTATCCGTTAGGGGAGTAGGACAAACTTGACTATGAGATAATGCTTTAGCTAGGAGGAAGAGAGTCCAGTTTATATACTTTATTCCCATGCTGTAAAGAAATCAAGTTAGAGAAATGGAAGTAAGCAAACTATTTTCCTCTACATTTTGAGAACTGACAAGTCAGAAATAATATGAAAGGTACTTGTCTGGGAAATAACTTCACCTAGTTAAATTTGTTTGCTGGCCCAAGGCAGTGCAGTTGCATGTGAGAGATGCAAACGAGTCAGTTGTTAATGGACGTGACATCTGGACTTTTGATTTTTGTTATTTATTTCTGTTTAGTTCTGTTACTAAAAAGAACTGCTGCTGCAGTAAGAGGTTCAAGGTGAGGGAACGGACTTAGAGATCTCTCTCTCAAGTCAATTTAGTTACTGAACAGAGATGCAAAATGCATCCCAGGAAATTACTAGCCGTGTCCATGAGAGATAGTGACTTTGAGTGGATCCACAACAGACCTCCTAAAAATTGCTGCTTTTCTGAATGCAGTTCTGTAGCAGGAATGCTTAGATTTATTGTTCAAGTAAAAGTAAGTTTCTGTAGCGTCTTCTAATTCACTTAAGGTTTAAGGTGGCCATTTTAAGAAGGATTAATTATATTATGCCTGTGTTTGTCATTAATGATGCTAGATGGAATCATGTGCTGACTGCTTGGCGGGTGGTTGGGAATGTGATGCATTAGAGAGCTGATGTACTCACCACACCAAGGGAACGATACATTTTGAGCAGCAAAGGCTGCGAGCAAACCTTTTTCAGTAGTGGATAGCACCACTTGTGGAATTAAAGGCTACAAAAAAGTTCATAATATTTGAAACCAGAGGAATGATGAAACCATGTAATTTAATCTTCAGTATCTGTTAGAGCAGTCTTATAATGTGTGTGTCTCAGCAGTTTGTTTGCAAAAAAATACCATATGTGTTTTAAAGATTCAGAGGGTCTGCATTATAGATAGGTAATTTGTTCCAGTTGTTAACTGGCCTCACCCTATTTAAAATAAAATTAAAAAAAAAAAAAAAAGACAATTTTAAAATGGTGTTGTTCTGCTTTTCTTCCTTTGAGTTAAGAACCTTTATTAAACAATATTTTCTTCCCACAAAAAGTGCAATAATGTCCTCATCCATCAATCTTTTTTAATTTGATATAACTGATTCACTGATGGTGTGTTGCTCTAAAATACTTACTTTAGTCCTCAAGTCACTTCTGTAGCTCTTTCCTGTATCTCCTTTTTTTTCACTGCATCCTCTTTTGAAATATGACCTCACTGCTGCTTGTAGTATTTGCAGTTTCAACAAGGCCATGTGTTGAAGTGCAAGAGTCTTTGTATTTCTACCCACGACTGTCTCTTTTCTATGGCTTGAAATTGCTCCAACTTTTTTTTCCCACAGTATTACCCCAAGAGCTCAGATCATTTGATTCATTGATCTCCTGGAAAATGTTTCCTGATAAAGCAGCTGTATTTGACTTTGGTTAAAGTGTGTTTGTTAGCATTTGTTTTTTAAGGACCACGTTACCAAGTAGGGCTTTTGTATGATTTGCTTATTCTCATTGTTTTGTTTATTTGTTGCAACACTAGTTTTGGTATTAATCACTGATGAAAATGCCAGTTTTCCTGCCAGTCCCCTTAGAACCTTGCTTAGAATACAATTTTACATTGACAGCTATGTTTTTTAAGCAGTCTCAAACTATATTTCAATGCTATGAATTCACAGGCAAGGAAAGAGGATTCAAAGCTGTGAATATTTGTATTTTTCATATGTATTAGTAACTTATGTCTTACAGTTGTCATTCTAAGTGCCTTAACATTCTAACTTGTTCCAGCATCCAAGTTTCAATACTCCAGTTACAGCAGATTTCCCAAAGTTATGTCATTGCAGAAACTAATATTGGATCAAAGTTTTTGTTTGCTTTTTTTTTTTTTTTTTTAATTTAATTGAAAGAAGTAACAGTAGAAGATATAAGAGATTTATATTAAAAATCCCTGCAATTCTAAATGATGATCAATCAATGAATGCTTACACTTATCTCAGTGGTGTTAAAATATGTATTGTCTTTGTTGTAGATCTCAAGTAACAGTAATCAACAGTGACTGCAACTGATCTTAAATGAGAGATTTCAGTTCAGAAAAGAACTTAACTACAAATAAAGTCATTTACATTGAAGTTTAAGGAATTTAAGCGTATTAACAGTTGCTCTTCTGAGTATCTGTAAGTGGAAGCTGTGGAGATTTGGATTTGAGGGTATTGCATTTACAAACAAAAATTAATTAAGTCCCTTCCATCCAGATTTCTTCCATTAGGTAATAAATCGAGCAACAAAGGGGTGCTTACAGATGAAATATATATATATTCTAATTTAGAACCTCATTATGTCCAAATAACATTAGTAACTGAAATGCTAAAATGCAACTCTTAATTTAGTGCTATAATCAGTGTTTTGCAGCACATCAACCAAATCATATTTCAAATCACAATATTAACACATTAGTATTATTTATAAGCATATATCTGTATTTTTCCACAATTTGCTGGAAGAGTTTCCTGTTCCCCTATTCAGCTTCTCCTAAAACTGTTTTGCTGTAATGTTTGTTTTTCTCTCTTCCTAGTTGGTATGGGTCTTTCTCCTTCTAGAAAGGAAAGATAAAGGGAAAGATAAAGATAAAGATTTGCACTTTGTAAACTTGCTGTAGAAGTTTTGTTACATTGAAAAATTGCTTTTCAATACATCAAGAAGAAATAGTGATTTTGTTTCTGTACTTCTATTAAGCAAGTAACTTTAAAAATGATAATAATAATAATAATAATAATAATAATAATAATAATAATAATATTTGATGTTCTAATTCCCCTAATTTATTTTGGATGTTCTAGTTCTGATTCTCTACCGGTTTGGTTGTCACTGTTTACACTGTTGCAGTGTGTTAATGCATGATGCAATTATTCATGATAGAGTTCTGTGTGTTCACACTGTCCTTACAGAAATGAATGCTTGGCTCCTGTCTGTAAATGCTGCCTTTTCCTGAGCTGCTGACTGCTCCAAGCAGTTGTCAGCCTTGGAAAGCAAGCTTGTTGCAGCTATGACATCTCTGTTAGGGTTGTTAATATAAGCCTTTCCATAATGTTCTTGATGTTCATAGATAAATCAATAACTTGATAGAGGAGTTGTCTATGAGGTTAAGCAACTTCTTTCTCTGCAGCCAATTTTGTCTGCAGATTAACTGTTATTGACATTTTGGAGCTAGTTACAGCTACAAACAAGTAAAGATGTTGGATGGGTATGTTTTCCCTCTTAAAAGTCCTCTTTTCTGACCTTACATTTGATAGATGCAATGATATTCCTAATAGGTAAAATTACCTCAGATTTCTTTCTGAAATTAGTAAGATCAAGGTTGCATTTTTTAGAATTAAGATGCATTATTTAATCGCTTGTTGTCTCTGTCTTATTTAAAAATAAAAATAAAAATCTGGATCCAGTGGTGCTCATATTTGCAGTCTTACACTGCTACCAGAAGAATTGAGCAAATTCTCAGCTACAAAGCCCTGTTTTTCAACATAGTCACCACCATTTCCTATGCCTTTTCACCAGTGGTGAACAAGAGCCTGCATGCTGTGCTTGTGAAAATCTACAGCATCCGCAGTGATGCACTGCAGCTGTTGTCACTTCTAAAACGCACCACCCACTGCCTCACTGTGCTCTCAATCCACTGTTTGGTCTCCAGAAGCGTTCAGCAAGCATCAATGAATGTCAGTGGGTGCAGTTTTTTCCACACTGAGGAATTCATTGACATACCTTTCCATTGTACACTGTTCCATGGCAGATGCCATTTTGTCAGTCTACCCTTCTGCTGCCATCTGTTGCAGGGCAAGAACTCATAATTGTTCCCATCAGTAAGTGGGAAGGTTCAGCCTCTACTGCCATACCACCTACATGTGCGTCTGACATCATGGGCCAGGACATGCTGCAAAAGCTAGCTGATTTGTGTGACTGGTTGGGGAGGTGGGGGGATGTAATTCTTTTAGTGCACTACATGTGATGCAGATTATATATGTGTTTGAGGTAGGTGTAGTTTGGGCAGTCTCTTTTATAGAACATCCCCAGACTACCAGTATCTTGCAGTAGTATTACAAGCATCAAACAAGTTGTGTCCTGAAGGTGAGCATTAAATTCATCAAGACATTCACTTCTGCCTACGGACAATCTTTAAAAACAGGATTGGCCTATCATTCTAAACTCTTAAGTATGAATCATGAAGTTAAGGTTTATATATAACGAACAAACCACTCATTTCTAACTTTCACTGCCTGTAACTATTTACATCTTCTAAATGCCAATATATCCACAAGCATATGGGTTTATTACAGAACTCATGTGTTATGGCATAGATACAAGTTGTTTAATGCTTCTGAAGTCTTCAGTAGTTCATGGAATCACAGAATCATAGAATGGCCTGGGTTGAAAAGGACCATAATGATCATCTAGTTTCAACCCACTGCTGTGAGCAAGGTTGCCGACTGCTAGACCAGGCTGCCCAGAGCCACATCCAGCATCTTCCAGTTCTTCCTGTGTGATAGTTTGCAATATTAAGATACTGTTAAATACCCCATGAAAAATAAATCCACTCTGGAAAGCATCTTTAGAAGTATTAATAGAAAAGAATTCTGCCCCAGAGTTTTAGTCCATATTGTATGATAGGAAAGGCAGTAAATGCTGAAAATGTGTTAAGGAATAACAGAGATTATACTAATGTCATGTACAGGTAATGGCTGTGTGTTATTTAGGAAAAATCTTTGATTTGTGTTTCTATAATTGTAAGAAAATATATACATATATACAAAAGCTGTAATTCATTTAATTAATTTTATGCATACTTTTGCGAAAGCATTACGTACCTGAATGACAAAAGTGTACCTTTGAAATGAGACCTCCTTCCTGTGTGTTTCTGTAGTGCCCAGGCTGTGCTCTCCTATTTTTAGTGTGTGCCTTTGCGTTTCAACAAAGAAAACACTTGATGGAACCCAAAAGGAAAATGTGTGCAGAAACAGGAAAAGAACCAATAACCAAGTGCATTTTGCTGAGACATTTTTACTCTGCTCCTTTTACTCTGCTCTTCTACCTTTCCTTTTTGTGGTACACTTGTCCTTCATTCCTTTGTTTCTCGTTCCATCTTCCATGATACAGTCTGCATTGTAAACTGAATCTTTAGTTTACATATCTGTAATTTGATTGGATTAGGTTCAGCTGATCAGGTGGCAATAAATGAAGGCGGAAGAGAAAATTAGGGCTCTTGTCTTTGTGGAAATTTTTTCTTGCTTTTCTTTTTTGGTGTGGTGGGGCACAATTATGGTGATTTCAAACATTTTTTATAAGCGTCCCCTCCTCTGATGATTCAGCATCACAGAATCAAGAGGTACTGTGGTCTTTTCTATCCTGAATGCATTTGTTTAACTTCCAATACCACTTCTTACCCCCACCCACTCAGTCCCTTTTCCCCTCTCAAGTGGAGTACACTCCCCTTTTTCCCTCCTTGCAGCTGTGTTGCAGCCTTTCTGTTGTCATAGTGACAGCAGGCAACTGATAAGAAGGAAGAAGAACTAGTGAACAAGCAGCCAATGACACAACCTTCTTAGATCCAAGCAAAAAATCAAACAGCAAATGTTGTTGTAATTGCTGCCTCACTCAAGCAGACCCCCAGCAGTTTGGAAATTCAGTGCTGCTTGACTGCTTTCAGCTCCTGATTTCATAATGAATACAATCAAGACCTAAGCTTTTGTACTTAAATTGTTGTGGTGCAGCTGGATAAAGTCAATAGGGTACTGAATTAAGTGGAAAGACAAGTCAGTAAATTTACTGCTTTGTCTCTGCATCTCTGGCTGTTTAAGTGCTTCATTGTTCTGTATCTCAGTTCATCATCTGCAAAAGCAGGAGATAAAATTGTTTTGCAGATATTGGAGAGGTTTCTGTCACTGTTAATATACATGGCATTTTCATATTGACTGCCATATACTTGGTTCATGCTCTGCTATAGCATGTGTATCTGTTTGTACTGAACAAAAACGTTTATATCGTACATCTCAAAACTACCCACTGACAAGTTTGTGAATACCAAGCAGAAGATGTGACCCTGACTTATCCTCTCATAATTAATGCTTGTGTTGCTTTTTCTGTTTAATCTGACTTGTAGCATTTTAAATTCTCACATTTTAAGTATAGGTGCAAAAGGAAAGCAGTTTGAATGCAGATTTTCTATTATTCTGTATTGCCATGCTGTTTAAATACTCTAGACACTGTAAAAACAGATTTACAATCAGTATGGCTGAGTGGATAAGGAAAATGAAGATAGCAAGAAAAACAATGCATGCATAGTTGTAACCATGTCTCTTCTAATATATAGCAGTTTTTTGTTAGTGTTTTACATAACGTACAGAACATGCTGCTGATCCAGTCCTTGTGGAAATGCTGCTGCCTCATACTGGAAGCCAGAATCAAGCCTACCCAATGGTTTCATTTTATCACTATTCTGTTATAGCAGCTGTTGTAATTTATGACAGTTTGTAGGCTTACAGCCTTGCATTGATAGAGTTTTCAGCAGAGTGTCTCCATTCAGCTTCCACTTGGGAAATTTCTTGATGTGATATCCTTTGCCTTTGGTTATTTCTCTCTACAAAAGATACGGGTTTCAGTCTTTTTAAAGTACCAAATAGCCCCTTGTGCAACTGTACCCTTGTCAAGGAACCTTTGAAAATTGCCCTTCATCCATCTCCCTTTCCCAGTACATTTGTTAAATAATTGTGTTTGGTAGTTTCATGCTATCTTCCTTCTATTTGAGCTCTGCAAATGGAAATAGGATCATAATTGGAGTATGCTCTGTAACAGCCTTCTGTGGAAATGTAGTAGACTAATGGAAAGGAAGTCCCTTACTTCATTGTAGAATCTCAATTGCTTGGTATTGTAGGATATGCATTATGTGTGGCATGTATCAGTCTTGCTCACCCTCTTACTTCCTAGGGATCTGTGGAGAGCTGAAAAAGTAGAAGTAATATTGATACAGCAAAAGATAGGAATATCAGCACACAAAATTTATTGCTGTAATCTAGCCAAAGTGCATTACAAGCAATCTGAGTGCATTCTTCAGATACTCAGTTGATTTGAGCAGTATGAACTAGCTGACCAAAACTACTACATTTTTTCTTATTGCTACCAAAATTGTGTACTCATTTGTTGCATCTACATACCACTAGTTTCATTTCCAGGACACGGATACTCAGTGCAGTGTTCCACTTTGGTTCTGATTGCAGTATTGTACTGCCACAAGATCCACTAAGACCTGTGTACTGAACAAATTGGAATTGGCAAAATTTGTTGATACCAATAATGATTTTATATCACATGACACTTTTCATCCTGCCCCACACACTCACTGGTAGGATTCCACAGGGCTCCATTTTAGGCTCAGTTTTCTTCAAAATTTTCTTAAAATGGATTCAAATGCACAATAAAAAGAGGGAGTGAATATTGTAGTAGCTTGTGCGTCTCAGTTGAACACCTCAGTTGAACTGCAGCATTTTTACTGAGAAGAACCTAATGTCCATCCTTCCTCTTCTGCAAGAGAAGAGAATGAATAGATTGATTCTGTTTTCAAGTAATCTTTACTTGGTACATAGTTGAACACAGTGTAGGAGTGAAATATTAATTTGTGCTTCTTACAGCTCCTTAAGAAATGGCATTACTAGCTGTAGGCTTATTTGTAAAAGCTAAAGTAATAAAGCAGTGATACAGCTCTTCTGTTTTTATCTCAGGATCCGGGTTTAATCTTGTCCTTCATTTTGTCCAGCTTTTCTCCTTCCAAAAAAAGTCATGTTTTATTGCCATCTCCTTCATAGCATTTGCTAATAGAAATCTCAGATTTATCTCTACTAATAAGTCACTTTCTGTTGTGCTTCTCTGTTGTGCTTTTTTGTTTACTTTTGGCTCTTTTTTAACACCTTTTCTGTTATCCTATTCAGGTTTTCTCCTCTTCAGTGATTCTTCAGCTTTGCTAGCTCATGATTGTTTTAAAGCATATAGATGCAGTTCTAAAATGCTGCTCAGCCGAACTTTGGTACCATAATCTTGAATACACCTTTGATAGGTTGAGTGTTTTAACACTAAGAATTATTAAATTTTTATTTTCTTCTTTCCTGAAAGAACAGTACACCAAGGAAGAATGAGAGATGATCAAATACAACGGACAGTATTTTCTTGCCTTTGTGTGTGTATATATATGTGTGTGTATATCAGTTTTTCTAATTTCAGGCAGATTACAGGATATTTAACCTGTATGGAATTTAGATGATGTTTAAATCATCTCCAAAAATACATTCTCCATGGAAAAAAATCTGAAACATAGTTTTCTTTGACATGCATCACCCACTAATAATCAGAAATGTGTGCATGTGAAACTAAATATTACACTTCAAGAGTTTAGCTCAAAACCATATATACAGCTTTGAAAACTTCAAGATAAGCTTTACAGATGCTGTAATTGTTGCATGTATGTAGAGAAATATGTAAGTAAAGATGCAAAGGTCAAGTTAATTGACTCAACTCTATTTGTCACAATGCTTTTCCTTTTCACTCTGTCTCAGGTGTTTTTGCTTTGTTAAGAATGCAAGCTTGGTTAAATATGTATGTATTGAAGTGACATGTCTCTAGAGATTATATTACAACTTCACTGCATATTATGTATCTGTGAGTTCCAG
Source organism: Centrocercus urophasianus (assembly GCF_019232065.1). Classification (NCBI taxonomy): domain Eukaryota; kingdom Metazoa; phylum Chordata; class Aves; order Galliformes; family Phasianidae; genus Centrocercus; species Centrocercus urophasianus. The sequence continues at coordinate 13,357,250 of NW_024884142.1, read as the reverse complement.
TTTTTCTATAAATTTTTATATGCTTCCCTCTTTTATACCTTCTCTTTTAATGACAGTAATTCCAAATACTTCCTTATGGTTAAATCCTTATCTTCAAAGCCAAATAAATTGAAGGCTCTGCATTATTTTGAGCTATTTGAAATTATTTTCTGGTGAATTTCTCCCAGGTTTTTTGTCACAGTACTTACTAGTACAGTGGAAACTCTCTGCTGCATATAAGGTAATGGCAGAAAAAGTGAACTTTGTGTAATGTCCTGGTTAGCATATCTCTTCTTCAGTGAAAGAGTGAGTAGTAAAAATTAGGGCTGCAGTCTCCCCTTATCTCCTCTCACACAGAAAAGTAGCCAAAGCCACAAGCAAGCCCCTCCTGTCTCCATCAGGTGCCCCTCATTCCCACCCCTGCCTTCACAGAGCTCATCAGTACACTGGCCCCAATCTGCAGAGAGCCCCAAACCAATGGTGCAGTTTGCTGGTCATGCCACTGCCGTGAGATTTTTCCTGAATTCTTTAGTACTTCAGGATGAAATGAGTCCAGGAAGAAAGCGGGATCTGACTACCAAAGTTAATCTGCTGATTCTTTGAGAGCACAGAAACCTGTAGTGGGTTGTGTCTTTTCTAACTTAACTGAAGATAGATTTTATGAAGAGTTAGGTATGTGATTTCAAATGAGATATTACAGTGGAACCTTAAGAAACTTGATTTAGCTACTGAGGTGTTCTGCTGACTTGTAATCCTAATGCAGATTTATTTTGCTTTATTTTTTTTAATAAGTTACTTTTTACTTTTTTTTTTTTTTAGTTCCTGTCCCGTTTTCTATTGCTGTTCATCAGTTTATTATAAAATTACTTGGTTTTTCCTTATGTTTCACGGAATTGTAGGCACTGGAAGGGACCTCCAGAGGTCATCGAATCCATAAACATTATTAAGATCCCCTCTCAGTCTTCTTTTCTCAAGGCTGAACAGACCCAGTTCACTCAGCCTTTCCTCATAGGAGAGTTGCTCCAGGCCCTTCATCATCTGTGTGGCCCTCTGCTGGACTCCTTCCAGGAGATCCCTGTCATTTTTGTACCAGGAAGCTCAGAACTGGACACAGTACTCCAGGTGAGACTTGACCAGGGCAGAGTAGAGGAGGAGGATCACCTCCCTCGACCTGCTGGGTTCATTTTCCAACTTGCTGAGTTGTCCTTTGGAAAGAATTGAAAGTGAACTGAGTTGTGCATAAAAACATGTATCTTTAGGACCTTTATAGAACATAAATCATTCACTTAAAAAAAAAATGAGTATACAGCCATTTAGACATTTCATGCCAGAAATAAAACAAATGCAGAGAAAACCATTTTAGTTTTGTTTCCTGTTACATAGCCAACAGAGTAACAGTAGCAGAGTGTTAAAGAGGTTTTTTTTTTGGTACAGATAGGAACAGTAGCAACCATGTAAGATACAAAATTATTCCAGAAGCGCACAAATCATTTTAAATTCATGATACCAAGTTAGTCAGCCAGCATTGTCTAATCAGCTGTAAAAAATATATGTATTCTGAAGGTTTGCAGGAAAAGGCCAAATGAAGCTGTACTCTGACCCCAGGAAAACATTTGCATTTACAATGAGATTTTTTTTTCTGCCAGATTTGCACTTCTTAATTAAAGTTCAGGAAGCTGTTACTATTTCAACAAACTAAGAAAGTGACCTCAAACCTGTTTTCCTCTCATCCAAATCCAGCACCTTCAATTTAACAGACTTAGTGTGAGGTATTGTAACTGCGGCCTATGAGCAGGCTCCTTTTTGTTCTGTCCAAGTAAAATGAAGAAAGAATTTTTACACTGTTTCATGTTTAAAACAAATTCTTTTGGGGGCATGTAATGGGCCTCAATATAGAATATTCTGAAAGTAGTGCCTCCTATTTATTTCTGTGGAAACTACATCAGATACAAAAAAGCACAATAATATTATTTGATGTAGAAAATTCTCAGCAACAAAACCACTGTTTTTCAACATAGTCACCATCACTAGCTCTGAATTTTCACTGGTGCTGAACAGCAGCCTGCATGCTGCACTCATAAAAACCTGCACCAGGGGAGGTCTCCCACTGTCAGTGTTGCCTCTGCTGAAACCACCACCATCTTGCTGTGTTCACATCCACTGTTCAGTCTCCAGAAATACTCAACAAGTGTTGATGAATGTCAGTAAATGCTGTTTTTTCTCCATGGAGGAACTCAGTTCCATACCTTTGCTTTCCCCGCTCTTCCATGGGTGCCACACTTCACACACCATTGTGTCAGACTGCCCCTCTGCTGCCATCTGTCACTTGGCAACAAAATGTAACAGAATATTGGTGAGAAGGTTCAACGTTTGAACCATAACACCATATTTGCCATAACACCAATATTTGTCTCTGGTGTCGTAAGCCAACATAATAAAATAGGAGACGTTACTTTGGGAGCAGCACTCATACAGTTCTTTAGTGTCAGAAAGCTTTCTATGGTGTAGTACTTGAGAAAAATCAATTATGACCTGGCTACCCTAAGTATTGGAGGAAATAATTACTGCATCTTTAGCAAAAAACGTCTGCCATGCTGTCCAGTTTCATCAGGGCCAAAGCATCGCTCAGTTACACCTCAGTTTGCCTGTCTCAGATGGAGGCAACTGGTTTAAAATTAAGCCAGGGAAATGTGTTTTCTTTTGAAACTTTGTCCTCCCTGAGTCCAAAAAGACTTTGATGCAAATTGCATAAGGGAGAAACGTAAATAGGAAGAATCATTAAGGCCTAGAACTGGATTTATTCCCCTTTCTTAACTGCTGCTGGGCATTCTATTTAGGGAGAACCTCCTTCTTGAAAGTCAGTGTACACTGAAGTTAAGTGCTTGTGTTAGAATGAATTCTCTTCAAAATGCTTTCATTCTTTCTGTGAGGCAATGGTTTTTTATGCCAGCGAGAGAATTTGCCTTCCTCTCAATGGCATTATTAGTAGCATACATCAGCCAGTTCTCTAAAGTGTGTGAGATAGACAGTAACACTCATTTAAGTGTATGCACACTTATTGAAGTGTATATTGAAGGGAAAGAAAAATGAAGCATGTCTGTGTTATATTTAGTGTGGGACTTAACACTGTTAATACCTCAAGTTCTATGAAATGGAAAAGAAAAAAATAATTTTCAGTTTGTAAAGGTACCAGGTAAGTAAAAGCAAAAAAGCAAAAGCACCGTCATGAGTCTGATTCAGGGTGCAATGTATGATGGAAGATGTAATGCAAGTAGATGATATTTCAAGATTTGTATGAAGTGTAGTGTCATATTTAGACAAATGAACATCGTTGTTTCACAGATCATGTCATGTAACTGAAAAACAGTTAGCAAGTCTCTCATTTTCAAAGAAAGATACTGTCCTTCAATGAGATGCTGAGCAGTTCCTGTTTTTCACCAAACTAATTGGGAAGTAAAAAGAACATGGCATGTTACTAAGCTGAACAGATAGGTCACTGTGCTCACATTGCTATTCTATGTTCTTCACTTATAGGTAGCAACGTAAGGAATTCTAGAAGAGATAGACTGAGTGATCCATGTTATCCCAGTAACAATTTGCACGGCAATCTAGAAGCATAGAGTAGAAGTACAGAGGGATCAGTTCCTAGGAAACAACAGTATGTGTTGTCTTGTTGAGAAAATGTATCAAAATTATTCCAGTCCTTTCGCAAATGTCTGTTTGTGTAGACGATGGTTTTGTTGCTTATCTGTTGTTTTTGTTGTTGTTGTTTTTCTTTGCCATTTGTTAGGGATAATCACAGTTTAGTATCTTCTTTCATTCTTTGAAACACTTCAGTTGCCCAGTAGAGAAGGCAGGACAGAGTCCTTAGTTGATGAGGAGACATTTGCTGAAAGAGATACGTTTTGTAGAAGAGATATATTTACATATTGTTTGGTTTTGTTCTGCCTTATTTTGAGCTTTCACTCCTAGAAAGTCCCCTCTCCTATTGTCTGTTCATGAGCAAGCTAACTTTCCTATAAAAAAGCTGTTTCAGTGTTTTAAGAATGCTCGTTGTTGATAAAAGATCTGCCTAGTCTACCCTCACAGCTCTGGCCAGGTGTGAACCCCAGTGCAGCACAGCTTGCAACAAAGAACTGCACACATCACTGGAAAGACTGTGGCACCAGATTCCCAACTATTACAGATTGGCAGTTGAATGGTTTACGTTACTTTCCAGGATCTTTCCTATAGTATTTCTCATTTTTACAGCATACTTGTTTGCATATTTATGTGTATGATTAGCTCACGATTGGACACTTGGTCATTACGAAATTATTTACATTGTTTTCAGTAGCTCTTTAAAAGAAAGCTGCTTTACTGTGTGACTGATAAAAATAAGGTGAACCTGGACCCTGATTCATCCCTGTTTTTACGAAACTGCTTACACACACTGACATTTAATTAGAATCCCAAAATCACCAAGGTTGGAAAAGGCCTCCAGGATCATCTAGTCCAACTATCAATTAAATTTAATTAAAATCAGAGTTAACATCCCAGGACAAATGGATTAAGGAAATCATGCAAAATAAAACACTTGGAAGATTTGCATTCTGCCAGACTTTCTATTTCCAATGTATTCTGAATTATGATTCACTGAGAGAACCGTGTGATGAATTGTAGCTGTGGCAACTGTCACATGTGATGTTGAATGTGATTGGTTATTGTATATGATGTAAAAAATTAAGAAATGTTGTAAAATATTACAGTAATTGAATTGAGTACTTATCACATCGAAATATTTTATTACTTTGATTATGAAGTTGATAAATTGAGATTGGATTTTATTGCTAAGTGTCTTAATTTTGCTATTTCAGCATCTGCGTGCTGTTACATTGCAGCTTAGATCTGCTCTTTGGTACCACTTATCACAAGGGAAAACTAAATACCATTTTTCCATTAGGTTGCTTATCATTTAGTATTCTGTGCTCTTGTAGTCTCAATACCTTCTTACACATTTCAGCTGGTGTATTTGGAAATAACATTTTAAAAGCTGATAAGGATTTTAAGCTTGCATCTTTTCTCATCATTTCTGAGCAAAGGGAGAAGTTTGGATTATATAAACATTCACTGCAATCTAGATCAGAAAAAAAAAAAGATTTTAAAGTAAACTCTGAAAATAAAGCAGTTGCATACAAAGATAGAAGAAAGAATAAGATTTCTAAGTGCACATATGTCATCAAATGTTTAAAATACCTCCTATTTTTTTAATATACATGTTACAAGTCTCCCCCTCCAATTCATGGTGTTGCTGTCTGTTCAAATACAAAAATGGGATCTTATTAGCCAGACACTAAGAAGAGTTCTGTATTTAGTAGCAATTAGTCTTTGGAGCTGCTAAGCTTTAAAAACTCCATAGGCAGTTTTAGGCTCCTTGAACACTTCTGATTTGGGAGCCTTCAGAAGAATGACTGCTTGTTATTGAATCTCCGTTCTGTTTTCATGGCTGTGAAATCTGCTCAGCTCCCTATTTTTCTTATTGAATCCATACAATCATTTTCAGTGGCTTTTGTGCTCACCATTGAGTTCAGTTAGGAAATGCTCTGTGATGCCTCCATACAAACGTTGTTTGCACATCACCCCAAGAAAGCAAAAATAAAGACAAGGAACTTGAAATTAAAAAATAACATTAATGAGAAAGATCTTTAAAAGGTCAAAATATTTCCTTTTGTTTAAAAATTAAGTCACTGAACTGTACTGAATTTATAATAGCAAAGTTGTTATTTACAAAAGGGACTTCATAAAACACATTTTGCATAAAGGGGCAGAAGGCCCAAAACATATTGTTGATATTAATCTATTCATTGGAATAATTTCAAATATCTCCTGGATGCCTTAGATCAATGTGTTTGTGTACTGACTGTACATATCAGAGAGCAAAGCAAGCTCGGATTCTGTTTCATCATGTATCCAGCTGGGATTGTGAATACACATTGCTGCTGTGTACTGTAAGATCAGAGAAGCAGCAGATACAGAGCAGTAATGGGGTCTTCAGTTTCTCCCTGTACAGATAATGTGACTGTCACAAATGAGAGTGTTGTGCAAAGCCTCATTTTAGACACAGTCAATAGCTAAGACATTGGTTAATAGAACTGAAGGAGGAAATTTGACCCTGGACCTCATCCTGAGTAAAGTTGTGTGCTGTGGTTCAGAAGAGGCACATTGCTACAGTGACTGTATTGCAGTTAGGCTCAACAGCCTACCGAAACAACAACAAAATTCACAACAGTTTTGATCCACTTAAGAAAAGACAGTACAGAAAAGTAAAGATTCTTACCAGGAAGAACAAAGAAGACAGCAGCTATGAGAAAAACACTACACCAGGTGGTGTGGGAGCTACTTAAGGACGCCATATGTGAAAGTCCAGCACCCACCTCCTGTTTTGAAAGCCTTGAGAAAAAGTGAAAGGAAGACGACACAACTAAACAAGTGAACAGAGGAAGTTGATAGAAACTATTGGGTTCCTATTGGGTTATATACTCAAATGATGTTTCAGATTTTTAAATGTCAAAACTCAGCAAGGCAGGCAAAGGGAGATTCTTCATTGGGATTTTTCAAAGCACGTGTGATTTAGTGATCATGGAACAAAAATAATGGTATAATAAGATCACCAGTATGAGACTTAAAAAATCTAAAAGAATTCAAGGAAAGGAAAGACCAAATAGCTGGCACTAATGCATAACCACTCAAAATTCCTTTGTTATCAAAGACTTTGAGGATGGATACTGTGATGCCAGTTTTTAAAAACAGTTTTTAAACCATTCAGGGAACTGCAAGCTTGTTATTGTGGTTTTGGCCTTAGGCAGCTTAGCACAAATTATAATGCAAAATAAGATTCATGGTGCCTGAAGAGCTGTGATCTATGTGGGAAAGATAACATGAATTTTGCAAAAAGGAAATTGCAAACATCCTGGATTTCTTTGAAGAGCCATGAAATATGTGGTTATGGGTAGTACAGCTGATGTGCTTTCCTTAAATTTCCAAAGGTTTTTGAGACGTAGCGTAAAAGAGAAAGTCCCAGAATTGGTAACTGGACAAATAGCAGCACACATCAATGTAGAGGGAGGTCAAAATTTATGTTCAATAATAGTTGGTCAGGTAAAAAGGGTGACTGGGGAGGTCAGGTTTCTTGTTGATACACAGATATTAACTGTGGTAATGACAAGAGCTGGTTACAGTGTCATCCCAAATAGATTGGCTTGTCAAAAACAGCAGGTGAAACCCAGGTAGTTGTCAAGTGATACAGTTGGGAAAAAACAGTCAAGTTCACCTGTCACTGAGTTGGCTGTACCAAGCAGGAGTCAGATTTTGCAGTGTGAAAAATAACCATGAAAACGTCAGTACTTGTTTGCAGTCAAAAAAAAAACCCAACCAAAATGATGGGAATTATTAGTGTAAAAAGCAGCAGTTTGCTACAGTTCATACAGGTCTGTGTATAAAGCCAGGTAAACATTCATGGTAGAAATGCACTGTGAGCTATATGCCTTTACTTATCATTGTCATCACTGTTAATTGAATTTGCCTGAAATCAGGAAGGTAGTACCCAGTTGTGGTAAGCAGCATATAGAATGGCCTGGGTTGAAAAGGACCATAATCATATAGTTTCAACCCCCCTGCTATGTGTAGGGTCACAAGAGATGTACAACGTTTACCAATTCACCAACATCAAAAATGCTGAAGATCACTAAGAACATGAGAAGGGTTTTTTTTTTCTGATTCAAATTATCAGATGACATTACTGCACTCTCCAAAAAAGAGACTGAAAATATTTATGTGCTCCTGAGATCTTTTCAGTATTGCTCTTTTTATAATGAGCCATTATATTTTGTTGCATTTGTTAACCAAAGTTTTTCGATCTTAGTCAAATTATAGCCTGCTGATATTTTAATTTGCACGAAAAATAACTTTTTTTTCTCTTGCAAGATTCTAAACCAAAATGAAATTATTCTGCATTGACTGCTTGATACATGGAAAATTCATCTTGTGTATCAGAGGAAAAAAAAAAAAAAAAAAGTTTAAATTAGATGAAATACCAGGAGAGAGAGAGAGACTCATGTCCTGTTTCATCTCAGCAAAAAAGCAGAACTGCTATGAACAAGGTCTGGAAAGCATACTGTCGGAGTTGGTCCTTGAGCAGGAGAACCAGCTACTGTACTTGAGTTATGATGAGTGTGTTATAGAGGAGCTCAGAGGATGTTCTTTGTCTTTTCCTCAGGCTGCTTTATCTTCTTTTTCTTTTGGGCTGTGCTGTTCTAAAGGAAAGTTCTAATAATACTTAGGGATCTTTAAAAATCCTTACCATCATCTGTTTGTTTTCGGGTAGTTGGAGTTTGGCATGCTATGAAATTTTGCATACCTTTCTTAGACTTGCAGACACCTGAATAAATAGTCTTCCTGCTTTCATTGTCTTATGTGATGCTTTCCCTGGATATTTTCCTCTGTTGTTTGTATGAAGGCACTTGGAAAATACAGCTGGGCTTGAAGCCCTTTTCAATCATGTATTTGCCAGCAATGTGTTCATACTCATGGTTAGTGGGAGTGGGAGACACAGCAGAAGTAGTTTGCTCTTACCTTATGGAATTTAATCTCTTTGTGTCTCCAGCTACTGATGAATTACATAAATTAGCTCCCTAACTCCATAGAGGTTAATAAATAAAGTCAGCAAATTCAAAGTTCTAATGTAAACTGTTATTTATGTTATATGCTTTTTTTTTTTTTTCCAAAGAAACGAGCTGGATGGGAACTTTTCATTATCAAAATTCAGTAAGTAGTTTTTATAAACCATCTTCAAGTCTTCATTGGTGGAGCTGTGCCCCTCTTCTGTTAAGGAGACATGAGATTTGCATAGAGAAGATTTTTTACGTTTCAGACCACATAAAATGAGTTGTTAATAAATCATTTATCCTTTGTCTTTTTTTCAGGCTATTCATTACCACTTTTACATCACTCTGTCAGTCAGACTAGTGTGACTGTGCATCTGCGTGGTAAACTACATCGAGAAAGGCTAAAAATAATCCAGTCGGGAAAAAAAAGTTAAATTCCTAGCAGATCCTGAAGAGTGTTCCTATTAACACTTACTTAAGGCTAAAAGAAATTACCATAGGTGAAAAATGGTCATGAACATTCTATCTGGGAGCTACTTTGCTCAGTCAGACAGAGGATAGCAAGTCTAGGCTAAACAGATTGAAGACAGTTGCTTCTGGATAATTAGATTATGTGATAAACTAAGCTGCATGTGGAGCAAAGAGGGGTCACAGGAGGGAGAGAGGTGACAGCTGGTAGGTACAGAGAGAGAAGAATCTTGTTGGGTTGGGACAAGGTTGTGAGTACAGTTTGTGTGGTCAAAAGCTGGTGTCTTTCTGTGGTAGTTAAGTATCTATATTCATTTGGAGGTGGTCAGGGCCTGGTTGGATGGGGCCCTGGCTCCTGATCTAGTATTAAATGTGGAGATTGGCAGCCCAGTGGGTTGGAGATTCCTGATCCTTGAGGTTCCTTCCAACCCAAGCCTTCTATCATTCGATGATACTATGATCTAACTTGTCATTAAGTCTGCTTAAGTAATATACGTGACACATTTTTCATATAGTGACACTGTGACATAATAAGCCTCTTCAGCCCATGTGAAAAATTATTGCAGCCAGGTTGATATCTACTGATATTTTTTAAATTCCTGCCGGTTTGAAATGTTGAGAATCAGACAAAAGTTTGTGTGCACAGGACAGTGGATTTTGTTCATTAATAAAAAATCAGAGCCAGACTTTGGTGCTCTTGTAAAGAAGAATCTTTTTCCATGTTGCCAATTTTTGTAAAAGAGACTAACTCTTCTCAATTGTTGAAAGTATCTAATACAAATTCACTGTCTGCATTTCCTCTGTAGTTAAGAGAGGGAGGGAGATAGAGGTGGTGAAGACCATCGGGGTGCTTTTCCATTGCAGGTGGTTTAGGATGAGGCAAATTGCTTTACGAAAATTCTGGCCTCTGGATTTAATAGAGGGAGCATACTTCTAAGTGTGGACTAAGTACATACTTTTTAGACAGCTCAAGTTATAGGAGCTGACTCCCACTGAACATTTGATTTAATATCACTCTGTGGGCTGTGACTTAAACATTAGCGTTTGTATTTTTTCTACAACTCCTATTTATGTATTAGCATAACTGTTGTAACCAGGTAGCCTTGCTGCCTGTATAAACAACCATTTCTTGAATCCCTTTAATCTCTTGGCTTCTCTGCTTACTGCACGCTTGTCAATTTAATAAGTTAACTGTATTGTTCAGAAAACAGGTGTTTACTTTTTTCTATTTGCTTGTGAAACTGCTCAGATTAATTAGGTGTCACCTTGTTCTTGCATAAGGAGGCAGAAATAGAGCCCATTTTATTAATCTTTGTTTCAGTCAAGTAATACATACATTTTTGGCATGTCTCTGATAACTTCTATGAGAGTCATGTTCTCTTCTGACAACATCTTGTGCTGGGACTGTGCTAAGAATAAAATCTATGAAGCTTGAGGAGTACAGCAGATTTATGTAATAGCTTTGTAATGTTGTTGTTGTTTTCCATCCTGTTTCTTTGGTATGCATACAAGGTGTTTGCTGATTTGCTCGCTGATACCCACTGAACGTATGTTTTTGTTGAGCTTCCCATAGGTCTGGTTTTTGGTTGCTTTTCCCATATTTAGAACAGTTCACTCCGACCATAGCAGTGAGTTGTCCAGACTAATCGATTTGTGTACATTGCTTTGCATTTCCCAGCATTTAATTTCATTTCTTGCTGGTGTCAGACCATGACTAGTTCCATACATCGGGCAGTGGTTGTCAAGAGGGGAAAACTGGAATAATCAGAGCAAAATTTCAGTCTTACTGAGAAGTTGTTACAATATGTGAGAAGGAACGGTAAAAAGTTGAAAAGAACTTGGTAATGTCTTGAATTTTATTTGTTTCTTGTGTTGGAGGAAGCTCAGTACAGCTCTAATTTCCTTTTAATCAGGTAATCCTAATAACACTGGTATATAGGAATGCTACAAGAAATCTGCATTTTGACGCTTTCACCTACTCTCTTCAGACCTTTTGCTGTCCTGATCTACCACAGATAAGGAAACTTCTGGATTTGGAACAAAACTTAATTATCTTAAGCCCTGTTTTCCCTTGTGCACCATTTTTCTTTCAGGTGGCTTAAAATCAATTGAGAGTGCTTAACTACACAACATGCCATAGTTTTGCTGTGATTTAGGGATTCTTGGATGCATAAAAACATGTTGTACCACTTCGCTGAGAGCCCAAATTAGAGTAGCTGTATTAGCAAACAGTGTGTTCAGGTTAACAGAGGGCTGAGAAATTTTAAGGAACTGCGTTTATAGTGGAATTCACCTATTATAACACAAGTACTCCCATGAAATTCCAAATTAAGATCTTGAGATGAAACACTGATGTTTTGTTTATATTATCTTTCACCATTCATATCTGCCTTCAGTTCTTCTATTTTATTCCTACAGGACCACATAGACGTTATTTTTCCCACGTTCCATATGCTCAAATCATGTATAAAGATATTTAGCTCAAATACCATGCATGCAAAACATTCCACACTGTGGATATGAGGTGATGTTTGGTGTGTCTTTAACATGCTGTGCCGTTCAATTACAATACAGCAAATTTATTTTTATGCAGCCTTCTTCATAGAAAGTATAGAAAATTGCTTTGTGGTGAGTCATCTGTCAGCTAAAGAACTAAAAGTCTTGTAGTGATATTTAAAGAGAGAAAGTGGCTCAGAGCTGACAGAGTTCAAGACAGAAAAAGAAACAGAAATGAAAGAGAAGGCCTCTATCTATGGAGAAAATAGAGGCAAAGACTGGAGGGGGAGGAGTGATGAGAAAGCCAAACGCTCTGGGGATGTCAGAGGCAGCTCAGGATACCACGCAGATCACTTGGAAACGTAATTTGGGCTCCAGATGTCTCTGCTGGATCACTCTGGCATTAGACAAGCAAAGATTCTAGAGAGAATTGCATAAAATCAGGTGATCGGGCTCGGTGTGATGAGAGGAATTTAGAAATGTGCAGGTAGAGGTTAAGGGAAGGATAAATGGCTTAACTTACAATGGCAGAGCATTAGAGGAGCACTGGTATTCAGGGCTCCGTGATTAAATGTGTGAGCATTTTGTTAGACTATGGAAGAGGGAATTTTACTTCATTACATGGGAAATTATTATAGGCTTGAATACAGATTTCAGCAGCAGCGCAGTCAAAAGGAGGATGGATTCTGGCAGTCTTCCTTTGCTAGTGCCAGGAGGGCTTGCATTCAGAAGTGAACTTGTGTGGGAGCAAGTCAGTTCAGGGTCAGAAATGAGGTCAGGGTGAGAAATTCAGAGGTCTAGTTTTGTGTACACTGATAAGATATGAATAAAGCAACATAAAAGCTGTCTTGGAGAGCAGGAGGGACTTCTTTCCCTTGATGTTTGAACCTTTTGAAGAATTAGCTTGTAAGGAAATTACAGTGTATCAAGGGAATGGCAGAACCAAGGCAGGCTGTTAAAGGAACACAGATTACTTTCCAAGGTCACTGATGCCCTGCATGCTTTCCCTAGAAAGATGATGTCCAAAGCTGAGCTAGCAGTATGATACCCCAAAGAACAATGATGCTTAAGAAGAAGAAAGTAGAAGAATCAGAAACAGATGTCTGATGTTTTTAAGGCACGGTACTATCATGGAGGGATGCATCAGTCCTTCATTGTGAATTACATGCTTTTTTGCATTCTTGGTCAAGTCCAGCAGCTGGTAGTGTGGACCTCTTAGGAGAGTTCTTCATCCCATACTCCCCAGCCTGCACACACTGGTTTTGGCCCTGATGCTTCTTTTGGCTTTTCTCTCTGTGCAGAACCATATTATGTGTAATATAATCTAAAGTATGTAGCACAAAGGAGAATACAGTCTTTATTGAAAGTAAAAGGGAGAAGAGCTTTTCTTAATGCATTCAAAGAAGTTGGCTTCGACATTGTAGAACTCAAAGGCATTCTAATCATAAAAGCAAAGTTAGAGACACTCAGATGTCCCAAAATTTGAAAAGAGTAATGTATCATTTTATGCAGTTCCAAAGTGCTTATTACAAATCTTATTTACAACTATCATTTTGTTTTTGAATCTGCAGAGGAGGAACATGAAGTACAAACCAAGAGAAAACGCATTCGAAGAAAGAAACTAAAGAACAGTTTACAAGATTCTAGTGATTTACATGGAGAACAAGTAGAATCTGGAATGCGGGAGACTCTTGTTCAAGATAATTTACATCTGCAGCAGACAGACAGCTCCAAAATCAGCAAAAACAAAAGGAGAAAAATGAAAAAGAAGCGACAGAAAGAAAAAATGAGAGCAGCTGGCTTGCTAACAAAAACTACCGGTGTGGATTTTACATATCAGCCTGACAAAAGCAACAGAGAAGGAGCAGCAGACTTAAAAGACACAGATGAAAAGGCAGATAGTATTCTGGACTTCTTGCAGGCAACACAGCAAATTTATTTTGCTGACAGTATGTATTACTTTCTCCTTTTTCTTCTGTGAATATTGCCACGTGAGGAAAATAGATGTTCACTTCTTATTTCCATAGAATGGGCCAAGTCTACTAGAGAAGTGTATCTTTTGAGCTTGTAAGTCATGCAGATAATTAGCATTTGTCCCATTTTCTGGTGTATACAAGAAAACATCCTTATCAACATAAAAAACTGTAGTCCTAATTGATTTGTTTCTCTGTGTTTGAAAACGCACATAATATTCCTTTCTCATTTTTAAAATATTCCAGCGTGTTCAGAGTAAGTGTAGTGGTTAGCATGGACCAAATTCTTCTGTTCTCTGAAAGCAAACATCCAGCGGTATTACTTGCTTTTGGAAACGCTCAGATGAAGGCAATAATTGCTGTTCTAAACTGCTTTCATGCTTAGTGTCTCCAATCCAACCTACTTTTCAAAAAGCTCTCCTTCCCAGGAGGAGGTTTGTTTCTAATTTACAATGAAATCTAGACAGATTGCATTCAAGAGGAAAGAGGAAGGTACTGTTGGCGTCGGGAATGACTTTTCATATTTTCATAATGTATTTTCACTTTTCCTTAAAGTAGTTGTGAAAAAGATGAATGTCAGCTGATGCTTAATGCACTTTCTGTAGCACTTTAGATAGGATTACGTAGTTATGATCCCTAATAGCCTATTGTACAACCACTTTGGCCACTAAAATCAGGGAAGTTCTTACTGTTGTAGCTAAATGTGTTTCTTCTCTTGCCCTCCAAAAAAGTTTTGTGTATGATGCTTTCTATGGCGTCATAAATGTCTTCCAGAAATAATGATGTTTTAATGGTAGGTATCATAATTATATGTACTTACACCAGATTCTGTTGGTATCTTCTAGAAGTAAATGTGTTTTCTCAAAGGTAAGATACTGTGCTCTTTAGCTGCTCAGCTCAGAACGTAGCTTTAAAATTATAACTGTTTTATGAAATTGGAAAAAAAAAAGCAGTGAAAATATTTTCCGAGTGCATGGCCTTGGCTGTCTTTGTGGAGCTACATGAAGAATATTAAACAGCTTACCTACCTATATAACCCACCTTAAGTTAGAGCTGTCAAAACTACTCCCATAAAATTCATCTTTCGACTACTGAATTACTTTAAAAGCCCTATTAGGATGACACGAGGGATTTCATGCTATTTTTTTTCTCAAGATTTATGCGTAGAATTTTCTTTGCTTACTGTTAAAATATTTCTGCTGTGTCAAGTCTTCATGTGACGTCTAGTATTTGAAAACCATCCTACTTTCTAGCTAATGTACTTCCATCATCAGAAATCAGAATTTTCCTACTTTATTGTGTGGCTAAGTAAATGTAGCCTACACCATTTGCATGTGCAGTAGTGTAATTCCAGACTGAGTAAAACTGCAAACTCAGTTAACCATTCTGTTATTAATATGTGTCCAAGAACAGAAAACTGGTCAGTTCTGCACAGCTGACAGAAAACCTGTGCAGGTAAGACATTACATCTGTAAGTCAGCATGACTAACTCTCTTACTAAGAGAGTCTTAGTATATATATTGTTCTGCCATTATGCTCTTTGCCTTATCCAGTTGAGTGACTTCTAAATTATCCATTTTTTTGGATAAAATTGGAAACCATTGTTTTTAGCAGCACTTTCAAATGGTCACATTGGGTTACAGTCCTTCTACTTAAATCAGAAAGCTGAGTCAGGAAAAGCCTGCTCTTGTAACTTGGTTTGCTGGTTTAATAAAAAAACACATTTTTATAATGCATATTGTGTAAGAACCAAAGGCTTTGGCGACAGTTCACTCTCTACATCATACTTTTCTCATACAAATTTAGATTTCTCTTGCTTTCGTGTCATGATGAATTTTATTGTCCTTTTTACAGTTTCCCTTTTTATAATTGTTTAAATAATTAATTAAAAGTAGAGCTGTTTAGTACGTGATATTTGGTTGTAAGTTGTAGTAAAAAGAAAGTTGCCATCTGTGAAAATTCTCTGTGCATGTTGAATATTCTTATTGTTTTTCCAGATAAATCAAAATGCACAGATTCTACTGTAAATTCAGCTGCTCAAGAGCTTTTACAGTGTCTTGAATCTCGCAACATATCTTCTTCAGATCTAACTCTTCTACATCAGATGAAATCCCTTATATTGCTACAGGATATTGACAGACTGAAGGATGCTTTGAAACAATTCCAAGAACATTCCGTGATGCCTCCTGGTATGTACTATTGACTCATGATCGTTCACTGATGTTCTTTTTTTGTGTGGCTAAAATTCAGATTTGTCACAGATTTTTGTGTTGCGAGGCAGTAAATAATTGTATACTAGTAAGCCTACGCTTAGGCAAGATTTGAAAGGATCAATCCCACAGAAAATGTAACAATTCCCCCTATTTCTTGTTTAGTTATGAAGTTTCTGTATTCTGCAGTTGCAGAGTGCAAGATGATTAAGGTTCTTAAAGCACTTTCTTTACATTAAATACAGATTCTTTAAGATACAAAAAAGGATTATGGCAGCCCTCAGAGTTCTAATAGATACAAAATGTCCAGGTGTGCATGGAACAAAATCATTCCTGCATTTAAGAATTTGGTTCAAGAATTAATTGCAAGCCCAGATTTTATGATCTTAATTCTTGTCAGATAGTCTTGTCAGATGTAATACACATTTGCAAACTAAGCAAGACTCAGCAGGAATAGTGGTAATGGTAATTCTCCCCTTATTAAATGACCTAAATCAGCTTCTATTGATTAAATCCAAGTGGAACTGTTGAAGTGACCACATTCAAGATATTCCTCATGGGCCTTACCCAAATTCTGCACAAGATAGCAGGAATTCTGCTAGTTTTGCAGTCTCTAGGCAAGCTGCCCTTGTTTCCTCTTCTATAACAGAAATATCAAATTGAAAAGAGAAAATGAAACAAGTAAGAATCAAATCCATAGAATTACTGTCGTTTTCAAGTATCTGTATTTGTCACTTAAAAAAAACAGAAAACAATTTGCTGAAGTGTTTTGGGTTTTTTGTGATGTGGTTTTTTTTTTTCTTTTTAATTAAATTTTATTTTTATTGATGCAACTTAGAACTTTACTTTTCAGTTGATTTTTCTGCCAGTGACTCCTGTCACTGGGCTCAATTCTGATCTTGTGCCAGGTTCACAGTTCATTCAAGGCCAGGCTAGATGGGCTTTGAGCAACGTGGTCTGGTGGGGGGTGTCCCTGCCTATAACAGGGGGTTGGAACTATATGATCTTAAAGGTCCCTTCCAACCGAAACCATTCTGTGATTCCACGATTCTATGATATTGTTGTGAGTTATTAAAGGATAATTAAACACCTGCTAAATATTAATTTGACTCAGCCAAGTTTAGCAGTTAGTAATTGAGGAATTTCAGTAAATGAGAATATAATGCTCTGAAATTTTTTCTTGAATTACACATTTAATTATACATTTATTTTCCCTATCTTTGACACAACAATAGGCAGTTTTGCACAGTTTTTAACATTTCAGATTTCTTTCCCAATGAGCAGGTGATAAAAGTCACAATTATAAAGATTTGTTGTCTCAGTAGATTCAAGTACTTGTTACAGAAATGCAGAATATGGCTTTTTATGAAGAATGTCTACATATTAGAAATCTTGATTTTTTTTACAAGCTGGTTTTTTCAGATTTTATTTAACTTCACTAGGATGTGATGTCCTAGAAAGAAAGGTTATTCCTTGCTAGAAGAGAGCAAGCACCTCTATGATTAAGACTTACTGGTTGATCTGTCCAGTCGTCATCGTCTCATAAATGGCAGACTGCGTAGCATCTGAATAATTACTTTGTCCATCAGTGATCATGTAAAATTGAGGCTGGTCAACAAGCTTTGTTTGAAAATGATTGTCTGAATTGTCACTGTTCAGGTTAAAAACAAAAAAGTCCTATTGGTATTTCCATTTATTTTGTAGCCTTTAACAAAAAATACTCTTCAGTCTTCTATGAATATAGGGAAGAGAATGTTTAGAACTCAAATAAGCACACATTTCTAGCAATGTGAGCTTTGCAGGTCTAAATCAATAAGTTGGTAGCCATTTGTAGAAGGCAGCCAGTTGTCTTCAGGGTTCTCCACAGTGCAGTGTGCAAAAGCAAAGAGATGCAACTGGAAGTGATGCTCCATTTGCTGGTTAGAAACTGGTTGAAATGAGAGCTACTTAATTCTCATTTCACATCAGTTATTAAAGCATAGGTGATCACCTAATTTAAAACAATGTAGTTATCTCCTAACTTACCAACTTATTCAGTTTTTACTCATCAACTTCATTCCATTATCTATTAACATTTTCCCTTTGCTGGTTAGTATCAAGTTTCAAATATATTCTTCCCTCGTTGCCTGGGAAATTATCACTCAGAGATGAGCTAGAAACTTCTTTTAACTGTCTTTTTTTGAAGAGTTGTCCTTTATATATGTCTCCTTTGTGTGAGAGGTACATTTTGCACATCAGAAGTAGTGGAGTTACTGTGTGCCAACAATAAGCAGGCTGGATACATAGAGGCCCTGAAATGACTAAATTAAACTTCTTTTTTTTGAATGTGCATTCAAAGAAAAGGAAATTAAATGTGGAAGCTGTATTAACATAACATTATAAAATAATCTTGAATGTGATGTTATGTGATAAGCAACATGGAAATCCCTATCATAAAAAAAGAAATAAAGTTAAATAGACAATCCTTGAATTAAGACAGAAATTTTAGGGCAATTTTAATACAGCAGTCTTTATGTGATTCAATGCAAAAATTCTCATTTCAGCTCAAACTTTGTGAAGTTACTCTGCAGAAAGAAATGGAGACGATTGCACTCTTTTAGATGATCATGTCATTTAAATCTCATTTCTTCGGAAATAATGAACCATAATAAAAAGGCATTCAAATATATAAACCAAAATTGTATCTCATATAAATAACTGACATCCTGTAAGAAAATGTTCCTGTTGATCTAGGAATTCATATGTATTAGCCTTCAATCTCAAGTCTCTGTATGGTTTTTAAAGAAATGATAATACGGAATGAAAATAGATATTCACTCAACTCTTTTCCTTTAATGTTCAGAAATATCATAAAAATGTTTCAGGAGAAATATTCTGCATAGAATCATAGCATGATTTTTTTTGATAGAGTGATTTTTTCTTTGTTTCAGATCACACCAAGTTCATCATTACTCTGTTTCACTACTGGATTACAGATATCCTTCCTACAAGGAACAGGAAATAAAGCCTTGTTTATGTCCATATGTGCAGGGTTAAAATTTAATATACAAGCACTTAGTCAAGTAGCAATTATTCAGAAAGAGCAGTGCCAATATACATTCTACATCTTCAGGTAAATGAATTATTTTTTATTTTTATAAACTCCAAAAGCAGGGTACGGCTAGTTATGATCTGTGTTACTGATCAAGACACACAAGCTGTGTGGCCTGAATCTTCATCTGGATGAGTATATGTATTTCATTTTGGGATAAGGGCCTTATCTACAACTGTTTCAGTTTGTATCAAATATTTTGTTCAAGAAATATGGTAATTTTTACGTTTATAAACTGATAGTTTCTTTCTGGAAGTACTTGAAAAACAGAAATGTATTTTTATATATAAATTTAAGGAAAAATGCACCCGAGGACTGTATTTTTTATGAATAAACTGATAATTTATGGAAGTAGATAAATTTCTACATCTACATCATGTAGATACTCTTTGGAATTATACAGGAGTTTTGACTGCAGTTTTAGAATGACTCTGTTTCCCATTGTGTTAGTTTGGTGGGCTTCACTGACCACAGAACTATGGGTCAAGGTTCTCTTTGTGGTTACTGTGCAGCCCCTCTGCACCTGCATTTATCTTTGTGTAGATGTACAATAAATAATATCTATGGCGTAGTTGTAAAATATTTTCAAATTCTGAAGAACACAGTGCTTTGTAAGCAAGGGACTCTTCTCTCAGTTGAGTGATCCACCTAGTAGGTGATACAAAGGAAGCCATTTCATTCCTTACTATGTTAGTTTCCCCATCAATATGATGGGGACAACATGTTTATCTCTTCCAACATATTCTTGAAGATACACTGCCAGCAGGTATACATATTGCATGTGTTCTTTATCCTCTTATTATTTTGTTGGGTATATCCTACTCAGAGGCATTGTTTTAGTGGTAGGCAAGCGTATATTTTTTTCATACTTCTTTCTCATTAACTGAATGGCTAAGGCAAGTGTATGCAGGCCTGGAGAATTTGAGTTATGTCTGTACCTAAACCAGATCTCGTACTGGGGAAACTAATAGCGTATTTCCTGTTTTAAAGTTCCTGACTTGCTGACACATAAGCACTGAATTGTAGTTGTCATTTTTTACTGATGTCATGTGTGCTTCAATCCCATAACTGAAGGATGAAGAAAATACTAGCTGAATGTGAAGCTCCTAGATACTATATTGATGGATTCCACAGGAAATTAATCACTTCATTCTCAGTTTGAGATGTGAATGTTGTGCATAAATGGGGCCTAGTAACAGCACAAAGAGGATATGTAGCATCTCATTAGGTAAGCATCATCTATCCTGTACAGTGAAAGTGGAAAAATAATAGAGACCATGCAATTAAAGAAAGTGCTGTAAAACACAGGTCTAGACTGGTCTGTGAGAACTGTGCAAACCACTGTACTTCCTGTATTTACTAATACTAGAGGGACAGTGTTAAGGGATGTTTTAAGGATGCTGCCTTTGAGAAGCTCCAGAACTAAGGGACTCTATTACTGCTTCCTGCCCACTAGAGCCCAGCCACTGGAGTTCCCCCTGGAGAACAGGATGTCTCTGTCATCACCATTGGATGCAACTGCAGCTCTCATGTTTCCAGGTTCAGCCAGTAGTAAGGCATGGCACATATCCCAGGGAGCCATGCACATCCACATTCACACGCATGCACACAACAGTAGTGTGAAGCAGCAGTGTGCCTGTGTGGTAAAGGAGTCTAATAGTATTCTGGGGTGTATTGAAAAGAGCATGGCTAGCAGGTTGAGGGAGGTGATTCTTCCCCTCTACTCTGCCCTGGTGAGGACACATCTGAAGCACTGTGTCCAGATCTAGGTTCCTCAGTTCAAGAAAGACAATGAACTTCTTAGGAGAGTCCTGTGGAGGGCCACAAAGATGATGAGGGGCCTGGAGCATCTTTCTTGCAAGAAAAAGCTGAGAGACCTTGGCCTTTTTATCCTGGAGAAAGAGAATGCTGAGAGGAGATCTTATCAATGCTTATAGATATTTGGTGAGAAGGTAGGTGTGAAGGCTCTTTTCAGAGGCACCCAGCAACAGGACAAGGAGCAACAGGCACAAACTGGAACACAGGAGGTTCCATCCGAACACGAGACAGAAATTCTTTACTTTGAGGGTGACAGAGCGCTGGAACAGGCTGGCCAGAAAGGTTGTGGTGTGTCCTCTGGAGTTAAAACCTGCCTTACAGCTTACCTACTGTAGGGAACCTGCTGTAAAGGGGGGGAGATGGACTAGATGGTCTCCAGATGTCCATTCTAACCCCTACAGTTCTGTAATTCTGTGACATGGCTGTCTACATGGACTGACACAGACTGGACACTGTCTTTAACAACACTGATGAGTAACCCTACATAAAACCTCAGTACAGTCAGTCATCTCCTCTGGCTGGTTGTGACTGCAGCTCACAAGTGAGAACACACATGCTTTTACTGCCCAGGCGCACAAGCTTGCGCACATTGTCAGCTGCCTCGAATATCAGCACAGGCACTCAGACTGTCTGATACCCCTGCCTGGATACTGGGCCTTCTTACCTGCTCTGTGGGTCCGCTACTCCCCAGCTAGCCCTGCCTGACAAAATCCAAACAGGGACATTTTCCCATCTCTTAAGCATTGAGCACTCACAAAGCCTTTGAGCATCAGACTGGACTCTCAGCCTTGCAAGAGACCCTTGCTCACTGTGAAGTCCAGGCTGATGTTTGCTGATCAACTACACATAGGCACAAAAATCAGACTAGGAGAAAATAAAAATGTACTGGTCCCAAAGCTGCTGATGCTGAAACTCTCATTCAGTCCACTTGCTGTCAGCACGGATGTCACCCAAGTCTGTCACCAGCTGATGGTTCTTAATTCACTTGCTCTACTTTTTGCAGTGGAGGGTATCTAGGATTTGCAGCACTCGCAGGGTGTCAAGATTGAGATTTACGTGGAAAGATAGTTAAAAAAGGATTTAATTAGAAAATGGGATTGACTGTGGTGATCAGGCTCAGTGTAAGTTAGATAAGTGAATGGACTTGTGGCTGGTTGCACGTGGCTGGTCCCCTTTGTTCTTCTGCCTCACTGTGCCCCTTGTTGCTCCCTAGTTCACCCCTTTTCTGTCTTTCAGCCTTTCTCTTAAGCATTTCTTAATAAATTATGAATAGTCCCACAGGCCCCTTCAAGTATCCATAATCCAGTTGAACTTGTTTCTCCTTTTTTATTAGCTATGAAGTCCAGATTGGTGATATCCAAAGCTATGCCTATAGTTTCTTAATGGACCATCAATTAGTGACTGGGGAGCTTTAGTCTTTGTTATAATCTCAGTTATTGCTTGCTGTGGGTTTTGTTTATTGCTTTCTCTGTTACTTGTAATTCCCTTTGAAGTGGAAAGGTCCTTGATCTGATAATGCGAATTAAGCAAATACTCTCACATTCCACACACCCTTACAGATTGGCCATGTAACATTAGCAATGACATATTAATGTACGGTCATGGATCTGTTGTTTTATTATTTTAACGCATGTATGTCAAGAAAAGGGCTGCTACTGCCCAAGCCAGCTAGAAGAGAGACTGCAGAGACTCCCTTGGTCCTCACATACAACAGAGAATACTGGAAGAACTAGTCAGTGCACACAAGGCCCTGCACATACTGATTTTAGATGGAGCTGTGCTTCATTTGCTTCCTATGCATTTATGGCCTTTCTAGAATTAATTACACAGTGCTAGGGGTTATTGTTAATCATGGACTGGGAGAAGCTAAGATTTAAAAAAAAAATAGATTCTTGATAACGAGGAAACACATATCATTTTGATCTTCTAGGTGGAAAAATACTATATATATTAATTAAATTTGGCTAGTGGTCTCTTGACCACAGCTTCTGGGCTGAAGTATTATTTTGCTTTCCTATTACTTACATAATTTACAAAAGTAACTTACATCAGATTGGGCCACTTTGTTATGATAAGACCATAATTTTATTATGGTCTCCATTATGACCAAGACCTTTTAAAGAGGTGGAAGAGTTTAATAGTGGAATGCCATCCTTAGTATAACACAATTCTGCATTAGGAATTTTTCATTATTGTTTCTGTTTCTATGCTTGGCCATTTCTAATACTATTAAAAAATTCTATGAATTGAGCTGAATTTTAAATAGCTGCATGCAGAGCAGCAGACCTGGGTATCTTTGCTAATCAGAAGTGTTTTGTACTGTCAATAGTCTAATCCCAGAATGTGAATAAAATTTCTTAGCTCAGAAATGTCCTTTGCTTGAATCAGGCAATAATGAGGAAACAATTGTTTTCAGTCTCTTTTTTCTTTTTACTTCAGCCACTGTAAGAGCCTTATATTTTGTGCAGGCATCAACTGGTCCTAACAAAGCAAGCCTGGGAAATGCTTCAGAGCATGGCAAATTTTTTTTATAGGCAGTGATATCTGATGTCTTTGTAAATGACCTGAATTATGAGCTGAATCTTATATTTACCAAACCTACCACTATTACACTAAAAGAGATTAGAAAGAGTGGAGGTTAAAGTAAAATCTGAGATGTGTGAAGGTTTGGAAAATTGGACCAAATTCAAGAAGATAGATTGTAGGTTGTCACTGTAGGTAAACATGGTCACACAAGAGTGTACTTGTTTCTGGAACAAGCACACCAAACAATGTCATGTTAAACCATAAGATGCAGAAGGACTTGGGAGCAGTTTGTGAAAGTATCCTGCAGAAAGATATGGTTTAAAAGTGAAAGAAATATTATTTATCCTATAATAATATCAGTAAGCCAATATGCTAAAAATTGCAGAGGAATTTTGGTTCCATGTTTACCACCCTATTTGCAGTCAAAGATTTTCACAGATCACAGTTTTAATGCCCGGTCACTTTTCTTTGTTTCTTCTCTAGAAGAAGTAATATTGATTCTATCTATACTTTTTATTGTTTAATTGGACAGGGTTATTACCTATTTGTCTGGAATACAAAAACTGAAAAAATTAAATGAATATCCATCAGTGAGCACTGTGTGTTTTACATTTCATGGCTCCTTCAGCATACCAATGAAGCATTTATTGCTTTGGTTTTTATGCTAAACCTATCAATGACACAGGAGACAGACTTAAGTTTTACCTCTTGAATGTTGTTCAGTCTATTGAATGTGCACTTTGGTAGGATTTTCAAGGCATTTCTATAGCAAACTTTGCATCAGAGAATTTCTGACTGAACTGTACATACAGTGTTATAAGCGTATTTCAAACTTCTGGGAAGACAGAACTTTTACATACTCTGTTTTAAGAATTAATATAGAATCCAAGAGTATGAAAAGTTTAGGGATCAACTAGAAAGCAGTCTGCATGTGGATTCAACAGTTAAATTTCTTGTTCACCTAATTAAATATTACTTAGCAAGGGAGAATCAGCAGCATGATGGAAGATGAGTATGCACTCTGAGTATGTGCTGGCCCCATCCCTAGGCTCCACGTACAGGGGAGAAGAGAGAGGCTGAAGTAGTTTTGAGCCTCTGCAGCACTGACTGTGCTTGTCTGCAAGGATATGAGACTGAAGCCATTATTGCTGTAAATAAGTACCTGTCTATTCTCAAAATTGCCGATATAGCCTTAATTCTTTTATTCTGTGGGTTTGTAATATGGGGAGCAGTCTCTGATGCTGTAGATTGCTACTGCTTCGTAAATGGTGCAGTATTTTTATAATACTTGACAAAACTGTAGGGTTATAAATTCCCTCATGTGTTTTCTATGGCAGCTGGCTTTTCTCCTCTGCACCAGTGCAGGGGGGTTCTACTCTGCAGGCTGAAACTCTGAAATGACATGTCGAAAAGAACGGCTTTCAAAAAAAGACAAGGATGGAAAAAAATAGTGAGAGGCTGCGTGAAAGCAGAGAATTGTTAAGCTGTCTTTGACCAAAGAAAACATATTTCACTTTGGTGTATCATAAAATATCTGGTCATAAGTGCAGTCTACAGAAGTAGAGTGGTGCGTGTTACATTTGTGCAGCATTCTATGCACGAAGTGTAACAACAAAAAGAGTATGAAAAAAACAGCAAACTGAAACTGGAAAAAAAAATACTGATATTTAAGCCCCTCAGCTTTTTAAGTAGATTTTGTGGTTAATTGCATCAGCCCTAGATTGCACCTAAGGAGGCTGCATTGCATGTGTTTGTGTAACTCATTTATCTTCACCATTAACAATTTGATCTTTTGTGTTGTATCTATAATTTTTTAATAGGGTAATTATAATGTCTGAGTATTTCACAATTTTTAAAACATGTTTTCCTTAGATGAAGGAGATTTACCTTTTTAAACTGCCAAATATAATGAATTAAGCCATGGGAGAAAAACATACTACATAAATATGAGGAAAAAGCAGAGATTGAAAAGTATTATGTGTGTTTCCTACATTTAAAGATCATAGGAAAAGCTGTATATTATATGTATTATTTGAAAACAATATAAATGCTCCACAGTCAGTCAAGGCCAAACATAGAGCTTTAATAAGGACATTCTCCAAGTTTAGTGCTTAAGTTTGTAGAATTAGTAGTCTGTGTTCATTTTAATGAACCGTGTGTATTTTTAAATAGATAAACAAGCTGTAGTTTTCTTTTCCATTATTATATTTCAATTTAGGATATATAATGAAAAAAAAAAAAGTGTTCTCGAAGATTGAAGAGAACCACACAGAAATAGAGAAGAAATGAATCTGGGTTCAGTTCTTTTTCTGTTGCATCAACTGTAGGCTTTTAGGTTGCCTTAACTAAAGACTGCCTTCCTTTTTCAAGATCCTGCCAGTCTTCTCAGTCCTCAGTGCACAGATGGTACCTCCATCCTCTCAGCCTCTGGTACTAGCTTTCATCACCCATTTGCTACATTTTCAGATCAACATGTTTGTGCTTTTTCCCACAGTGCCCTCCACAGATCTCTGTGGTTTTTCTATCTCTGTAGTTTTTCTATCTTCTTCCCTTCCTTCTCCTTTGCTGTAATGCTGCCCAAAAGCTCGGCAACAGATAGGTCAGTAGTGTGCTAAGACAACTGCATGCTGTGCTGACTAATGTGTCTCTGTACTCTCACATCAATCTGCCTATATTCTCATCTGTTTTCTCTTTTCTTAAAAAAGCAACAATTTGATGCAGGCCCCATCTGCAGCACTGTGTCCAGGCCTGGGGCCCCACCACAGGAAGGATGTGGAGCTCTTGGAACGGGTCCAGAGGAGAGTCACTAAGATGAGCAGAGGGCTGGAGCACCTCTCCTATGAGGAAACATTGAGGGAACTGGGCTTGTTTAGCTTGGAGAAGAGAAGGCTCCAGGGAGACCTCATTGTGGCCTTCCAGAACTTGAAGGGAGCATATATACGAGGGGGAACGGCTGTTTATGAGGGTGGATAGTGATAGGACAAGGGGGAATGGTTTTAAACTGAGACAAGGAGGTTTAGGTTAGATATTGGGAGGAAGTTTTTCACCCAGAGGGTGGTGACGCACTGGAACAGGTTGCACTGGATGCCCCATCCCTGGAGGCATTCAAGGCCAGGCTGGATGTGGCTCTGGGCAGCCTGGTCTGGTGATTGGCGACCCTGCACATAGCAGGGGGTTGGAACTAGATGAGCATTGTGGTCCTTTTCAACCCAGGCCACTGTATGATTCTATGATTCTATGATTCTGTGCTGAAGGAATAGTACAATGTAGTATATGTAGTTACTGATTTACACACAGGTAGAACCAGCAGCCAGCCTTCTGTACATTTTTATCTAGAGACCTGCGTATGGCCTCTGCTGACATTGAATGGGCTTCTTCTAATAACTGTTCTTGAAGTCATCGGCAGATCTGCATCAGGCTTCATGAAATTAGATGTAAAAATATCCAAGGGTAAAAATGTGGATAATATGTGTCTAGATATTAACAGGATTCTATTACAAAAAGGGTTTGGTCTTTTTTCTTTTTTAATTTTCTTTTAGACGTAGGATTACTTGAGTGTCCAAAACAATGCAGCAAAGGTTGGAGTTGTATCAGTGAGATATGCATAATTTTCTAGATGAAAAGAAGAGGTATGTGTGTAAAGGTATACCCTTTCTACATTAAACATAGGCGTGCATAGCTGCTTCTCTCCAAATGGCCTTTTGTCAGCGCTGTTCTTTAAAGGCACATACAATTGAGCAGGGAGGTTGAAACTAGATGATTATTGTGGTCCTTTTCAACCCAGGCCACTCTGTGATTCTGTGATATGATTCTATGATTGTGAGTTTGTAAAGCATCCAGCACAGTGAATTTCTATTACATCGAAGGTGGCAGTGTGTTAGGGTAGTGTGATAGAATAAAGTGTTATCAAGGAAGTGATAGAAGATTTTGTAAGCAAGGTTAAAAATTTTAAGCAAGGTTTAATAATCCTCTATTGCACACATGGTCTGTCTACTAAAAGTGATACAAAGTACCCTCTACCCTTAGGGTAGTATCCGTCTGTAACTTAGTAAAGAAAGTTTGGAGACAGGATTCATTTCTCCTAACTTCTGATGTCAGCAGTGTCAATATTACCATCTGAGAACCTTTTTAATTGCTCAGATGAAATAAATCCCTGTACAGCCCTGTGTATCTGATTGTTTCTAGATATCTATTTTAGGATGATGACAGTGGTACAAAGAGAATTAATTTATGTCTTCAGTATGGCTGAGAGCATAAACAGGTAGGTCAGGTAGAAACATCTGCATTACCTATGGATCTGGATCTTATTGAAAACAAATGCATTTGTTGCAGCTGAGAAAAAAACAGGAAGGTACACATTGCATTATCAAAGCATCACCATTCAAGGTGCTGCTCTGGTAGTGACAAGCTCCTTCAACTTGGACAGAGCCATATCTCCCTTTCTTGCTGCTTCTACAGGGAAACCAGTGCCCAGGAATAGTAAAAGGGAGAAGAGTAAGGAGCAATATACATCTGTACTTGGAATGTGATGAGGAGAAGCTTCTGCTTTTCCTCATTCCCTTTCTCCTTTATGTATTCATGCACAAGGTGGCCTTCACCACTTACCATGTAGGCTCAGTAAAAGATTGGTGTGTAATTTAGTTCACCTCCCAGTAACAACAGTAAAGTGGAAGTGAACATAAAAGCACAACAAAATAACAGTTGCTAATTATAGCAAACTGATTGCCCGTTGCCTATGTTTTAGGGAGTGAACCAGTGGTGAATACAGAGTTGATTCACAGAAGTAGTCACCAAGCTCTGTAGATGTAATGATAGTTAGTTTGATCTGAATCTGGCGTGTTAGGGGCTTAAAATGAAGGACATGTTCAAATCTGATTTAAATTCAGGGAAAGCATCTTTGCCTATTACCATTACTATAGTGCTGGATTCTATTTACATTGATAAACAGTTAAAATACTTGACATGTTATTCAATTAAATCTCTGATTGCTAACTGACAGACCAAAGTGCATTGATTTTTCCAACCGCATTAAGCTAAGTACATGGCACAGTGTTTCATTAGCCTGTCTGCTTAACCCTTTCACATTAATTCAATTACCCGGTATAAAATTAATCTGTAAAATATTAAATAACTCTGAACTTTTAAATTAGAAGGCAATGCAAGGATATATTCATCTTGATAGTTTCTGACATATACTTATTACTGGGTGATTTGCAATCTGCTGTGAATCACATTGTTCTACAGATGGCAAAAGTCACTCAAGTTTTTTTTTTTCTCCGTACTCACTCGGTAAATTGATGGATTCATGGAGGTTAAGGCTGGAAAGGACAAAAGATTATCCTTTATAACCCCATCTAAATATCAGGTCATAAATTTTCCTTGTACTTCAGGGTGAAAACCAGTAACTTGAATCTGACAAAAGCGCCGTTTGTTGGTTTGGGGCTTTTTGCTGAAGTCTTCTTCCGAGACAGTCAAGCTTGATTTAAAGACATGAGAACTTAGCTCCTTCTGTGATCATTCATTTCAGTACTCGGTCGCTCTCACTGTTAGAAACTTGCATTATTTTTTATTTCAGTTTGACTAGATTTAACTTTAAACCATTGGTTCTTGGTACACTTTCCTTCACTAGATTAAAAAAGTCCCTCACTAGCCAATATTTTCTGTCTGTGAAAGCATTTGAACGCCATAATCAAGCTGCATTGCATCCTTCCGACTTGGTATCCTAAGAATTCTCTCTAAATTATTTGCTTTAAGGCATTTTCTACTGTCTTCAAACTTTTTTTTTTTTTTTTTTTTTTTACACCATTGGAGAACAAAAGTGCACAGACTGCACACAAACTTCATTTAAATTCTCAGCACTTTCATACTCACACCATTGTTTATATCCACTTTTTGCTCTAGAATTGTATAGAGACACCATGTAGAATTATGTGCAATACAATTACCTATAGTTAATCTTGACGTTTATAGCTTTCCAGCATATAGTCCTTGCTTCTGTCCTTCTTGTTCTCCAGTGTCTGAGCTTTTGTTTGACAGTATTAACATTCTTTTACTGTGTCTGGGTCAGTAAATGATGGATTGTTTCACATGCCTGTATGCTTTCATTAATAACTGCTACCTGCTAAGCCTGGTGTCATCTGCAAATCTTAACAGCGATGATTATGCATTTTCTTATAGTTCATTAATAAAAATGCTGAACGCTACTGAATCTAGTCCTACTCTTGATGGGGTCCAAAGAGAAACAACATAATGACTCCCTGTGTCTACCTTCTTTTTGAAAATTGAGTGCTGAGATCATCTAGATGATTTCTAATGTATTTAATCTGCACTTTATTGTGTTTTATGCTTGTTTCCCCTTGATCAGAAAGCCACATGACATTAGGTAACTTCACAGGAACCTAATAGCACAAAGTGTAATAATGACTGTACTTCAGTTTTCTGCAAGAAAAGCATTTTTTGTTTTAGATAAGGATAGGAAGCCAAACAAAAGACACACACAAAAAGCAACAACGACAACAACAACAAAAACTATACAAATGTTTGTTATTAAGGTATGTTTAAGGGGAAGCAGAAGAACTGAAAAGCAGTCATAGTAAATACCCTTTCAACTTTGTCTTAGATATTTATTTTGAATTTGTTGCTCTGCAGGGAATCGTTTGTATTAGTTAAGAATGTTTATTCTGAAAGATTCCTTTTTAAAAAAAGCATCAAAGGAAAATTCATAGTTGTTTCTTTTCCTGCAAAATGTGATCTATAGCTTGAGTTCTGTCACCACGTTTCCAGTATTTTCTTGTGTTCAACAAGACAATCTCATGGTGGTGTCTAATGTGTGTATTATGTGTGTCGCATTTCTTCCAGCTGGCTCTTTAAGAAAGATCCTTGCAATAAGCACATTAACTGCTAATGAAAAATACAGTTTTGAGACTTAGAAATTTGTGTAGGATGTTGCACTCACAGTTTTCTAGCGAGGTGTGCAGATTTTATGCAGTTTTTACATAAGCAGTTCTGTAAGCAGATTTCCAGGGATACAGCATTGACCTACTAACTCTCTCAGTACTAGCATTAACTACCTAAACATCTGCCCCCTAATCCATTGTTGGACACACGTGTGAGGATTCATCAGAGGCGTTCATCTAACTTCGGCTTAGTCTCCCAGCTTCTGCTGCTCACCGAGTGCTGAGCTGCAGAGGAGAGACAGGTGGTACGAAGAACCAAAAAGCAAGCTGTGCTAACATTATCTGCTGGAGCTAGAAATGTTACAGAGAAGCCCCATTTACTCTGCCCAGAGCTGTCACAGTACAGAAGTAAGCAGGAGCAGATTCTCAGGAGGATCTTTATAAGAGGCCAAGCTGCCTATGGGATTCCCACTTGAGTGCAGTGGTTTCTCACTCTCACAGCCCCCTTTAATCAAGGCTGTATCACAGCCTGGCCCCAAAGCTGCACAATAGAAACACAAAGGAGGAATAACAGGATAACAGCGCAGCAACCAAAGTCACAGTACATCCAATTAGCGTAGGAACTAAGTGTGAAAAGAAAAGGATTTTAAAACAACTTGTAACTAGAAGTACCACTCCTACACCAGCTGCAGGTGCCTGCAGTTAGAAGGCAGAAAAGAGAACTGAAATGTTTTGTAACAGAAACTGGAAAAAAAGAAAAACAACAACGAGAAGTAGCCAAAGAAAAGAGACATTCAGAGCAGTACATTGGTTTCTTTTAATTATGTGAATCAAGCAGCTGAATGCACTTCTACAGCTTTATCTGAGCAAAATCTAATTGCCCCAACTAGAATCTGACCTGTAGAAACCCCTCACATACAAACAGGTAGCATGCAGCCTTCTGCTCCCAAATTCTGACTATGCTAACAGAGTTAGGTTTTAGGATTCCAAAAGGTCCTTTTACTCCTGGAAACGTGCATTCTTTCAATCCAGTTTCCTCCTGCATGAGCAAAAACCCATCAGAGTTAAATGCCAAGCCAGAATATTTCAAGGGCACCTGGGACACAAATGCTAAGCTGACTATTGTGTTTCTAGGTGTTCAGTCCACTTTCTCAATAATTTCCAAGGCTTCTCCTCCACTGGATGTGTAAGGTAACTCAGCCCTCTTCTGCAGAGTGAAAAGCAGTCTCAAAATACTTGGCATGTGATGTATGATGGAAGCCTGAGCATGGCCAGGTCCTGGGAAGCAGCTGGAAACAATGACTTACCAAGAAGAGGTGAATGGGACAGAAGCAGAAATGGAACTATGCATGTGTGAGTCTGGTATTTCCCCTGCAGGTAATGATTCCCAGAGCTGTTTAGTTCTATTTAGCAACATTCTCGTGAACTACTTAAGACTTGTACTTTCAGATGAGAGTGATGAGAAACTTGGAAAGTGAAAGTCACAAAGTTGAGATGGTATTGAGCAAGTATCTCTAAGAGGATAGTCTTTTGAATAGCAACTCAGGGTCCTTCATCAACCTTAATGCAGAGCCAGTTGTCCATGGCTGATCCAAATCATAGGATTTAATTATTCACAATTTATTGATGCTTTGTACTGCAGGCATTTGAACAGGAATTTTTCTGTATGAAGCCAAGAAATCCTTGTTACCTTCTTTTTTCCCGAGTCCCTCAATTTGTTGCTGTTACTGTTTGTGAATATACAGGATAAGTCATCTGAAAACCTACCCAATAAAGGCATTCTGCACACAGTTTCTGTTCCTTCTCTTCTCTAGTATTAAATTTGAATCTGTGGACCTGGATGTTATCTCAATGCATGGAATCTTGTGTGTTTGCACTGCCATCCATTATGCCCTGCCG
Source organism: Centrocercus urophasianus (assembly GCF_019232065.1). Lineage (NCBI taxonomy): Eukaryota > Metazoa > Chordata > Aves > Galliformes > Phasianidae > Centrocercus > Centrocercus urophasianus. Next base: position 13,325,252 of record NW_024884142.1, on the reverse strand, counting down.
GAGCATTAACTTTCATTCCCAGTCTGGCAGTGTGTACTTGTGAGTGAGCAGGAGTCATTGCAGCTGAGCATTTTGTTCTGTGCAGAGCCCTCACACGGTGGAAATAATTGCATTCCAACTCTCAGTTCAGTAGCATTGTGCAGCAGGATATTACTGTATAACTGTCAGTGCTGCTTTGGTATAGAAGTTTCCTCCAGGCACCCACAAGACAGATGGCTGTATCTTCCCATAGCCATTCAACTCTGTATTGCAAAAAAGAAGTACAAACAAAAAATTCTAACTATTTATACTAAGCAATTTTACAGCTGTCTATCTGAAATTAAAGCATCCTCTCTTGTTTGCTTTGCTTTTTTATTGTGATACTTTTTTTTTTTTTTCCCAAGTATTACACTGTGAGTAAGTAAGCTTCCACTGAGCTTTTAATGCTCACCAAAAAAATAGGACACTAGGATCCAAGAACCATGCTTCAAACTGTAGGAGATCAAGCACGAGAGGATTCTGAAAAACAGCGTAAATTGAACACTTTCTATAGGCCAGTGTAAAAAGCAGTCTCTTGTAGCAAAGGACTTTTGTCCTTTGAAGTTGAGGATAACTTCCTGGCTCTGGTACTGGGCAGACCAAGCAGAGGTGAAGTGTTACTGGACCTGCTGCTCATCAGTGTGGAGGAGATTGTTAAAGTGGTTAAGATGGAGGCAGCCTGGGTTGCAGTGACCACGCTCTGATTGAGTTCATGATTGTGAAGAAGGGCCTGGCAAGGAGCAGAGTCAGGACCCTGAAGTTCAGGAGAGTGAAATTCCAGTTGTATAAGGAATTACTGGATGATCTCCCCGAGGGAGATTGTCCTTAGGGACATCAGAATGGAACAGAGCTGGCAGATCTTTAGGACACCTTTCTGACTGTGTAAGACCTCTTCCCTCCCCCAGCATAAGAAATCGGAGAGGAGGCAGGAAACTAGCATGGCTAAGCAAGGACTGCTGGTTAAATTGAGGAAAAAGAAGTAAAAGTACAGGCAACGGAAGCAAGGATGGGTGGCTTGGGAAGAATTCAAGGATGTCATACAAGAAATATGCGGAGCTGTTGGAGGACCACAATGATGATCAGAGGGGCTGGAGCACTTCTCCTTTGAAGAAAAGCTGAGGGAACTGGTCTTGTTTAGCTTGGAGAAGGGAAAACTCTGGGGAGATCTTATTGTGGCTTTCCAGTACCTGAGGAGAGCTTATAAGCAGAAAAGAGACTGACTTTTTACATTGTCTTATAGTGATAGGACAAGGGGGAATGTCTTTAAATTAGAAGAGGGGATATCTCAGAGCAGCTCTTAGAGAATGGTGCAGCACTGGCTCACATTGCCCAGGGAAGTTCTGGAGGTGTTGGATGGAGTCCTGGGAAGCCTGATTTAGTGGTGGGTGCATGTTATTAAAAACACAGATTCACCATACAGGTTTGAGCTGTTTTTTTATTTGTCTTGCAGTCAAATGATTTGGTTGCTTTCTTGACCCCTTACTGAACTGGCATTTTCATAGAAATGCTATTTCATTTCCTAATATTCTTAATTACCCTACATAGCTGTGTGTACAGCTTTGCTATGCCTTACGTAGAATCTTGTCTGCCATTTTGCCACAAGTTGTTCGTGATCAAGCTGTGCTTCTGCAGCTCTGCACAGTCAGCTTTCAGTTGTAGTCACTGTAATAAACATAGTGGAATCAGCAGTCTTTGTTCTCCCATTATTCATCACCTTTTTAAGGTCATTCAGAACTTTGCTGAGCAGCACACAACTTGGCATGAAATCCCATAGGATTGCATTGGTGATTTCCTTCCAGTGGGACTCTTGCATTCCTGCTTTGTTTTTGTGTCTTTTAATTGCTTATTCATACAAATGAGGATCTTCTTAGCCCACGTGAACTCCTTTTGCAAGTTGTTTTGTTTTGTTTTGTTTTCAATTTAAACAAATCCAGTTTAGTACACAGCTTAACCAGTTATTATAAAGGCGGTGGGCTTGTGAAATGTATTTTCCCTTTGCAGAAGTTTTATGAACTGTTGCACAAAGTATCTTCTCATGTGTCTGCTCCTTCTTTTTCTTGCAGTGGTTACTACTGATTTGCTGAACAAAGACAGCAGGTGTGGTGGTCTTATAGAACCAAGGAATCATGCGTTGGAAGGTACCCACAAAGATCATCATGTCCAACTCTGGTTCCATATAGGACCACAAAGGGAAAAACCCTTCTCCGGTCCCGTTGGCAGTGCTGCGCCTGTAGTTCCTCGGGTCACTTCTGGATCCCTTTGTTAAAATGATCCATTTTACCACCATGCAGGCCTCTGATACTGACACAATTCCCAGAGGTAACACACTGCAGCTAGCAGTTGTGTTATTTCATCCCTCAGTTAGTTTAGAGCTGTTAGATGAATACTGTCTGGTCCTAGTGATCCTTAGCATTGTGTCATGGGAGATACAATCTCTGAAGAGAGCAATCAGTCCTAAGTCCATTGTGTCACGTTTAAATGCAAGTGTTCACTACTGTTCCCCTCTTGGGTTTGGCTTTCCACCTCTAGGTAATTTAACTTCTGTTTTAATCATTTCTGTTTGGCCTACAGACAGACAGACAGCCACAACACTTAATCAGAATAGAGACTGCATAATGAAAAAATAAGCATTATAGAAATGCTACTCCTTTGATTAATGAATTTTTCATGCTTTACCTCCTGCATAGATTGTTTTACACTCTACTGATGCTGATGAAAGAATCTTCTAGTGTTCATCTAGAGAATTCACAACAGAATAAATGTACCTTTACTCTGGATTATGCCTAGAAATAGATTACTGATCCTGCTAAGTAGCCACAGCTGTGCTGGCACAATGCCATTCCAGAAATAATAGAAGTCTTATTAAGGGATTAGAGCATTTAAATAGGAATACAGATATCATGGATCACTGTATGTAATTGGCAATGTGAGGGTGATTACAAGGAAACAAAACAAGGGAATATGTCAGAAACTGCATGAGAACATAAATTTAATAAGTTTCCACTAAGTCCATGTAATTTAACCTATCACTTTGAAGCATTTTCTATCATTCTTGGAAGACTACAGTAATCTTTATCTTACTGAATTGCAGTTTTAACTTTTACAGGACAATTTTTTTCAGCCCCTTTTTATTTTACATAGGTTAATTCATTAGCCTGTTGCACTGGAAACATGCAGCATGGAAATATACTGCATCCAGGCTTTTATATCTACCAGAATGGATCAAAGTGTTTACATTTTCCAAATTAGAAACTATATGTGAGTGCTACAGATCTAGATATCCATTACTGCCAAATGTGAAGAACATCAGACCACTAAGGAAAACTTTAGACAAATAGTTTAGATACATGGGTCTATGTGTGCCCAACCTTTTGGCTTGCCTGGGCCACAATGAGTAAAGAAGAATTATCTTGGGCTGCATATGAATTATATAATGTAGTTAATGTCTGTAAGTAACAAAATGGTTTTTTTTAAACTATTTTTAAATTAAAACATTTGAAAAAGAGGGCAAGAAAATCATAAAACTAGTAGGATGGGCATGTATGATTTTGAACTTCTTGACGTTCTGATGCATTTCTTTACACAGTAATGGAAATTTTTTATAAAGTTCTGCATTTTAGAATAGCTCAAGATTCACTGTTACTGTGATAGCACATGCCTTTCACAAGGGTATTCTTCAGGTTTTAGCAGGTAGGTCAGGTACTTTGAAGTTTGAGTTTGAAGAAAAACAAAACAACAACAACAAAAACCCTTACAAACTTTTTTTTAGGGTTTATGACTCAATTTATAAAACCATATGGAATACAATAACCCACACATTTTGAGTATCTGAAATAGTATTTGAAAAGAACAGAGATGTACCAGTGTCACGGTTGACTGGAGTTGTATTCTTCTGTTATTCTTCTTGTAAATCAGTGCTTTAGAAGCAGAACTAAAATTATGGTCATGATTTGAATGTATCCATGTTATCTTAAAACAAAGCCTTTTCCATTCAGGAGTCCTAGTACCCCAAACATCCCTTCTGCAGATGTTTTTTTCGTATTGCAGTGCTGCTCTGAGATAAATTAGAAGTGCCCCTAGCTACAAAAAAGCAAGTTACAGATGGCAGGATATGGACTAAGTGCAGGGCTTATTGTATATTAGGATCTTTCTCATACGTAAAATATGATAGTTCTTCACAAGCCTCCATTTGCAGGCACCACAGCAGATCTCACGGCCTTCTAAACCTCAGCTAATACACCTAAGTACTTCTGGAATTACGTGCCAGAAGGCTATTTCTTAAGATTTCTCATTTGTGTGATTCACTTCAAAAACTTGACATATGTGTAATAGGATGTCAGCGTGGGATGTAGAGCAGGAGGGAAAAGAGCCCTGCTCAGTAGCTGCACATGCATCTGCCCATATGCACAGATTTACTGATGAGAAAAGTTCTCAGCAGCAATATAGAACTGGTAGGAATGAACTGTTCAGTTTCTTACAAATGGTTCAAATTCCAAAAGCTCTAGGCTGTGTGTATACATGTGTTGGATAAGTAACCACCCAGCATGTCAGTATAGCTGTTTGCTGCGTATCAAACTGCATAAGAGATCTGGAACTCTATGTGGTGGAGCCACTCATAATCTGAGATCCTCTACAGATGGAGCGAGGGAAGTCTGCGAGACCATGGAATCTGACAGTCAAGCTTTCTATCACATCAGCCACAGTGGGAACAAAGGACACAGTGTGAAGAGTTCTTAGCACAGATTGTAATAAATTTTCTCGTATTGTTTCTCACAGTGACAAACACCCACTGTTCAGCCTGGCACACGAGCCAATATGTGGTGGGTGTGTTGAGGTAGATGGAGTCTAGTGAACTTTGTGAAGGAGAGCAGAGTGAGGGATCGTGCCTTATTCCTTAACAAGCTCCCTCTTCTTTGCACCATCTTTTCTAAGTGGACATTTCAGGCTCTTCACAGGAAAGAGCCTAATGCCTTGTTTCTAGATGTGCCCTTGAGTAATGAATTGTCTTGTGAGTGCTGCTTAAGTTTTCCTATCCACATCAGCAGTGAGACAGGAGTTGAAGAATGGCATTCCAGCGTATGAATATACTCACCTTCTTCACAACTGTCAGCATGGCACTGAACGTGCTCCCATTGCACTACCTTCCTGAAGTGTTTGCATATGCTCTGAGTAGTGGGACTGTTGCAAGACTGTGCATTGCATCTCTTATTCGTGGATTAACTGGGACCTCCAGGACCTCCACTGGAAGTCTGTTCATTGCCTGCCAGATAAGAACCTTCCCAAAATAATTGATGTAGATAAATCTTTCCACCCATGTAGTTCCTAGTCCAATGAGAACAGCCCAGCATCTCTGGTATCTTAGAAGCAGCAAGCCATAAAGCTCTTTTTTAAAAAAGACGGCCGTTATTCCACCGTGGGTTTTAAGGCCTGGATTTAAAGCAGAAAACACAACAGGGAAATGCTTGTGCTGTAATATCACTTGCACAGCAGAGGTGGGCAAGCTTCTATCCTCTTTCCTCACCTTGCCCCTGTCTGCTAGTTCAGCTCTCTGTTGCTGTCCAATCCCTACTTTCTGGAAAGTTGTATGAATGATTACTGTAGAACCAAATATCAGAGTTGCCGTGCTGTGAGCATTGCAGCACCTTTTTTAAACATGCTAATTCCCATTAAGGACTTCAGAGCTGCAAGATCCCAGGTCTTCTCTCTGCCTTTTGCTTATCTTACTGATTTTCGGTTTTCTGGTTTGTTTGTTTGCTTTGCATTTTGGTTAAGTTCTTTGGATCTTCAGTTGTAAAATGAGTAAATATTTCTGTACTGCTGTACATGTAAATTACAGAAAAACAGTCAGTGAATTTATTTACTCAGTCATTGTACAGAATGGGACGTTCTGTAGGGCAGTGGCTGTCTAATGGGGCTCGGGTAATGGAAGCCCAAAAGATGCTGTAGTGTGCTTTGTGTCACATTGTGTATCTCTTCCTGCAGGCCCTTAAATTCAGTCCTTCTCATTAATTGACTTTTCTGTGTTAGTGGGCCAATCCATGAACCTCAGTGTTGCTCTGCCTCTTTGAAGACCTCCACTGAGTGAGGGAAATTGCAGCTGAGACACTGAGATCCACTAGCTGGGAGCTAAGGTAAAAATTACAGTGCAAGGACAGCAGTGCCCCTCCTCTGGACACACTCCAACAGATCCACATATCTCCCATGCTGAGGACTCCACATCTGAGCACAGCACTCCAGGTGGAGTTTCACCAGCACAGAGTAGAGGAACAGGATCATCTCCCTCAACTTGCTGGCCACGCTTCTTTAGGTGCAGCCCAGCAAACAGTTGGTGTTCTGGGCTGCAGGGGCACATTGCTGGCTCATGTCCAGCTTGCCATCTGCCAGTAGACTCAGGTTCTTTTCAGCAGGGCTGTGCTCCATCCTTACATCCCCAGCTTGTACTGATAGTGGGAGTGGCTACAATACAGGTGCAAGTCCTTGGGCTCTGTTGATCCTCACAAGGTTCACCTGGGCCCACTGCTCAAGCCTGTCTAGGTCCTTCTGGATAACATCCTGTCCCTCATGTCAACTGCACCACACAGAAAACAGAAAAAGTACATGCTGTGTCATCTGCAAACTCGCACTCAATCCCACTGTCAGTGTTATTGATGAAGATGTTAAAGCATAGTACTGCTTTAATACTAGTACTGACCCCTGAGGGACACCAATCGTCACTGATCTCTGCTTAGACATTGAGTCACCACTCTCTGGGTATGATTTTGCTACCAGTTCCTCATCTATCGAACAGTCCACTCATCAAATCCATATCTTTCCAATTTGGAGAGAAGGATGTGATGGGAGACTGTGTCAAAGGCCACTGAAGTCCAGATAGATGACATCAGTGGTTCTTCCCTTGTCCATTGATGGAGTTACACCATCATGAAAACCAGCAAGGTTGGTCCATGAATACCTCCCTCTCTTCCGTATGCACAGCTTCTAGGAAGATCTGCTCCATGATCTTCCCTGGCAGGGAGGTGAGGCTGAGGCTGAAAGTTTGATAGTTCCGTGGGGTCATCCCTTATATCTGTCTTAAAAATAGGTTCTATATTGCCTTTTGTTCAGTCATTAGGATCTTCACTTGATCACAGTAACTTTTCAAATATCATCAAGAGTGGCTTGGTGACTACATCAGCCAATTCCTTCAGGACTCTAGGATGCATCTCATTGTAATCCATAGACTTATGGATGTTCAGGTTCTTCAGGCAGTTGCAAACCTGATATTTGCTTACAGTGGTTAGGCACATTGCTCCCCCTACTCCCAACTTCCAAACCATCCTCTCCAGGGCTGTATGTAGAGCAGTCACTAGTGAAAGCTTAGGCAAAAAATATATGTTTAATGTATCACCCTTTTCCTTGCTCGCTGTTACTAGTCTGGCTGTTGCTCACTAGGGAGGGTGCACTCTCGACTTTCCTTTCCTGGTTGTCATATAGAAGCCTTTCTTTGCCCTCTTGCCAAGTTCAGTTCCAGTTGGGCCTTGACCTTCCTGACTCCACCTTTACACAGCCCTATACTCCTCCCAGGTTACCACTCCCTGTTTCCACTGCCTGTGTATTTTCTTCTTACTCTCCAGTTTGACCAGCGGGTCCCAGTTCAGCCATGCCAGTCTCTTGCCTGTCTTTCCTGACTTCGTACACGGTGGATGGAGAGCTCTTGTGCCCTGAGGAAAACTTTGTAGGAAGGCAGCTAAGTACAGTGTGCATGTAACCCTACCAGGACTATTTGAATTGAACACTGTGCTGTAGAAGTTCAGTGTAATATGAAGAAGAATGGGGATGAGTCATTTTGTTACTATCCCTTGTATTATTATGAATCTAAGAGTAATTTTTCTGAATGCTTTTACACTGCCATAAACCTGTCAGCTCTTTACTGCTAGGCACTGCAATGGAAGTAGCAGTGTTCCAAAGAATCCGCTTTTGTCATATGGTCCCCAGTGTCTGTGATTTAACACAGCTAATAATGAATCAGGTATCTACTACAGATTTATGCACCTGCTTTGTTATAGTACATGAGCTTTCCATGTTATACCATAAGGTCTTGGGGTACAGAAGAAAAGCCAAATTACGTGTTAAAACTATTTTATCTGCTTTCTTTCCTGTAAAGCTTCGGAAACACATGCTTCATCAAAAGCCGCCTTTTTTCTACACTAAATCTCCTCATGGCTGTATTGTTTGTTAGTGCTGTATTAGCCTTTGGCCTAAGCAGCATTCCACTTTCTCTGGTGTTTGTTCCCTTTACATTTATAGGAAGTAATCAAATGCCTCCCAGTCTTCCATTTGCAAGGTTGAACAAGATAATTTCTTCAGGTAATATGCTGTTCTTCTTCATACCAAGTTTACTTTGAACTCCCCTGTTACAATCAATGGAGAGCAATCCATGTGACTGCATTTACACTTTTGATATCTACATCTGAGCATGCTGCATCATCTCACTGTATTATCCATCATCACTTCTTTTTGTTCACAACATCAATATGTAAAATATGTATACTGCGGTGGCTGTTTAAAGCAGTTAGTTCAGCTAGTGCAGAGGCAGACATATGTGCTATACAGGTCTAAGACAGCAGAGAGAAATCCAGCCCAGAAACACATGCCAGAGGGCTTGTGCATTTGTGCTATGTCTGTGCTACTGCCAGTGACAGCAATGCTTACCTATCTTTACTTGGAAATACTTAAAAAAAAAAAAAAAGAGTTCCAGTTCCAGGATCACTTCTCCCATTTCCACAACGGCATCCTGGTAAGGTCTCTTAGAAGTCTTCTGAGATAATTCTTCTCCTTTTTATTTTTCCTTCTTATTATGCAATTTCTATCAGGTACGGTCTGCAGTAATTTCTAATGTACAATTTTCTTCCAGAGCAGTTGTTCTCCTTTACCCATAGCAGAAATTAACGTGATTTTCTGCTATTATGTGGGGGATTTTTGCCGGTAAATTTTTGTCTATTATTCTGTCCTTTGATGTCATCAAAGCAATGTGGATAGGCAGGCTGCAAATACAGAAGTAACCAGTTGGCAATGGAGCTGTGGGAGGTGAACGAGTCAATTCACAGAATGAAATAAAGGAGTAGTTTATGCTGTTTCACTGGTAACTCCATAAGCCTCAGCAACTCTCTTGCTACTGTCTATCCATAACCTTAGATGACTTTTAGGGCTGAACTGTTTACAGTTGGTGATCTATGCCTCAGTTTATCCACATGGTATTCCATTCCTCTTCTATTTACAGCATTTTCTACTTCCACCAGCAACATATTCCAATACAGCTCCCTCATTTTGTGCTCCACAAAGATAGTACTGTGTAATGCAACATTATGACTAACATTGTTCCTGTTTCTTGCCTGGCTCATCGTCTTAAAATTCATTAACTACCTTCAGATCCCTCCTTAACACCGTGCTTTGCTGCAACGCCCACAAAAATTTGGAAACAGTCTGACTGTGAGTGAGCTGAGAACATTGCCTTGCATGCCAAGCACTATATTCTCTTTGTTTCCCAGTGCTCCTCCATCTGTTGGCACCCACCTGCTTCTAAATGGATTGTGAGCACTTTGGGGCAGGACCCCGGCCTTCTTTGATGAGCTCGTGGGGTTGGGGTCTAATCCTTTTACCATTGAAGAGCTGGTGTTTTTAGTTACATTTGTGTCAGGCAAAATTCCTTTGAACTTAGCTTTAATTTTTAAATAACTCATAGAATGATTTGTGAGGAAGTACTCTCAGATCTAATATCTGTTTCAGATATCTGTTGCTTGGGTCCCCTGTCACTTCTCTTCCCAATGGCCAATGAGTAGATTTCACTTTTCCCTATTTTTATTTTTTCTCTTCTTCCCCTTCCTCTCTGGTTTGCATTTTTACTCTCCATATTAGACTTGGGGTTTGCTGGCAGCTGCAGACTCAGCTGATGGATCTTTATGCATGTGAACTCAACTCAGCATCCTTTGCAGAGCACTGTATGCCGCTGCAGCTCTGTGGGTGAAAGATGCTGCTCTTGCCAGCTGCTGTTCCAATGCTCTGTCTCTTGCACACTACCAGCTTGCATTGCTCTTCTCTCCCTCTGCTTCAGGAAGGAGAAAGATGTGGTGAGGCACTGGCACAGGCTAGATGGGGCTCTGGGCAACCTGGTCCTGTGGAAGAAGTCCCTACCTACGCTACGCTAGGGGGGCTGGAACTAGTTGGCCTTTGAGGTTCCTTCCAATCTCCAAGTATGTCCAAATAAGTTGTTCACCTTAGTTGACTCCTACTGCATTTGGGAAAGCAGCACATGCTCATCCTGAAGGCATGGGTTTACATCAAGAAACATTTAATTTCATCATTGATTCCTCCTCTTAATGGAGTAGAACACAAGGTTGTAAATACAGATGAGTTGGGTCAAAGAATTCCTCACCTTTAATTCTGGAATGGGGAGGGAAGGGAGGATGTCAGCATGTAATTTGCATTTGTGCCTGCTTGTTGCCTATTAGAAAACTGTCTGTCAAGCAACACGTAGGTGCCAGTAGATGAATGAGTTGAGCAGTCTGCTCTGCTAGCAGGATCCTCGTGTATTTGCCAAGAGAGCAAATCTCTCTTGTAACGAGAGCCATGCACTGATTGGGGTTCTCTTGCTCCCTCAGCCCAACCCAGAATTGACTGTGGAGGGGATCTGTAGCTCTGCAGAACTTCTGGCTGATGTGGCAGTCATGGTTCCTTTCTGGGATGTGAACTTCCAAAGGAACTGAAGCAGACTTCTGTTTGTTCAAAGAACTGAAATAACGTAGAAGCCAGGTATGTGGTTCTTTCAGAGACCTTGGGAAAGTCATACAGATTTTGGTAACACCTTCAGTTACAGAAAACATTTTTCTCTTTAACTATGTTGAGCACAGCCAAGAAATAACTTTTAAAAGATCTGTGGCATTCAAGGCATCCTGTTTCCCTTTTATTTTTAGCAGAAGGATGCTGGATGGGAGGTTCTCCCTGTCTGAACACCGTGCCCCAGGAAGCCCTCCTCCCCACTGCCATTCTCTGAACTAGAAAAGTCACACAAGTACAAACATGATTAGTAATGCCTTTTGAACTCTACTGAAATTGTGATACTGCTTTGAATGTGAGCAAGATGGGAAATTTAAAGGAAAAAACCTGCATTCCTCATTTCCATACAAATGCAGGCTTTAGGAACCTGCTCTGAGCAGCAATCCTGGGTGCTTTTCTTGTACACAAAGAACAACATTTGGCAGACTGTGAGAAACAGAAACAAGAAGAAATGGCTTTGCCTTTTTCCAGTGTAGATTTTAAGCTCGAACTTGTGTGTACAGACACAGTGACTTACATTCACTAATGCACTGTGTTTCAGTGGTGTCTCCTGTTATGATAATGTGAACCCAAATTATGAAGAAGTCTTTCAGCGAGCTCCCCATTTTATTGCATTAATGAGAAACAATCAACATATTTCCTACAGCTGAGACACGCAACAGTTAAGATTTAGCATGGGACCACTGTTCAAGTGTGTATTTTAAAAGGACCAGATTAGCAATTTCCCGATCTGCTTAATATTTAGATTTATGCTATAGAACCAGTGCAACTTACCTTAGCTTTTCAGCAGATAATACATAACTTCACTGATGCTAACAGAGTTCATATGATATAAATGTGGTGTGGCAAGAGAAAGGTGAAATCTACCCACAAGCCAGAGCCTCAGAATAAAGTAGCATCACTCCTTTCTATTACGTTAATTAAACACCAGCTGAAAAGTAAACGAGTTACAGTAATTCTTGATAACTGATATCACTGCAGAATGCCTAATGTAGAATATTTCTCCAAGCAGAAAACTTTCATTTTTCTGCTGGTTTATGGCAGGAATGTTACAGAACTTTGGAATGCCATAGTAAAGAGCCTGGAGGGGTGTAAATCAGCACTGTTCTGTCAAGCGCTTCTGATGTACGCTGATGTGGTCTCGCAGAGCACACTGGTGCTGTGCTGGTTGACATCTCCTGAAGATTTATCCTACATGCTTAGAAGTGTGACTAACTGGAGCTGAATTGTGCCTTGCTATCCTTATTCAAGGTTGCATCTATTGATGGTGAAAAGGAAGAGTTTTGTCATTGCAGTCTATCCATGGAAACTTTTTAAAGAAAGACAAATGGATTTTATAGATCAGATTTTACCACCCCAGGAGCTGAACTGAGTCCAAGCTCACTGCAAAGGAATCACAGTTAAGAGAAAGTAGTACTAACAGTAAAAATAAATATTAGATTAGGTGTTTTCTAGAGGTAAGGCTTCAGCAGTTGAAAAGGGAGGCAAGAACATGCATCATACCAGGTAAAGGAGATCGCTCCCAGAAAAGAAAGATTATTTTTAAATGTGCTTCCAAATAACCTTGTTATATTATTAACACATCCTTTCAACTTGGGTCATGGCTGAATAAAGCTTCCTACACAGGTTGTCCTACAGATATAAACGTATACTCTAAGTCACATAAAAGCAATCCAATCCTATTTGCATTGTTAGTCTGTGATACAAAATGCTGTAACGACCTCTTTTTTTAAGTCCAGTGCTATCTATAAAACGGGCTTAGGCCTTGTTGTTCTTAGAGAGGTCAGCTGTTGCTTTGGTTTCTTAATGAGCTTCAGACATTCCCAGAGAGCTTTCTAATATTGCAGACATACCTAGCCCCAGGCAAGACACATGCAGCCTCTGCCAACACCTAAGCTTTGCAGACGGATCACATGTGACAGGTTATGCAACTCAGCTGGGCTTTATATATGAGTACGATGTTAGCATTTAAGGAACCTACAGGGAAAAGAGCACCAGGTAAGGAGAAAATGTTTGTGCATGTTGCTTCTTGGAGTACTCTGGCACTCCTAACAAAGCATATTAAATTTAATCATTGTTTCCTTTGAAGGTCAGTGTAGAAAGTCCTTGGGAGTTAATAATGTTTTCTGTGTTCTAAAATTACAGAGATTGAAGTTCAACAAAGACTTAGAAATAATGGTTATCCCCCTGCGGAGAATGACACCTGGGTATATAAGGTTGCTGCAGGTATGAAAATTCCAACTCTTTTTCTGCTCTTAATTAGTTTGTTGAAATACTTTTCTTGCTCAGATGGATTTTTGTTTCAAATTTTTGCCTGACCAACCCAAGGGAGCCCTGGCTTCTATTTGGTTAACATTCATAAAAACTCAAAGAGGTCTTAATTAAGCTTCTGCTGGAAAGTAAATGAATTACGATAATTCTTGATAATTGGTATCATGTTGGAATACCAAGTGCAGGGTACTTAAAAGAAACTTGTGTTTCTGCAGTGCTTCTCTATCACTTTTGATTGTGTTTGGGGCAGCAGGAAAACATTAATAGGAATGAGAATGGTGGGGTTCTGAACACCTTGTAATAAGTTCTCGTTAAAACAGTTCAACCAACTTCTATGATTATGACTGCAGAATCACAGAATGGTTCGGCTTGGAATTTAAACCATCAAGTTCCAACCCCTCCCTACCATGGGCAGGGACACCTCCCACAAGATCAGATTGTCCAAAGCCCCATCCAACCTGGCCCTGAACACCTCCAGTAATAGAGTATCCACAGCTTCTCTGGGCAGCCTGTGCCAGTGCCTCACCAACTCAGAGTGAAGAATTTCTTCCTTATGTATAAGGACATAAGGATGATAAAGAAGCTGCCAACAGTATTGATCTGCCCAGGGTGGCGTTGGCTCAGTGTACCTGGAAATGTTCAAGGAATATTATGCCTTTACTAAAGTAGCCACACTGTTAACTATACTTGAGCACTGAGCTCTGATTATTTAAGCTCACACAGAATCTGGAAGTGAATCTTAGGTTCCTTGAAATGGGAGCTTTGTGAATCATTTCAGAGGTGCCACACTTTCCATCCGCTGATTGCAAAGGAAAGCTTAAAGAATGAAGGTTTTGTGTAAGAAATGCCACAACTAGAAAGATGCACAGTATGTTTTAATTCACATTGTCAATATATGTAAGAAACTGTTTTGCTTTATAGAGAATCCATGCAATTATGTTTCATCTTGGTGTATCATATACTTCCATTACTCTGAGAATTGATAAATAATGAACTTTTTGTCTTTACTTTGATTGGCATTTCCTGCTGCTTTCTTACACTTAAAGAGTTTGTGTTAACGCTTGTCTGTTTGGTCCAGTGCTACCTATGGAGCTAATGAAAGATGTTACTGATCCCTTTTAGCTTTACTTTCGTGGATTTATAACTACTATTCTGGAGAGCATCATTGAAATTAGGAGTTTTTCTGTTGAAATCAGCAGAATCAGCATAATAACTTGCTCTGTTTTCCCTATAGACTCAAGCTGCAGGAAAGATAGTTATCAACTCATCGGACGTACTGCTGCAACGGGCAGCCTTGCTCCTGGGCACACTTGGGATCAGCCTCTCCAGCTACAGTACACACCAGCTGGCTCAACAGAAGAGACTTTCTGTGACCCTTTAAGCTGTGCTGAGATGTGACCTGAGAAGTAAATGCTTGTGTCAGTAATGCTGATGAGTAGCTTTTCTGTCTCCATTGCTGGTGTGGAGGTAATGAGACACGTTACAGCCTTGATTTCTACATGCAGAGTTAGAAAAGATGAAAGAATACAGACTTCTCCAGGGAAGAAAAAAGTATCATGACTAATGAAAGTCAGATTTCCAGGAACTTGTAAATACAGTGGATCTCGGTGGTCTCATGAGGTCCCTTCCAACCCCTGCAGTTCTGTGATTCCTTGATTTTGATTGTTTTCCAGTGTATACATAAAGAGACATCCAAATGTATATAATACAGTTTAAATCAGAGTAGATGTAAGCAGATGGATGAGAGTGCCGTGCTTGTTTGGCATCACCTTGCTCCTGCTTTAGCAAATTGACTCCTATACGAAGACTGGCTTTGAAAAGGAAAGTCAGAAACAATACATTCCTCATGATAAGAGTCAAACCAGATAAAGAGAATCTTTCATAGGCTGTTTGTATGTTTATGTCTAACTAGAAATACACGTCTGTGTGAGTTACAGGAATTGTGCACTCTAACCGTTAACATTGAATCTTAAACTTTTCAATGCCTTTTGTATAGAAATGTGTGTGCGTTGTAGCACATGCTGATTTCTTTGTGCAGCAGCAGAGATGCTGAAGGCTCTGCCATCTCTACATTGCTGGAAAGGAACCATGACAGCAGTCCAGATGACTTTGTAATCCTGTACAGAAACCTTCTACTCTAGAAAGGATCAGTAAAAATTTTGGGCTGAGTCTTGTTGTAGAGCTAAACATCTGATTGTATTCCTCTGCAGAAACCCCTCATCGAAAAATATGCATGCTGATTGAAATAGAGATTAACCTTCCTTTCTTTTCCCCTGTTTTCTTGTTCTTCTTACTCAATATAATAGCTTATTCAGGAATGTTCTGACTGCTGGTTAGCATTTGTCCAGCCGTTTCCAACGCTCTGTGTGAACATGGCTTTGTAGACTCTTCCATGCATATGTTACTGTTTGAAATCCTTTGTTCTCACTTAATAAATGCAAATATATTTTTTCAGTGTTTAAATTTGTTTCTTCTGTCAACAGTGTTTGTATTCAACCACTAAGGGGCATCCTTCACAGCTGAATGTTCTGAAGTCCTCAGATTGTTCAGTGCAACATGACAAACCACACCTGGAATCAGGTTGAAGTTCTTATCTGTCCTTTTCAGAGCTGTTCTGGCTCCTATATCCTATTGTCACCCCCTCCAAGAGATGTGTCTTTCTCCTACCACTGTGGTTAAATTGAAGAAGATTAGAAATGGATGTTTTTCTACAGTTTACTAAGACACAGACTTTCTCCATCTTCTATAGCCTTCTGTTTATATTCAACATTAAAAGTCACGTAATGGAATATTCCATCCTCTGCCTCTCCCTACAAGAAATTATTTTAGAAAAGACTGTTTTGACAAAAATAAGTGATGTATCTGGAAAGTGTTTGATCACGGTTAGTGAAGATACTAATGGGACACCTTCCTCCCATGTGAGATCTGTATGGCTTTCTAATCAGAGCACATGATCTTTGTGAGCTGTTTTTATCAACCCTTTTCCTGCTCCCATTCAAGGTGAATACAAAATCAGTAGCTGTTATCAGTTCTGTTACTATGCTAATATGAACTATTCTGTTAGGTAAAAGCTAAGTATAATAGCATGATGCAATTTTTAAATATAATCACAGTATAATTTTCGGAAGATATACAAGAACAAAATAAAAGAATTGATAACTTGACCAGGGCTGCATTCTCATTTTACTGCATCATGAAAATGGAGCTGATGAGAACCATGTACTTTTACCATGAGAACTGCTTTGAATAGTTTTGGAGATCTTATTTGAGACTGATTAAAATGACAGACAGAAGAACAACCCTGGCAATAGATGAATTGGACCATGGAGGAGTCAGAAAGATGGGGACTTGGGAGCCTCAGGGCACGCAGGAAGGTGTAATGGGAATTAGTTACAAAATGAATACATTTATGCTTGATGATGGAGATTTAGATCTAGACTAAAAAACATCTTTGGGTGAAAAGTTTGGTCTCCATCCAGCAGTGCTTTCCTCTTGAGATGTTTTCCTTGGCAGAACTGGCACAGTCCTGTGGATTCCTGGTCCTACAGGAGGTTCAAGATATGAATGTCAGAGCTGCGCATCCGCTTCAGGAAGGGATCAAAACTCAGAATTTTGATAAACAAAAGCTGCTTTCCTTCTAATTGCATATTCACTAAGAACTCCCCCTTTCCCAGTGTACCACCTTTAGTTTTTGGACCCTACCTTTGTTTGCCACTCTTACAGGCACCTGATGTCAGCTGTGGAATCCCATACGAGGCACAGCTCCTAAAAGCTGGGCAGGACACCACTTTGCCAAACGGAGGTATTTAATCTCTTCCTTTATCTACCCCAAAAAGCATTTACATTTTAAACATGTTAGTACTTTTGTTTATACGGATTTTACTTCAAAAACTGCTGGCAAGTCCTCAGCAATTGAAAGCTGATGAAGCCTGGTGAGCTTGGGGAGGATAATGCTGCTTACTCAGTTTTGTGAAGCTTCTAAGAAACACCAGCAGTGAATTTCCTTTGGCACGTAAGTTGTTATGTTTGTGAAATTATGCTTCAGGAAATACTTCTTACTTTTCCTAGCTTGTAAAAATATTGTAACAGAAGTACTGTTTAAGCAAGTAAATTTTAGACCTTCTTCAGAAATACAGTTTAAAAGTAATTTCATAAAATGCATTTTTCTAGTTTTACCTCAAAAATTGGACAAATATCTGTTAATATCTCCTGATGCCAAAAATTTAAACTAAACAAATCCATTTCTCTCAGCAGTAGCCTCTCTACTTTGAATTATGTCTTGATACATCAAGCTAATTACTTCATCCTTTGAGTCCTAGGGGATTTTGTAACTGCTGGGTTTGTACGTCCACCTCCTGAAGTCAGGTGAAGTGAAAGTATCAAGCTATCAGAAAGTCAAACGTGTTTGGTATTCTGTTCAAATAGATGTAGCATAGACTGGAAAGGTTTTTAGAGAAATGGCGTTGCTGATATAGATGAGGGAGCATTCAAGCTTGAACTTTTGTGCTAATAAAGCCCATTACAGTCACTTGCAATGGCATGTTTTATGAAAAACTTTCACACACGTATACTCAGTTGTCCAAAGCAGAATTTCTGTCTTTTTCACAGCAGCCCAGCACAACTACTCAAGGTAACACTCCACTAAGAAGCAGAGTATAAAATGCATGCAGCGCCTCTGATGTCTTTTCACAGATCTTCTGGAAATTGTGTTTCTGCTTCAAAGTTCCCACTCTAAAGCATTTTTATCTATAAAGCTAATCTCTAGCTTTGTGGAGCTGCAGACTGTGAGTTTCCAGATATGCCACAGACCAAGAAATTGAGTACCTACCAACCAGCCGTCGCTTGGTCACTTATTACACTGCGATTATGTGATTGTGACTCTGAGCCTTTAATGCGCATATCAAAGAAAGGATGAAACCAAACCCAGAGTTCTTCTACCCCTGAATTATGTACACACATCTGTTTATACAGTAGCTGTGCCACAGTCTGAAGCAGCCCATCTCTGGTATGGGCTGTTTCCTATCCTACAGCCGCCCTGAAGTTTTCTGTGGGGCAGAATGGGCTCCTAGATAAAGAGCCTCAGCCCCAGCCCTCGCTGAAGCTGCTGGTGGCTCACTGCTGTTCTGGCAGGGATGTGGCACAGACCGGGGGGAGGCACCTTACTGACAAACCCTTCATTTTGTACCCTGTGAGGATGTTAGTGCCAGACAGATGGATTTTTGGCACAACTGTGATGGTAATCCTTTTAAATGGCATCCTTTTAAGTATGTTCTGTGCCCACATCACCTTTTCAATTACTAATTATACTTCCCACCGATGATAAAGCAACCAAACAAGAAGGTTACTAATGCTTATCTTTGCCTTTTCCTCTTAGTTATGAGTAGCCAATGACAACATAAAATAAATCTTGTCTTTCATATGACTTTCTTGTTACTGTTCTACAAAGATAGCAATTTAATAAGGTAGCTTAGGTAGTTTAATCAAACGATAGATTAATATGATTCCTGGAGCTGTGTTCACTTCAGGTTTTAACTGAGCATGTAATCATGAGCTATGGTGTGGCACTGACTTTTAATCAGAGTTCCTCTGTCTTTGCAGCAAGTGTTTGTACATACAAATATCGTCCAAAAAGACCTAGAAATAGCTGCTTCTCCACCTCCATAGCAACATTTCTGTGAATGACCACTTAAGTGCTCCACACCTTCTCCAAATCTTGTAGGAACTTCATATAACCCTCAGCACCCCACTGATAAAATGTAAGTGAAAAGTTTGCAGCAGGGTGGTTAAAGGATGGCAGACTGAGTGGGGGTTTGAATTAACTCCCAGTACTTGCTTCCATACGTTTCCACTCAGAAATTGTGGGTGGGATTTATCTCCATTTACAAGTGGAATCCAATTAGCTCTCTATGCATACAGTGAAGACAGGTCTGGGAGCGACCTCCAGCCTGTGGCCTGGCAGCTGCTTGGAGGGACTTCGGGAGGAGATGAAGGTGTGTGGATGGTTTCTTTATGCATGCAGGAACTTCCTGCAAGGGGGCTGTTTTCTTTTTCTGTAATTTTCCTGGCTGGGGAAAAGGGGTGTCTCTCGTTGCTGTGATTTAAACCAGAGTAGGGAAGAAATACCAATGGAAAGTGACCCTGCTGCTGATAAATATCTTGAATCTTTGAAAAACATAGCGAATAACAAACTGGTTTGTCCTTCGCTGTGTGTTCTTCAGTAATGAATTAGTGGGACTTGAAACTCTCAGCCCAAAAGGGATGATGGCACACGAAGTCGAAGTGCATAAAAGCTTGAACAGAATCATCACTGCCTGGGAATAACTCAAGCAATGTGTGGCTCTCCTGTCATAACTGAGCCATATTTCTTTTTAAAAAGCAAGCTTCGTCCCAAGGAAAAAAAAAAATATGTGTAGGACTGTGCTCTGCGCTCAGCAGCACCGTGATAGGTCCTATCTGTAGATGGAGAAAGAAAGGGTATAGGGACAGCACAGAAGCCTTGGTTTACCCTCAAGCTACAGGAGGAGGTGAGTGATGAGGTGCAGGGAGGGATGCCATGAGCCCTGCACCTCATCACTGAGTGCAATGCAGTCTCCTTCTGAGTCTTGGTGTTTGTCACACAGCTCTGCCGATGTTTCTTTCATCGGTAACTCAGGGTCCCTCTCTCATCCACTTGCTGGGTTATAACCATTCATTAGCCCTGGCGTTCACCTAAGGGGTTATTTGTAAGGTTTCATCCCCTGCTGGAATTAGACTGTGAATTTGATAATGTTTGTGGAGGAACTGTAAAAACACCGGCAGTGTTGGCCGTGAAAAGATACCTGCAGTGGTTTTTTTTTCCTCTCTGTAGTCTTTTTTTTTTTTCAATAAAAAAAACAGTTCTACTCTTTGCATTCATGTCCCTGCATCTCTTCTGTCTTTTCTTTGCCAAGCAGAAAGGCACCACAGCCTCAGATGACCTCATCCTGCAGAACAGTACGCAATGGAAGGATGGGCGTAACTTCATAAGAGCAAGGGGAGTAAAACATCCTCCACCCAGAGGAGAGGAGGTGAAAATCTGATCCCCCAGGCTATGCAGTGAGCCCAGAATCCATCAGAGCCTAGAGCAGATTCAGTGAGCCAGTGCTCTGCAGCCATTTAGCAAAGCTGGGACTCATTTAAACTCTATGTACCTTCAGCTGTGTTTTAACTCTGCAACTATCTCAGTACAAGTTTGCATCAAAAGGGCAAGGGAAATGAATGTAAACCAACCAGCTTATACTGGGTCATAAACAAGTTGCTGGGGTTTTGTGTGTGTGTGTTTTTTTTTTCTCTTGAATCATACAGGCTGACTTATGCTTTATAACTGCTCTCCCACACTAAAGCAAAATTATTTCTTCACTGCGTAGCACATTAAAAATCCCAGAGTATTCTTGAGGATATTGACACTGAAGTAGGATTCCTAAGCATTTCCGTCGGTTTTCTACATAGCCAGCACCAAAAATCAGCACTCTGCAGAGCAGCTCACTCCCTTTGGGTGCCCAGAAGAGGAGGCTCTCCCTCCCCTCTTTACTGACTGCAGACATGGAGATTTCACTTGGACTGGGCACCTCGCTTTTAGAAAGCCCATGGGAGCTGAGATGAATTGTCTCTATCTCTACAGAAACAGCTGCCAGTAAGAGCCATTTCATATTGAAGACACAGAGATATGGAGATGGTCAGTTAGCAGATTTGGAGGCATGGTTGCCAGGACCTGCATAAGGCTTTCAAAGAGAGAGCAGCTCAGCTGCAGAAAGCAGAGACTGGGTACAGACCAGAGGCACCTGGAGCAGTGCTGAATAAGAGTAAGCTTACACTGGAGATGTAAATACTGAGCAAGCTCTTTCTATTCAAAGCCAGCACCTGGCTGCAGCAGAGCGCAGCAAAGTGGAAGCAATGATGTGCAGTGCCCTCATGCTGTCTTCCCTCCTTTCTCCTGCAGGAACTGGAAGGAGCACAGGGTTTTTCCTTGAATAACAAGTCTGTGAGTGTGAACTGCAGAGAAAGAACCCCCATAGCAGTGGGGTTGTGGCGCTTGCTGCTGTCAAGAGTTGTGAGGCTGCAGGTGCCTGAAGTGCTGGGTGCAGCCCAGTGCCACTACAGCTGAGACCAGGCTTGGGACATGAGGCTCAGGCAGCAGCAGAGCCCGGCCTCATGCTGCAGCAGCACACAGATGCTTTGTGCTGTGCCACCTTCCTACACCACCAGGAGGGCTGACTGAGGCTCTGGGCACTCGTTTCGCCCGAGTCAGAGATGCCCCTTTGGTGAGAAATAATGGTCATCATCCTGAGACGCCCAGCACCACACAATGCACATAAAGCAGGGCTGAAAGCAGGGCTGTGTGTACCTCTGTAGTTCAGCAGAAAAGAAAAATTATTATGTCAATACCTATACGATAGTATTCTTTCTGTTAACACAATGTTTGGTATAAAATGTTACTGGTTATTATATTCTTTACTTCCAGGGACTACTGAGAAGTTCTCAATAAATAATAATTTTCATTTACTTTCAACGCAGGCATCTATAAGTAATTGTGTAATATTGCTGAGGTTGAATTATCTGCAGACCCACGCTGCACTGTAAATAAAGTGCTGTGTGTGCTCTGTGCTGCATGAGCCGAGGTGGTGCCAAGAACCCGAAATCATTGGCTTTGCTGAAAGAGAGAGCAGAGAGAGCCGTGGAGCTCTGCACGTCTGAGCGGGGTCCTGCCCTGCCCTCACGCCTCTGCCCAGCACCTCCAGGCAGAGCACCAGAGAGCCTTGGTCTTTGGGGCACCTACAAAGACAGGCTGAGGGAGTTGGGCTTGTTCAGTCTGGAGAAAAGAAGGCTTTGGGGAGATCCCATTGCAGCCTTCCGGTACTTGAAGGGAGCTTGTAAGCAGGAGGGGGACTGACTTTTTATACAGTCTGATAATGACAGGATAAGGGGGAATGGCTTTAAACTAAAAAAGGAGAAACTTGGGTTAGATGCTAGGAAGAAATTCTTTCCACAAAGGGCAGAGAGGCCCTGGCATAAGCTGATCAGAGAAGCTGTGGGTGTTCCATCCCTAAAAGCATTCAAGGCCAGGATAGATGGGGCCCTGGGCAGCCTGATAAGATGGGTAGAAACACTGCCCATGGCAGAGGAGTTTGGAACTAGATGGTGTTTCTGATCCCTTTAAACCCAGGCCATTCAATGATTCTGTGATTTCTGGGGAGATATGAGCTGCTGCCATAGGTAGAGATACAGCAGTGAAATTAACGGTCTCTGTCTAAAAAAATGATAATAATCTTGGATAGAAATGATGGCCTCCTGGGTGCTTGAGGTCCTCCTGAGAGAAGTTACAAGCCTGCCAAGATCTTAAGTCATCTGGCTCTGCATCCATCTGCAACTGACTCAGCGGTCTTCCCTTCCTCCAGCTGCATAAGTAGCTTGTTAAGTGTCTTAAAGCCAGGGATGATATCAGTCCTTAATGAATGACTGTTTACTACTGCTGTTGCAATTGCTCCTAGAGGCCCCCAGGATGTCCCCATTGTGTTCCGCATGTACAAATGAGCTGAACGTATTATCCTCAATGGCTTTCCATGCAAATAAGCAAGATGCAAAGTTTGACAGGTCGCCCTGACAACCTGTTACTGGTAGTAAAAATGCAAAGGGGAGCAACGGAGTGTTTTTTCTCCCTTATTTGCCACTAGCTCCTAATAAGGATTGGGAAGAACATCAATTTCCTTGCACAGTGAGAACAAGGCAATAACTGAATCACTCAGACCATCAACCTTGCTGAAAATGTCTGTGCCATACTGCATAATGCCAAAAGGGAGTTATGCCAATGTCTCAGATGCTCTGTACATACCAAGTCTGAAACTGCACTCTTAGTTGTGATATCTAATTATCATAATCGGTATATGTATTTTTTAAGTAGTATTTTAAACAGAGGACCCATTTGCTTTCATTACCTGAGAGGTGCTGCTGCTTGAGAGCATTATTATTATTATTCACTTAATAATTATGCTATTGCCATGTGGACCTGAGGAAATTCATACTGAAGTATTTTAGGATCTGGCTGAAGCACTTGGAGCCATTAGTGATTAGTGATTGCATTTGAAGTGCATGAAAGATAGGTGAGTTCCCAGAAGACTGAAATAGGGTAAAAATCCCAAAAAGCCCAGGGTCAGTCTGCAACTCAACAGCACTCAACACACACTCAGCAGTGCTTAACAAATAATCAGAGCTGTCTGCAAACCTACAGAAAATTAAGATGATCAAAAGCGGCTAATTTGTTTACCAGGAATAAATCATGTGGAACCAACCCCATTTCCTTAGACAAGCTAACAAGCAAGTGGGCAAGCACCGTGCTATATGGCATATTAGTATGAGTAAGACGGTCACAAAAGATTCTCACAAGCAAGCTGGGGAAATGCACTCTTAAATGAGTTGCTGTAATGAGATCTTGTCTAAGAAGTACAAGGAACGAACGATTTTCTTTGAATGTCTGGGAAGAAAAGTACAGAATGGGTTGCTGCACGCTGCTGTGAATGGGGGCTGACTGATATTTTTACTAATGACTCATATTACAAAAGTGGGTATGCATAAAACATCAACCCAGGAAGGACAGCAAGTGCCTAAGGCTGAAGCAGAATTCTCAATGATCTAAAATCTGGAAAGTAATCTCAAATTGGCAGTGCAGTTCAAAAAAAAGTGCAAAAAGCTTGAGGCCTGGGTAAAAACATCAGCTGTACAAACACAGGATGAGGAGGAACACAAGACTGATACAGTGAGTCACAGCACAAGTCACCCTGTCACAGTGGGGGTGGGAGGCATCTGAGGGACATCCCAAGCAGGGTTGACACCAAGTTGTGTCTTGTTTGTTCACCTGCCCTATACACCGTGTTACAGCACCCTAGCAAAGATAATGCTGCCCTGCTTGATGATGTTTTAGTGGACTCATAAAAGAGTTCCATATGCTGTGCTACTTCTGTATAAATCTGGTTTGGATAGGAGGTTCAACAAGCCTGGAAGTGGCCAACACAACAACCAACACTTCATTCTGGAGGGTGGTCAAAAAGAAGATGCCACCTAACATTCAAGCAGGGACTGAGCAATCTCAGAGCTTTTCTTCCAGCAATTTGATGTACGTAGCTGCATTGCCAAGAGCTTCCAAGGGTTGTGCCTGGTACAAGGGCAGAACTAGAAATCATCATCTCCGTTTTAAGTTTATTCAGTAAAACAAGTTTCAGCACAGATGATTTCTTGCTGTTCTGCCCACTCTTCCTAGGAAGAAGTCCATAGTATTAAAGGGAAAAAAAGCGTGGTTTAGATAGTAAAGGCACTGAAGTCAAATTCAGGTGGCTTGCTTTAGTTATCACAAAGCTTGACCTCACTGAAATGAACAGCACCACATCAGGTGGGTGCCACAGCTCAGAATCACAGAGTTACAGACTGGCTGAGGCTGGCAGGGCCATCAGCCCAACACTGCTCCAGCAGGGACACCCAGGGCAGGGTGCCCAGCACCACATCCAGGAGGCTTTTGAGGATCTCCAAGGAGGAAACTCCACAACTTCTGGGCAGCCTGCACCGGTGCTGCAGCACTTACACAGAAGTGCTTCCCAGTGTTGAGACAGCACCTTCTGTTCCCCATTCCTGATAAGGGCAGAAGGAAAGAAGAAATTCTGCAGAAGGCCTGCAGGACACCAGCCCTGGCAAGAGGAGCTACCCCAAAATACCAGCTTGAAATGAGAGCCCTCTTCAGTGCTATATTCCCAGCAGGCCAGTGGTCAAAGCTCCTGTTCCAGGGTAGGGGTACAAAGTGGCACCAGGAGCTCTGCTGGCAGCCTCGTGACATGCCCTCTGCAGTAGGGATGGGGAGGAGACCAGTTTCTGCTGCAGGAGAGAGGGGTACAGGGGATACTGGTGAGCAGGAGAACAGTAGTCTAACAGCCAGAGTATGAAACCTTCATGCCACAGCTCTCCCAGTGCTCTGCTTGCTCCCAAAACAAATGTGATTAAACACAGAATCAGACTGACTGAACTTCCATATAAGTAACCCGGTATGTTTCATTAGTTCTTCCTCCCATTATAAACTCTGAGACAGAACCACAGTTCTGTCTGTGCTCTGTTTGCAAATGGTAAACAACCACAGTCATCTCCAGAGGAAAAAAAAACTTCTCAAGTGAATCACATCAAGAATACAGTAGGTCAGGTGGCCCCTTTACAGGAACAAAGATAGATAAGATAGAAAGATAAACTCACCTCTATCCTCATCTTCCCGTTCCAAGACAGGGCCACTGGAGCACAATGGTTGGACATCTCAGGATGGACATCTGGCCTCACCAGCCACAGCTGCACATCCACAGGGCAAAGCCCTCCTGAGGCTCACTGTGGGACTCCACTTTGCACTCATGACCATTAGACATAGTTTAGGTCCAGCCTTCAGTTCAGTTTCAGTTCCCAGTTCTAGAGTGTGAATTTTTAGCATTTTATCCACTTCATGTCCTGTTTCTAACTTTTGACTTTTTAAATATACACAACTGTTCTTGTTACTGTCATTGTTGTGCATGGCCCAATTCATTACTCCAGTGCTGGTGGTTTTTTAATATCAATATTATGTCACCGAAATAATAGCTCATATGCCCAAGGTAAAGTCAAGTCAAGTCATGAGAATGCAGAAATTTATGTTAATTTTTAGTAACAGCTTTTATTTCACACACTACTGATTCAGACACAAAATATTGTTGTGGATTTCCTTTCTAGCTCTGATCTGCTCACGTAGCACTACTGTGGGTGAAGACCAAGAGAGAAGAGGAAAGATATTTCTTTAAGAAATGTAGGATGAAAACACTCAGTGAAAAATTACATATCTGTGGTAACCTCTTGTTGATATCTAGCTCTTTGCTCAGCCAGCTCGAGGACAGCTCAAAGAATAGTAAGGAAGAACTTTCCTGTGAGGATGACAGAGCACTGCAACAAACTGCTCAGCGATGTTGTGGAATCTCCTTCTCTGGAGATATCCGAGATCCATCTGGACACCCACCTGTGTGACCTATTGTAGGATACCTCCTTTAGCAGGTTTAGGAGGGTTGGATTTGATGGTCTCCAAAAGTCCCAACCTCTGCAAATCTGAGATGCTGTCAACTTGGGCAAACACCAGACTCAAACTGCTTTTAGCAATGGCCTGAAACGTTGGCTACCTTTTGCAGGTGGAGGACTTTAAATTTAAACATTCAATCTCATAACAGGCATAATTTCGTTGCAGTTGCACAAATCAACAGCCTTTCCCTGCTGGAGATGAAGATGTCCATGTAAGCTCCCTCTGAGCTGTTGATCAATGTGGGACTTTCCCACCCTGCAGCAGCCCCACAGCTGGCAGCACATCAGGAATGCAGCAGGTCCAGGGTTTGCACACCCTTAGGACTCACAGCAAATGGATCTCGTTTGATTCGCCGTACATCATTTGTCTGTGCCTGCTGAGACTACTCCATAAAAACGATGTACATGTTTCATTTTAAGTAATCTCTGATGCCTCGTAGACTTGCTCTTTGAAATAACTGTATCTGAATATCCATTACTGCAAGGTATCTGGGCAAATTTCCAGATGAGATCCTTAAAGCATGCCTGTAACATGGATACGTCCATAAACCAAACTATGCAAAGTCTTGCATTTACAAATGAAGAAGATAGAGTTGTTTGGGTTTTTTTAAATTTTTTTGGATGCCTAATTATTTTTGCCAAACCAGGAAACTTTCACAAGACAGGAACAAGTAAAGATGCAGCCAACCACCTGCATCTGTGCTTAAAAGATAAAGAAAGAAGCAGAAGGGAATGGAGTTTTGAAAAGGAAAACAAATCAATCCCTAGCCCCAGCTGCTGATTATTCTAAGTAGCATGAAAATTGTAATGTTAGCAAGTTTAATTTTTCCTCTTTCCGGCAAGTGATATTTTCTTCCTTGGGAGTCTGTGAGCACAGACCTGGGTGTGACTTCTGTTTACCAGATGAGTGTATAACAAGGTTGATTGGTTTAAACAAATGAATCATCCTTCCCATCACTGCCAAAAGATCCAAAAGACCACCTAGCCCCATGGAACGCCATGCTGGGAATAAGGAACTCTGTCACTTTGAAAGAACTCTAAATATCTGCAAAGGAGCCAGAAGATGCAAACCGGACGCAAAAGCTGCTGGGTGAGGTTCTTTCTGCTGTGCTGTGGTCACCCACTCTGGTTTAATTCACAGCAGTTCCTTCAGCCTGCTAACACATTTGTGAAGAGCATGCAGTGAAATACGCAGTTATTGCTCAGTAGGAAATGTTCAGGGACTAAATGCAGGCGATGGGCTGTTTGAACTGCAATAGATGGAAACAGAAATGAGGGGGCTAGAGGTGTGGCAGGCAACTTTTAAAATACCATCCATAAACAAATGCTGTAGATGAAAGCCTATTTACAATCATAGAACTGTTTAGACTGGAAAACACCCTGAGGATCTGATCCAACCACAGTACTCCATATAGTGATTGCAAGAGGGGATTTCTGGGGTGGATTTTCACTCAGAGCTCTTCAATATACAAAGAAAGGTGGATTGGTTTTCTTTTTCCTTCACTCTGAGCCCTCAATCCAATTACGGACGTATGCATTGTGTATATTTATCTCAGTTCTGATCTAAGTGGGTGCACATACACTTATGCCACCAGTGTGTTTCTTCAATTGCAACTGTTTTTTCTAATAGCTCAAGTACTTCCCTGTACAATGCCCTCAATGGAAACACGAGTCTCAAATATGCTCTGTGTTGAAACAGCCCATGAACTAAGAAAAGGCAACTTGAAATAAGGTAAGAAGCCTCAGACTGTACATTGGGGCAGCACGTCTCTGTTCTCCCTGAGAGGAGGCATTAAAAGCAGTCCTGTTATAAAGACACTCTGCAGGTAGCCTGCAGAAACAGTGGTCCCCATGAAGACTCACCTGTACTTCTTGGTGCAGAAGGTACAAGGGGTTGTGGTGTCACTGCCAGCAGGACTGGCTGCCACTGCCTCTCACGCACACTGATGCAACCCACTGAGCTGCTCAGCAGATCCTGTTACTGGGCCAGCTTCACATTCCTCAGTATCCGGACTATGAAGTGGTATACTGAGTCATGTATATCATTATCTACTTAACAGTATGCCTTGGGTAACGGGGGGTTCTCTGTAATTAATCTACAAACAGATGAGAGCTTGCTCTTTAGGGTGCATTTCTGGCAAAGTGCTACTTGTGAATTGTGGCTCCATGAAAAGTGTTAAGTTTTGAGGGTGCTGAAACACATCTTTCTGATGGAGACAGAGCTGACTGGCAGTGCAGAATCTGAAGTGGGAGGCAGTTCAGCTCACAGAACAAATGCTACCAGGTATCTCAAAACATCCTGGTCTCAAATAGCTCCAGCATTGCTAATCAAAAATTCAGATTTTACTCACATTGATTCAACTCCACTGCTTTCGGTAGCACTCAGCACTGTTACCAGAGGAAATGATGTGACAAGGCAATTCTTTAAAATCAAAATTGATTTAATTTTTTTCCCTTACTTGCATTCCATCCTTTCTGCTCAGTCTTGCCTTTGAACTTCATTTGCCTGCCTCCTCAGTCATGCTGGTGCAACAGCTCACAGCACTGCATTTGATTCCTAATAGTAAGAGGTGTTGGTGTAATAAGAGGTATTCTTAACTATGAATTATTTTACTCTTCAAATCTTGCCTTGGTCTCAGGTAGAGAACAACAGCTTCCACTCACTGACTTTGTGAGAGCTGGACTGAGAGTGGAAAGCTTCTTTTCCCATTTTCTGTTACCATCTGACTTGGTCTACCAACAGGATGGCTTCTGACTACTAAGTGTTATGGCTGTACTTAGAGAAGCTAAGAAGAGGGAACAATTTCTATTATTCTAAATTACTAGCTGTAGCGCATTGGCCTCTGAGACAACACTCCACAGACAGCAGGGAAGGTCTGCTGCTGCAGATGGTACTTGTGTTACCTTTGTTGGGAATGGATTAGGATCTAAATTCATGCAAAAATACATCACCAAAAAAATTGTGCTTAACTCCTGAATTCTCCAGACTGACTGTATTATTACTATTATAGAGTTGTTTCTGAAAGATCAACAAAGAAAAAAATAGGATATGTGTAGTAACATATTTTACACATAGCTAATGCCTTTCCCTCGCAAGATAAGAAATTTTCAAAGTAATTCCCAAAGAAAAAACAAAAATAAGGATGCCTGTCAACTTCAGTGAATGAACTGGAAATTCTGTCATAAAAGTTAACTGAAAGCAGTTCTGTGGAAAGCCAGAGAAGAAAATTTGAAAAATATATATTTATGTATGACTGGTCTGATCAGATAAGTGTCAGTGTGGTTGGAAAATGGGAAATCAATCATTGCTGTTGGTTGTCTGTACAACATTTTTGCCTGAGCTGAGTCACCCAAAGCTATTACTCAAAATTCCAATCTCAAGGCTCCACAACCACCACATTACTTTTTGTGCAATAATTATTAGCTTTTCTTCTTCTTATTTTTTTTTTGCCTAGAGAATTCTGAGTATTTTGCTTCAGCAAGAAGCGACTACAGTGATAAGCATTACTTTGAAAGTACCAAAAAACCACATTCTGCTCAAGAAATACTTCACAAGCTCTTTAGGTAAATGGCTCTTCAAATGTTTTTCCTAAGGTAGCTTCAGGGTTCTGTTGTGAGACATGCATTATATCCTCCCCAGGACATAAATTTCATCACTCCCAGGGAAACCTCCACCCAGTCATTGTTCCCACTAAAGGAATCATCTTCATACAATATTTTTGTCCAAGCTATTTCCTGGGAATCAAATGTGATCCCTAAAAAAAAAAAAAAAAAAAAAAAAAGTGTCTGGACAAAAGCATGTTGTAGCAGGGATATCCCTCTCTGGCAGAGTAACATTAAGAGAGGTCCTACACAGAGCTCTTATCACCACCAAAATAGATGTTATCTGTGAAAAACAGTGTTAAAGTGGAGAAAAGCAAAAGCTGGATACCACAATCTCATTTCCCAATTTGAAGTTTTCTAAGAGCTGTGGAACGGGACACTGGGGAACCTCTGCTTTAAAATCAGAGTCTTTGAGCTCCCATCACAGTGCTAGAGGAATCAGGACTGTTTATAAGTTGCTATTTAATGTTTTGGAAATAGTCTTTCACTAATCTGTGATATTTGTTGTTTTTCACTTCTTGTCTCAGGTTAATCTGGATATTCAGTACCTACCTCTAGACATACAGGTGGCATAAGTCACTGACAGGTCTCTTTTCATTATCTTCAAATCCAACCAACAATAAGGAAAAACTCTTCCATGTGTATCCTCCTCACCAGCTATTTCACCTACAGTAAATAGCACTCCTGTAAAAAGTAACCGAAGTGAAGATAGCAACTTGCACCTTTCTTTCACTCAGGGCTTTACAAACAGTGCACCCTTCCTTAAGGCACTGCTACGATGGAGACACTGTGCACCAACTGAGCCAGAGAAGTTACAGGTCATCAAGCCCATGTGTTCCAAGATCACAGGTTTTTTAATTCTCCTGCCAGTCACCAACCATGTCGTTGCTGTCGATCCAACAGGTCTTATGTACACAAAGAGAAGTACTCAGTTCACACCCTTGCATTATATATATGTTACTATATTCATACGATTGTATGTTGAACTCAAAATGGAAGACTTTTCTTGCTAACATTGTCTAAAAGGCATTCCAACTGCCATGTGATGAAGACTTGGAGCTACCAAGGAGTGCCAACAAAAATCCAGTCTCCCAAAGTCATATTGAAATCCTGCTACGTTTTGATGCACAGCTCCTTTAAAGTAGTAACCAGAAATGGTAAAGGCATTTTGTGGGGTGGTGCGGCAAAAAGAAAAGAACCGTGAGCCCATGACAGCCCATGACAAAGGTACAGGGGAGGCACACTCAGATGAAATCTGAGCTGCTGCTTTATGAAGGGAAACAGGAAAAAACAGCAGAGCAGAAAGCCTAGAGAAATTGAACTCAGAAGAGGAACTAGAATGTGACCCTGAGAAGAGCAAATAAAGCTTTTCATTGGCACCCTGGCAGGGAAAGAAGCTGGGAAGCCTGAGCACAGGTGTTTGCTCCATTCTTGCTGTCAACAGGAAAACAGTCACCTGATTCAACCATAAATTTATCTACATATGCAGTAAAAAAAAAAAAATCTTCCAAAAATATGAATTTTCTTGAATTAACTAGTTCAGGAAAGAGAGGATACCATCGGGAGGACCCCATGCAAAGTATGATCTGTTGTGCTGTGGCTGTGGTGCTCAGTTCCTGGATGAAATGTATTTTCAATAGGTCTAGAAGAAAAAGGCAACGTGAAGGAAAAAGAAAAACAAAACAAAACACTACAATACCAAGATGATAAAGACAAGGGAAAACTAGAAAGTGAGCAGTAATGTGGTTTCAGCTCAGATGGTAGAAGATTTAAGAGGAAGGAGAAGAAAGCTACAGGAGAACAATCTTTTCCTCAATCTGCTGACCATACTTCTTTTGATGCATCCCAGGATACAGCTGGCTTTCTGAACTGCAAGCACACATTACCAGCTCACATCATGATTTTTACCAGGCAGAAGAAGAGGAACAAGGATGCAAGAAAGAAGGAGAACTGGGGAAACCAAGAGCTACTTCCAGTATTCCCTATTCAGACACATGACCTTCCTAAAATGGCCCTGGAAAACGTCCCCTCTCTTCTTGAGATTTCTATTCCAGCAAGTTTGAGGAGAAGCATGCCATTCCCACAGTTAGCTAGAAGATAACAGACTTCCCATCTTCTGCTCCCTAGACAAGTCCCCTCTGCTCGCTCCCTGCCCCCAGTCCCTCTCAGTCAAGACAGCAGGTTACCAAAGATGCTATTTAAAGTGTCCTGGCTGACTCCTATTCACTCTGATGAAGATGTCAATCCCAGAAGGAGGACATCCAACAGCTCTTGGGCCACAGAGTAAGTTCAAAATGCAAAATGGAGAAAGTAGATAGGAAGAAAGAATATGCTGGACAAAAAATAACCTCGTCATCTGACACAGCTGCACATGGTTTCTAAATATAAATACAAATGTTAACTTAATTATCCTGATTACTTAGCGTAAGATTATTAGTTGTTTATTTCCCTTGTTCCACTCTGATTGGAATCTTAATTAAATTCAGCTGTTGAATAACTTGTTCCTATTGTTTCATCAGGCCTTTGAGTATGATGATGCTCTCAGGATTATGGAACTGGAAGTACAATATCCTGTAAACTTATGATGAGTTAGCTATAGCACAGCAGCTGCTAATCTGGACAGTTTTACTCCATGATAAGTATGATGTTATTTCACTTTAAGGAGAAAGCAAGCAAGCAATCTAGAATTATCTTGTATTTCCCTTTGGGTTCAAGAAATGTCTTTGGGCAATTACTGTAAAGCAGCTGAATGAAAGTAGCATGTTAATCACTGATGTGTTGATGTCCTCATTTATGTTAGTGTTTATAAGGGCTAGTTCCCTTGAGGATAACAGGTGATATCTGTCTTTTGGCAGCATGCTTTGACTTGAAGGGAGGCATTTGTACCTTATTGCCTTAAAGAAAACTGTTGTTGTTGCCTCAGGGTAGGCTTTGTTCTTTTTGGGTTGTGAACTAGAAACCCCTAAAGTTTTAAGGAGGGCTTCCAATGAGAGCACTTGGGATGAGGGATGTGTGCTGCCCATGTGACCTTTGGAGACGTCCCCTTCTTAAAAATTGAGTATGTTTTAGATTAATTAAATGCTGTGACTATCACAAGCACTTACAGATTATTTCCAAATACATCTCCTCCTTATGCTACCCCTTGAGACCATAATCTTGTTCTTCTAAACTCCTTGATGTTTTTTATTTCCGGCATACCGATGTGAACAGCTGTGCTACAATTAAATAACCAAGATCTTGTATTTGGGATTAGCTCCAAATACTGTTCTACCTAAATTAATTTCTGCTTAAGTCTTCCTTTGGCCTGCACTCTGATGTTTTGGTTGTGGCACTCCATAAGGAAGTTACCCTTTCTGGAGGATAATTTGTTAAAATATCTGCAAACACATACCTGCATAAAATCCAAGAAAATTTTAAGATTGGAACACAACACGCCATATTTGATATGTGAAAATTCCCCAGGTCAAATCCATACTGAAAGGCCAAGGCTGAAATCCTCTTCCAGTCAGAGGAAGAAGTCAGAAGTTTCACCTTCCTATAAAATATTTGGGGGAAGATTTGTGCTGTTGCTTTCCCCTGGGCCAGCACTAGGCTGCCTACTGGAAGACCACCAGCCCTGCAGAAGACCTGGCACTCCTTTTGAAGCGCAGTTCTGCAGAGAGTGCTGAAGCAATGCGCAAGTTGGATTAGAGAAGCTATGTTAACTGGGGTCATCCCTATCAGTAAGGAGCTGTTAGGTTAAGACTGCCTTTGGGAAGAATGAAGGTTAGTGAAAAGATGTAGTCTTGAGATACTGTCCCAGCAGTACGAGAAAGTTGCTTTAAGACAGTCTCTGCTGGGACCTCTTTTTGAACAAAACTGTAGTGTCCCTGGATATTTCATACTACCAATGAAGTAGGTATGCTGAAGCAGTGAATTATTGGTCTGAAGATGGAAGACTTAAGAGAATACTTGAATTGTCTGTCAGTGGACTTGTCATCACTGATGACTTGTGGTGATAGGAAAGCAGATTCTATCTATATTTCTGTCCATTATGCTGTGGCCTTTTGAACTAATAGCAGGAGAATATGAAAAATAGGTACTGTCTTCCCTGACTGAATGGCAGACTGAAGATGTTTTGATCTGAATACATATAAATTCCTCTTAATATGGAATTCTGTATAAAAGCCTAGGCTGCTTTGCAATCTAGTGTAACATGAAACAAATTAAACTTGTTGCTCAGGGCTCAAGAACTTGGAATAAATGATCATATCTCTCTGAGATCAGTTTCTTACAGCTGGAAATGATTGAGGAATGTTTACTTATTCCAGAAATTTTGATCATGGTATGAACTGGTAAAGACAGTGAAAAGTTTGATGACCTGCATGGAACTGATAAAATGCATATGTTTTCATATGTGTTTAATTGACAACACATCACAGCACATATTGGTCCTGTCTTGCTCATGGTGGAGCCAGCTCAGGAAGGGTGTGTAGGGTACAATCAGGGGCAAGAGCTATCCTTAATCTGCAAATTATCTAGGAAAAGTAGAGTTCTTGTCCTTCTGGGGCTGCCTGCTTGGCACACGGGAGATCCAGTGTGTTAAGCAGAGACATGAAAGTACTGTGAGCTTGCTACAACCAGTAGAGACTTCCCTTGGCCATCTGCTGGGTAATATGGAAGTGAGAAAAAAACAGTCTTATGAATCAAAAGCTACAAACTAATAAACAAGCCTTCTGAATCCAACTTATGCTACAGTAAGAGACTAAATATTTTTTTTTAACTGAAGAAGGGAAGTATCAGGTAGCGAAGTTTCCTCTTCCTTATATTTCAAGTGGATCTTTCTTACAGACCCTATGCCATCTTGGGGGCAGTAGGAAAGCTCTTCTTCACTGTCATTTCATACTGTAATACTACATACAGTGGATTTTTAGCAGATAAAGCTGCTAATTATTTTTATGACTAACTATACGCTATCTTATTATTTTTTCTTTTTTTTCTTTTTTTGGAGAAGTTGAGTGATTGCAAGATTGAATCACTTGAGTGGTTGATACTGCTGGGTACTGCATGCAAAAATTAGTTATGCTCCTCAGATAACAGCCCTATACAATTTTTGATCAGCAGGATGTTTCCAACTTGCAGAAAAACTGCTCATTTGAGGCTTGCAGTATTGCTGCTTTATCTTCACCAACAACAGGAACACTGACATATGTTAACATTGGGATCTTCTCCATAGATAATACCTCTTCCATTCTGGCAGTTCTTTCACATTTTATTGTCAGTGGAGCATTATAAATGCAAGAAATAATCTGTGAAGCTGATTACAGCATCCAGGTTTTAGCAAAGTAATAAACATTTGAAAGCAACTTGTAAACTTCTGTAGCTTCACGCCTGAGTTCTCTCCTTTATTATTTATATTGATTGGAACGTGTGTGAATCAAACAGAAACATAAATGTCAGACATTCAGCAGTGTGAACACAAAGTAATTCTGAAAATCAGTAAAAGGAGAGCTTAAGACATGCAATAAGTTAGCAGAAATTGAAGTGGGTCTCCCTATTTCCTCTCTTCCGTATTTTGTCCTGATTTCACCGTGAAGTAAAATGCAAACATAAAATAAAAAAATGCAGTAAAATGAAGGACTGTGCTATTTCCTTCCTGTTTATTGGAAAGAGATGTGCATGGATGCAGAAAGTTTCATGTAGGAATGAAGAGGAAAGAAAGCAGAGTAGGAATGTGGGAAATGAGAAGAATTAGCAAAATGTAATTAGATTTGGGAATATGGAAAATGAAAGCTTCTGTATGCTAATACTTGTTCCAGCGATTACTTTAGGATTTACTGTGTATTTACTCCTCTTAAAACTCATCCTCTGTTCTTCATTACATTTCAGTAATAACAATCCAGCCATCATTACTACTTGAAGATACAGTTATGTATTCATAATAATGAGTGTTCCCTTGTTTTGGAGTATGTTCAAGCAGCTGATCCATTTCGAAGCTGAAAAACAGTAACTACCAGAAGCTATTTAACCCACTGAAACTCAATAAGCTTACAACTAGTAATTAACCTCAGCTTGGCCCTGCAGAAAAAAAGTTGTTGCCAGGAGAGTTGCCATTTTATGAAGTAAAGATGGCTGTGGATGATAGAGGCCAGGATGCTTAAAGTCTGTTAATGAGCATGCTTTGCATACTGGCATAGCAAAATATAGTAACCAGCTGGTGAATTGACATCTCACAGTGACGATTAACACATCTGCTCCTGAATCAAACAGTCATGGGCTGGTCATTGCTCTTCTTGGTGTGGAAACAGGGTCTGGATGGACAGTACCTCAGCTTTCCTTCAGCAGGTGGGGTTGGCTCCTGCTATCCACACTTTAATTCCCATTAGCTGCATATGACTGGTGTGTTACAGGTACAGGCAGGACACCCGGTAAGATGGGGAAATCATCCCATTTTCAAGTTATCTCATCCCAGTTTCATTTGAAAGGTTTTTGTATCAGCAGCAGATTCATTTCAACAAGCAAGCAATACAGCTAAAAATCTCACATATCAGCAGAAGATTCTTCACCATTGCCGCTATCAGCAAAAGAAGAGTTTAAAAGTTTCTGCTATACACAGCTGAGAGATTAATAAATCTGTGCATTGAGCTGTGCTACAGCCAGTGCTGTGTCTGCGCTGCAAGGCTCCAGCAGTGCAAGGGATGGCTTCAGCAGTCCTCATAGAAGAGACATTAATAAGTTTCTTATTTCTAATTAATAGACAACATATTTTAATTATTTTTATCAAGAGCATTAGATTAATTTAGAGCAACCTGTGGTCAACGGATCTATGTCTAGGTAGAGGCCAGTCACATGTGGTGGCCCCAGGGGTCCATCTTGAGACCAGTCCTCTTCAACATCAATATCAGTGACACAGTGGGATCGAGTGCACCCTCAGCAAGTTTTCTGATGACAACAAGATGAGTGGTGCAGTTGATACAACAGAAGGAAGAAATGCCATCCAAAGGGACCTGGACAGGGTTGAACAGTGGGCATACATGAACCTAATGAGACTCAACAAGGCCAAATGCAAGGTGTTGCACTTGAATCAGGACAATCCCAGGTTGTTGTACAGACTGAGAGAAGAACTCATTAAGTGCGGCCCTGCAGAGCAGGAGTCCTGATGGATGAAAGGCTGCACGTGAGCCAGCAGTGTGCTCTTGCAGCCTGGGAGGCCATCTGTACCCTGGGCTGCATCAGAGGAAGGGTGGCCAGCAGGGAGAGGAAGGTAATTGCCTCCTTGCTTTGCCCTTGTGAGGCTCTATCTGGAGTGCTGTGTCCAGGTCAGGAGACCCTAACACAAGAAGAACGCAAAGCCGTTGAAGTGGGTCCATAGGAGGGCCACAGAAGTGATCAGAGGGCTGTAGCAACTCTATTATGAAAATAAGTTGAAGGAGCTGGGCTTGTTTAGCTTGGAGAATGGAAGAT
Organism: Centrocercus urophasianus; assembly: GCF_019232065.1. Lineage (NCBI taxonomy): Eukaryota > Metazoa > Chordata > Aves > Galliformes > Phasianidae > Centrocercus > Centrocercus urophasianus. The sequence continues at coordinate 13,288,028 of NW_024884142.1, read as the reverse complement.
GCTGGTACACTGCTTGAAGGGAGCTTGTAAACAAGAGGATGACTGACTTTTTACACAGCCTAAAAGTGATAGGATGATGAGGAGTGGCTTTAAGTTAAAGAGGGAAGATTTAGATTAGATTCGAGGAAGAAATTCTTTCCTCAGAGAGCAGTGAGGCACTGTCACAAGGTGCCTGCAGAAGCTGTAGATGCCCCATCCCTTGAGGTGCTCAAGGCCAGGTTAGATGGGACCCTGGGCAGCCTGATCAGGAGGGTGGCAATTCTGCCAATGGCTGAGGGTTGGAATGGGATGATCTTAAAGTCCCTTCCAACGTAAGTCATCCTATGATTCTATGACTTGACTTGTTCATTCTTGTCAATAGGAGATAACGATGAAAGTCTGCTATTCCTTGGATGCAGTCATGTTTATTGGTGAATAATGCCCCCATGAGCACAAAGATCAGTTACCATTTGCCTTTTGATACTTCCAAACCTGTCCTTCAACTAGCATTCTGTTCAAAAGCTGGTCTCCTGTTTTTCTTTCTGACTTAACAAATGCAACTTTTCCTGTCTGTGCAGTTTTCTGCTGAAATTCTGCTTGCTCTTGCAGACACACACATACACAACCCCCGAACTAATTAATTCCCAGTGTTAATGTTTACATTCAGTCTAGCCTTTGGCAGCCACCATCATTGTTTTAGGTCAGACTGAACAGCAGGATATTTAATTTTTTGCTCATTTAATCTGAATAAAAAGCAGCCAAAACAGCCATAAAATGCAGGGATGATTGTATGTGACCAGCTCGAAAAACAAAGATAGATGTGCTGGATTGCACCCTCCTGCAAAGCACTGCTTCAGCAGAGTATTGGGAACAGGGTCGCTGTTTTCCAGTACCACAGGAAGACTCAAGGAGTCTCCCATGCAGAGACCAAAGGTCCTCTGCACCACAAGAGCCTACAGCAGCTGGAGGGAACAAGATGCTCCTAATTGTGTAATAACAAAAAAGTAAGCTATTTTTTAAGCTGAGCATGGGAACGCATGAATGCATGCATTCTACCACCAGCAAAACCGGCACATGAAACTTCAGAAAAGGGAGGCCTTGAACCTCATATTTGCATCACCAGTTCTTTGCCTCATATCGTGCATCTATATACGTAGGTTGCTTTGAAAGTAATGTCTCCTATTTACTTTCATGGAAGTTACAACAGGTATAAAGAGCACAATGATACTGTTTGATAGAGCAAATTCTTGGTTATACAATACTGTTTTTCAACATAGTTACGACCATTAACTACAAACGTTTGCCAGCAATGAAAAAGAGCCTGCATGCTGTACTTGTAAAATTCTGCATGGTTGTCTGGAACATGACTTGTCTTTTACAACATCACCACTGCTGAAATGCACTACCCACCACCTCAGTGTGCTCACATCCACTGTTTGGTCTCCATAAATGTTCAGCAAGCCTCGATGAATGTCAACGGATTGTGATGTGCTAGAACAGGTTGCCCAAGGAGGTTGTGGATGCCCCATCCCTGGAGGCATTCGAGGCCAGGCTGGATGCGGCTCTGGGCAGCCTGGTTTAGTGGTTGGTGACTCTGCCCATGGCAAGGGGGCTGAAAGCAGATGGTGTTTGAGGTCCTTTTCAACCCAGGCCATTCTATGATTCTATGATTCTATACTTTTGGAGCTGCCTTCATACATGGATGGAGGTGTCCTCCAGATATTCCTTCCAACTTCAGCCATTCTGTGGCTATGACATTCCTATAGGGCCACCTTAAGAAGTTATTTAACAGTAGGAAAAGCTCTGAGGTTCCTGCAAGAAGGCTGGGTCATTTATAACAGAAGTTTGTTTACTTCTAGTTCTTGCGGGTTGTACATCAATAGGACAGTTCCTGCACCGTGTCCGTCTGCAAAGGTACTGTGTATGTGTTTCCACAGAATGGATGATCAGATGAAAGAATATAATTTGCATAATTATTTAATATCTATAATTTATTCATTTTCAACACCCTTATAATTCATAACAGTAATTTATGTGCTGGTACTCATCCCGTATTTATCTCCTTGCTACAAATAGTGGAGGCTTATTTTTAGCCAGCACTACTAAGGGAGTTAACAGAAGGCCTCAGTGTTTGTCTGCTATGCGTTGGTCTTGTAGCAGTGACTGCTGGACACAACAGCCTGGCGTCAGCCTACTGACAGGCACAACTGCTTCCCTTTCAGTCCTGAATACAAAGGTCTTCCCAGCTTTGCTGTATACTGTTCTTTATCACAGCCAGAGAAGTCCTGTTTAGCTTGAAGAAGGCTCTGGGGAGACCTTCAGGTGTTGAAGGGAGCTTACAAGCAGGAGGGTGACAGACTTTGTACACAGTCTGATATTGATAGGACAATGAGAAATGGCTTTGAACTAGAAGAGGGGAAATTTAGGTTGGATGTTAGGATTCAGTACTCAGAGGGTGGTGAGGCAGTAGCACAGGCTGCCCAGAGAGGTTGTGGGTGCCCCATCCTTGGAGGCTCTCAAAGCCAGGTTGGATGGGGCCCTGGGTAGACTGTGGGTGAGAACTCTGCTCGTGGCAGGGATGTTGAAACTAGATTATTTTTAAGGTCCCTTCTAGCTCAAGCCATGCCGCGTTTCAATGACTCTGTGAAGTCAGGAGAGCTTTTAGCACCACAGAATGTGAGCCCACCTGAGAACAAGGCAATCTTCCCTGTTCCCGAAGGATCCTGGATGCAGAAGAAGCATTATCGCTGCTCAAAGCAGAAATCGCATTCCCCTCCTGATTTCTGACACCCATCATTACATTTTATTACTAGAAGTAGTACTCAACTGACAGTGCTTCTTACTGTTATATAACTACAGCTCACTGGCTCCTTCAGCCCAGAGCCATTTCTGCTCCAGCTGGCACCTCCCTAGGCTGCACTCACTCATGCATGTCCCCTGGGCAGCATCCTCCAGTCCTGAGGGCACAGGGCTGACTCTGCCCACCCTGCCCACCACTTGTAGTTGCTCAGTGAGCTCTGCTTCAGCATGAGTGGTGTGCTTTAAATTGCTTGTGCCCATCCTGTCTGCTGGGGAGCCCAGGTTTGAGCCAGGCCCTGCCTGCTGCCTGTAGAGCAAATCAATACTTGTAAAGCCCAGCCTGAAATACAATGCCAAATAAATAACCAACTCTATTACTTCAGAATCCTAAGTGGCATTTCTCTTCCTTGCAATTAAATGCCCATGAATCATCTTTATTCAAGCTTAAAGCAATGAGTAACTCAGTGACGCAACAGGAGATACTGCTTCTGAATCCATCTCTTCAGGCACCAAAAATAAAGTGTGATACCTTTGACTGATTTGTTGTCAAAACAACTGCAGTCAAGAGCAGCTTTTTATTTTTCAGTGGTTTTCAGTTTATTTCCCAAGACTTTGGCTAAGGGATTTTTCCTCACTTGACTGAGGAAAACACAGATGGCAGAATGCTCAGGGCTCGTCTCCACATGGAAATACAATGGAAGAGGTATTCCTGGATGTTGGATGCAGAAATGAGCATTCTAATTATTATTCCAGAGCAATTATTTTTGAACTGCTATTTTGATTTAAGCCTCTGTGCAGCCACACTGTTACAGAATTACCTCTGAATATGTATTACGGCCTTCCTGTTCTGAAACAGCAGCATCCAGAGTGGACGCCTGCATAAAAAGCACTCTGCAATAGCTATTTCGGAGGCTCTCCAAGTGCTGAGCAGCCCCGAGGGCAGGCAGTCCGAGGTCTTCCAGCAGCACTGGGGTGGCCAAGTTTGCATCATGGTGCTGACAGCCCAGAGAGGAGAAGAGGAACCCTGAAGGCACTCTTAGCTGTGTTATCTCATGGAGGTGGCAGCAGGAAGGGTGGGGAAGGTGCTTGTATCAGTTCTATCCATTCAAGAGTCTTCTCATGTTTTAGATGTTTCTTCTGAAATTTCAGTAATGGGGATGTCCCACACAGATCTGTAAATAGAAGTCACATCTCAGTGGAAATGTGGTTATCTTTTCCTGCTTTCTTTCCTCACCTGCCACTGAGATCTGAGGAAGAATTGAAATAAAACTTCATGAAACAATTTGCTAAGACTGAACAGTGAAACATTTGAACAGCATAATTAATTTATACATAAAGATACAAAACGTTTGCATATTCATTTTCCTGGCTTCTTCTATAGAAATACACTTTTTTCCTCTATTGAAATGCTATCTATTTACATATGCAATCATGACTTTTGCCAGTGAATCAACAATAGCCATGCATTATTTTTATTGCTTTCATTATTTCCTACTGCAGACATATGTTAACAAGTACAGAATGTATGTAACTTCACATGCCTCATAGCTACAAATGCAGTTCAAGGTGTATTTGTCATAGTCCAAAATAAAAATATACATATTTCCTAAGGATGTGTAGAAGCCTTTTTGACTCGCTAACACAATTATTCAACATATGATGTATCTATCATTCTTGAAAAAATTAAGTGTTGTTTTGGTAAGCTTGTAGCTACTTCAATTATTTTCCAACACTCAATAACTCTTACAGCACGAACAGGTACCTGTCATAAACCAGGCTAGAGGAATACTTTGGAAAACAGGCCATTAATGCAGGTGGTTGTGGTGTTGTCCTTTATCTGTTTCAGTTCCTTCAGTTCCACTTAGCACAGATGTGTGCAGAGCCATGTCAATGGAGTTAAAAGGAAGTAATGGGGCTGCAAGTCAATGTGGACAACAGTAATGGTACTGATCAGAAATGCAAAACTGGGGGTTGTTGGAAAACAGCTGGAGAACAAATCAGAAAACATTATGTGATACAGAAATTCATGGTGCAGTTGCATCTTGAATACCAAATGCTATTTTCAGTTCCCACCTTAAAGGAACAGAATCTGGTACAGGAGATGATGTGTCTCTGATGACAACATCTGACCGTGGTCATGATGATGTCATAACAAGCCAGCATTGAAAGCAAATTGTATGAAAAGACAATACCTGGTCACCTTCAAACAGGCACGTCAGGTTTGACAGAAGTCTTTAAAACTGCAGGTAGCACAGACTCAGGAATTAGGGAGCAGTCAACGCATTCAGTATTCAAAGTTTTGAAGCAAAAAAAAACGAGAAAAACTTTGTACACTGAAAAACTGAAATGTTAGCATGCACTGCTGCAAGGTGTGACAGTTAGGTGAACAACCACATTCAAGAAGCTATTGGACAAATTTGCAGGAAGATATTTTTTCAAGGATTATTAATTTCCCTGCGTCGGAGATTGCTGAAAGCTAACGGAAAGTGTATTTAGAGAAACACCTCTCTCTCCTGTAATCCCTTTCCCCTGAGGAGCAGCTAACGTCTGCTCTTAGCACAAGGTCAGACCTCTTGTCTGAATCACTGCAGATACCACTATAGACAAAAAAAAACCCTGCTTTTCAATGGCATCCATGTAAATCTCCCAGAGAAACATTTTTAAGATTTTTTGTCATATTCTGTAATCCAGAATCACTAAAGAGAAATATATTCAGAATAATTGTAAATAGAAACTTGAGGAATGCATAGAATGCTCCAACAGTAGAGTAGAGTAGAGTCTAATCAAATCATAGAATAGCATAGAATGGAATAGCTCAGTTGGAAGGGACCAACAGATCATCTGGTCCAACTGCCTGAGCTCTTCAGGGCTAACCAGAAGTTAAAGCATAATAAGTACAGTGGGGAAAAAATGTATTATTTTTCCTTTAGCCAGAGTGGCCCCAGGTGATTCTATGGAGTACCATTTGCCCTGCTGCTGATATTGTACAAATTATAATATCCTAAAAAGAGAACCTCGGAGTATATGGTAAATCATCCAAATTTTGTTACAAGTTTCATACATTTCAAGTTTAATAAAAAAGTGTTTAATACAAAAAGTGTTAGAATTCTTCAAAGTTTATGCTTACGTGCCCAAGTTGTCCAGGTCTCCACCTGATCTTGAGGGCTGCAGACAGTAAATACAGCAGGAAGGAAGGATGCACTGGCTAACAAAAAGATGTAAGCCCTCAAGCAGCCAACAATCTCACATCAGCAATCCGTGGCTCTCCTCCCCTCTCTGTTTTCTCCTCCACATTCTGTTGCTCTTGCAAATAGTTATCTTTTCACAGGGATTTTGTACTATATTTCATGTGAGGCATAACTAAGTGCTAATTTTGAAAACACAGGATGATAGCACAGTCATAGAGGTGGGGATTCCCTTGCATTAAATGTACCCACCAAAGCAATAGAGATAGCATAGAGATAAAATTGTGCAGAAACAATAAGAACTTTGATAAAGTGCTTTTCAGTGTGTATTTACGTGATGAAATATGACTCAATTACTGCTTGAAATTATGATGAGAGCCAACATGGTTCTTTATGCAGTCTGCCTTGGAAATGATGGATATGAAAGACTGCACGTATGTTTGCTTTATTAATCTTTTTTTTTTTTTTTTTTTTTTCCAGAAGAATAGAAGGTGTCTACCTGGTCACAAAAGCATGTTTTTTTTATAAGGTGGGGGAGCGAGAGAGGAAAGAGTCCTGTAAGTGCCTGGGATGACTGCTACTTCCCTTCAGTGCAGGGTGAGGACTAAATCACTGGGTCATGGGTCCAACTCAGTGACCTTGGTTAGTCAAACCACATGCAGCTGCTCCGTGAGCAGACAGTCACCCCTTCCTGGTCAGCGGTGCCCTTGGACATGGGACAGTTGTGCCTTTGGTTCTCGGTCTTGTCTGCTCAGAGCTGTGACCTCAGAGCCTTGCATTTGCATTAGCACGGTGGGTGCTCTGTGCTGTATGCCCCTCTCCATGGGCCGAGGTGTCTGTTCCTTTGGGACATGTTCTGGTGATGGAAGGAAGCTGAGTGAGCTCTTCTACAACAACATGAACACAGATTGCATTTTATACTGCATAAATAAATGTGCTTCTGCTCTCTCCTGTTGAGCTCTAATGACCAGCATGCTCTAAACATTTCCTTTTATCTTCCTGTTGTAAAACCACACGCACGCTCTGCACACTCTGTTTTTTATTTTCTCTGGAGAATATCAGGTAGACCTTTACCAAAAAAAAAAAAAAAAAAAAAAAAAACCACCAAAACTAAACAAATAACAGCAGCAACAACAAAACACAAGAAAAACACTTTAACTTCTAAAAAAAGTATTTTCTTTATTCCTGGACGTAACCAAACCCTTCATGCCGAAGCAGGGTGGTCTTTCAAGCTTTAATGAAATTCAAGTAGAAATTACTTACATTCCTCTCCTGGAATTTTCAGTTGGTTCTTTTCCTGCAGCAGTGGCTGTACACAATTGGTCCATGTCACCAAGCATGTTCAGTTTGGAATTTGTATCCCCTGTCTGTACATCTTGAAATTCACTAGAACTGTTCTGGTGGTGGGTCCTGTGATGGGAAAGATATCCTTTTCCTGTAGGAATACCTCAGGTGGAGCAGTTGAAATGCCAGCATGCTTAAAGCCATTGTCATTTCTCAATTTAGCATTACAGAATGCTAAACCTGGGCCTGGAAAATGCAATACTATAGTAATGCTGGCCAAGAGTGCCATTTTTAAGATCTGCACAATTATACCACCAAATTATACTGACACAAAACATGGCACTTGTTTCTGTTTTCACCATCTCACAGCTGTGGAAAATGGCATGAGCTCTATCAACAAAACCGACAAGATCAGGGCCAGGCTAAAACCAGGGGGACCTGATGTCACACGAGTACATTTTAGTGGTGTTTGAGTGAATTTGGTGATCCGTTTGGCTTGGCTTACTTCTTGCTGTGGTATTTTAATCTACAGCAAATGCATATCATTTCCTCATCGAGCAGACAGGGAATGAATACCTGTGATGTATTATCACTGCTGTTAATTCAGCGGTCTGCGAGCAGAGATACAACACACTCATTTGGGTGGTATTATCTACTTCAGACACCAGCCAGCAGGCACTGCAGAGGAAACATTTCACTGGCTCCCTAGTTTTCCACAAAATATTAAGCCTTGAAAGGAAGGCCCAAAGCTCAGACACTCATGCAAGGCGGGAGGATATTTTATGCTCACTGATGTACAAATCTCAAGGAGAGTCTGTTTTGCTCTCTGCACCTGCACAGAAGATTTGCTGCCAAGTAGCTCGAGTGCCTCTGCCTGCCCCAGCAGGGATGCATCCCTGAGCCTTCACTGTCCCTGGGCTGTAGGATTTCTTCAGAGTGGAAAAATCCCCACCTCCCATCAGTTAGTGAGCTTCATGCTCAACCCTGAGCAGCACAAGCAGGGATCTCACCGGGCTCCACTCCACACACCGCAGCTGAAGGAAAGCACCTTTGAAGCTCTTGGCAGCACAGCAAAAGACAGCACCTGCCCAGCTCCCCTTCCAACACTCCTTCAGAGCCTCCAGCAGCTTTCTGCTTCAAGTTCGAGAGCTCACAACTGTGCGAAAGGGCATAAAGCGGCTGGAAGTATGCAGAAGGGAGGAAAAGGTTACTCCCACGCTGCACTCCTTTCCACGAGCTTCAATATTTACAGTGTGCTATGGCTGCTGAATCAGCCCCAGCATTTTTACGCTGGCAGCGAGCAGTAACTCTGAGAGAGCATTGCCAACTGTTGGTCCAAAGGAATAAGATTTAGGGAGTTATTTCATCAGAAAGAAGAGACTGGTTTCCTCGTGTTTTTGCTAGTATTTATGGAAAGCTGTCCCATAGATCTTCCAGTGTTTGGAAAAGGCTAACTGCTGTTAACAGAGGATCTGGAATTTTTTTTTTTTGGTTTTTCAAATATTCAGTTTTCAGACAGCATCTTCCGAGCTGAATGTCTGAGGTTACTTGAATGCATAGCTAAATATCAGACCAGTTCTCTGTTGGGGCTGAGGGGGCTGCAGTATTCCCAGTGCCTTTTGAAGGTGGTTACATCTGGAATTGCTCACCAGCTTTGAATTCCATCTATAAGTGCCCATAGATTTAAAAGAAATATTTAAGTATTTAGATTTTAAGATACTTTTAATGCTTTCTTTCCCTCCTTAAATGTGCTAACACATTCCTCCCTTATGCTTACATTTATGGCAGAGCCCTGCAAGATTTCACTCAAGACTCTTCCCACATAAGAAAAACTGAATGTGATAGGAGCGGGTCACTGACATTATTTCCATTACATAAGGTCCTTAATACATGACCTCACTAAAGCTCAGAGTAATAACAACATTTTATAGCTCTCCTGTGCCTTTTACTCAGGTATCTCAGAAAACCCTTCTGAAACACTGAGCCAAGCAGAATCAGTGGTGAATCTTACCCACCTAGTGACAGTCAGAGAATGGGAATCCAGCGTGTCAAGTGGATGAACCAAGCGGCACAGAACAGAAACAAAATTTAAACTGGAGATAAACTGACTGCAGTGACAACAAACAAGTGAATGTTTTCCATCCTGTCTTTGTCATCTGAACTCTTCATTCTCTCATGTGTGTTTATTTGATCTGCTTTCTTCTGTCTGAAAGGCAAGGATTCTTGCAGACTGAGAAAACTGGTTGTACAAGCTTTGTCAGGTAGATCTGTGGAGACCAGAAGGAGGTGCTACGTAATACCCAGTTTTTTTGCCATGCTGCTTTTCCCTGTCTTTGACATTGATTACCTGGTCTTTTCAGCTCTTTCTCCTCCCCCCAGCCCCAATTGTCTTGCTTTTCTATTCTCCTAGTATTTATTAGAGGAAGGCAACAATCAGGCGAATGCAGCAGTTTCTACAACTGGAAAATGTATTTTTACTAATAGAGTAATCCTATTAAAAAACACATAGAAGAATGGCTCATCTAGGTGTTTTACAAAAAAAAAAAAAAAAACAAATAACCATTTCTTTCTGTCCCTATAACTGCATCTAGTCCATACCCAGATCCACATTCCACTAAATATTGGGCCATACAAATCTGTCATTTCTGCTTTGCTTTGTTGCATTAAATTGGAATATGGCAAATACTGAGTTATGTTAAGCAACTTTGGATGTCACAATGTACATCACACACAGCAGTTTTGGACTGAATATAATATGTACCTTTCCACTTTTTTTTCCTTGCTTTCTGCAGCTTATGCCGTAGCCTTAATAACACTTGCACAAATTTTTTGTGTTAATATACCCTAGGTTAAATTATGATCAGCCAACATCTTTTCAGCAATGCCAGTTCAACCAGAACACACAAAGCTTCACTGCAGTTTTGATTCACAGCTTAATAGCTTCAAGACTCAACTTGTCCCTAAAGGACTCGAATGTTATGTTTGCAGCAGCCTCATAACATCCCCACAGGCACTGGCAGTGCTAAGTTGCATGCTTCAGATTTCTGTACAATAGCTTAAAATGAAATAGCTACTGACCACTGTAACAAGCAAAAGAAATACATTTTACTATAGGTTCTTGGTTCATGGAACACCTCCAACCACACAAGATATTCATTAGCTGAAGAGCAAATGGCTTGTTTTCTGCTTGGGCTAAATTATAAGAGATTCTGTTGTTTCTGATGGCACAGCATATGCACTGAACTCTTCCTCTCTTTGTTGAGAGATAAGTGCACTGTTATATTAAAGTGCTCTGTTTTAAATTTGAACTAATACAGAGGCATTACTGACCACATAAAAGTCAAGGCATGTGCAATAATGTTTTGAATGTCAGTGCTTGTCTCTGGTGAAGAGCATCTTCGTTCTGTAAGGATCTGCATTACTTGTGCTGCAGTTCATTCTTCCAGGCCAAAATTAAAACACTCACTTCTATTTTATAGGAAACAAATATTACAGTAAGTTACAATACAAATAATCCATATTTTCTTGGAATATTTCTACACGTTATAACATTACCTTGTCAGAGACGTCTAATCACTCACAGATGGGAATTATAAGAGAGCAGATAACAGAAAGGATAATAGATACTACGAAACATGACAGATTTTGTACACATTAATCAAATTTAGACAATCTACAAATTTACTGCACAATAGCACACAGTCACACCCTTCCCCCATGGCAAAGGGGCTAGAGTTCTTTAAGGTCCTAACCTAAGCCATTCCATGATTTTGACATATGAATAGAAAGGAAACAAATATATTCCATTAAACATAAAATGTACATTCTTTTTACTGTGAACAGTAGTTTTGTTTATTCTGAGACTGGAATTATAGATGGTTGCCACAACGGCACTCCTTCGCTATCCTGCAGTTGCAGAAAGTCACTATCAAACAAAATTGGAGCATCTCATCTTTGTGCAAAACAAAGTTGCCATGTGCTGCTTTATCAATGTAAGCACATTTAGTGACAAAGCTACTGCTTTTCTTTTCCTATTGCACTTATCCCGCAATAAAGATCTTCTCATTGCTGATTGAACTAGCGTTGCTTCAAGAGCAATGACTTCAAGTCATGAAACTTGTTGTGCTTGGTGTGATATAATTCCACTGGAAGAACAAGAAACAGCTCCATACAGACATCACACAGGCCCTGGGACCATGAGGAGCTAATATTCATTTAGACCATACTGGCTTTCCAGAATGTACTTCAGCACATAATTTACCTCCCTAGTAGGCATGTCCAGCAATAACCCATTAGAAATGTCACTGCCCTGCCAACATGGGTGGGTAAGGAGTGGTACTGAGTCACCCTCCAGCTGCATTAGCACAATTTAGACACGATGCTAAGGCTGCAGAACATTATGAACTTATCCTGCCTTCAGAAAGAAAAATAAATAAATAAATAAATGAAAACTAAATTGGAGTTAAAAATATAAATAAAAAATATATAAAATATATAAATAAAAAATCAACCAAAAACAATAACTTTTAAGCGTGAGGCCTCTGTGATCTATTCCCTGTCTCATGCCATCATGCATCATAACCCCTGCCTGGGCAGTACTGAAAAACAAAACCTAGGTTTTACTAATGTTATATTAATTTTTCCACAGACCCGCAGGAGAAACACCAGTGACTTTTTTCATAGAGGGGGGTCAGCACTGGGATGGCTATTTTTATTGAGTAGGTCTATTGATTTATATGCTAGCATAGTTCAGTTGTTTACTCAGGCATTTCCCCATGGGCTTGCTTAATGGAGAAAATGTCTGCATATACATATGACTAGCTGAGTTTCTTTGCACTTCTTTGTAATTAGGGTAAAAACTTCAGTTTTGTTTGCCTAGTTACTCTTCTACTCATTGTTACTGCTCTACTCATACTCAATGTGATACTGAAGTTTTCAAAAAATTCAAAAAAGTGATGCATCTCTCTGCAGAATATAAGACTCAAGTAATTAAAGACAAATATGCAGCAATAAATGTTCAGGTACATGCTCTTCAAAACTTTTTTTTCTTTCCTGCAGCCGTGGCTAAGACAGAGGCTGCATTACCTCTGCTGAGCATCAGACAGAGCTTTATAGAAGAGTCATGGAAGGAATTCCTCACTTCGGTGGGCTCAGACCATGCTGCTGGGGGGCTTTCATCAGTAGCATAAGGAATACTGGCAGTGGGTTAACCGGTTGTTGAGCAAAGTGGGATCTGTGTAGCACCATGGGTATCGGCACTGAGCCACTCATCCACTCATCCCATGTCTGCACATGCTGCAGGAGACTTCTTGGAGGAGTGTTTTGGTAAATAATTTGAGCAAAGCATTTTTTTTTTACTGGCAAGTGCATGGATGAATAATCTCCCCATTGCTAACTGTGAGGATAGTTCTCCCTATAACGAATTGTATTCTATGGCAATAGTTCAAAAGATGTATACAGAGAAAACAGCATGTTCCTTTTGCACTTCTGCAAGAAAAATGCCTCAGTGATAATGAAGAGAATTAGGGTTCGAGACCCAGCTTTCTGGAACGCAGTTGCTCTTTACATGAATGAACAGCTGCAACAGTCCTGAAGGAGCATCCCTCAGGAATAATTCTTCAGGAAGCCTCTTGCTTCCTAAAGCCTTTTTGTCCTCCAGCTATCCTCCTTCCAGCTGGTCTATGCCCTGCTTCAGCAAGAAGCCCATGGCTATCTGCAAACTGCTGCCAGGCCCAGGATCCCAGCCACAGCCCTCTGCTGTGGGCCACTTTGTAAACAGGAGATGCCATCACCCTTGCTGTATCACTGCAGCAACATTGAAAAAACCTACTGTATGCCAGACAACCAAAGCTTTTTTGAGGAAGCTTAGCAGAAATAAGATGATTTCCTTCTCAGCACCCAGCTGCTGCGCCTCCTCTCATCTGGCGGCTGTCAAATCCAGGCAAGTGGGATGCCTGCAGCACAGGGAGCTTCCAGGTCTTGTGCATAGGGACTTTGGTGCTTCAAGTATATGCTTTAGTGATCTTTAGTTGATCTTCTGGGTAGTGCACTAGGTTCCAGCTGTGCAACAGGTATGCAGCTTGCAAACTAGGTCAATGAGATATGCTTGATTCTCGCTGAAATGACCTCACCACTGGGCTTCATCAGCTTACACAAGAAGGATGTGGCGCAGTATTGCATTAAAGTGCCAAGCCCTTCTTTAAGAATAAATCAAAAGAAGAGTGCTATGTATAGATTGATTAATTTGGTGACTAGATAGCTGAGTTATCCTACAGCATCTGAAACAGTTCAATATTTGCCTTTAAAGGCAGTGGCAGAACAGATCAAGAGCAGGCTCCTGTGCTGCTGAACTCATCCTTGCACAGGATGACTAAACCAGATGTTATTTGCTTTGAAATTTAAAGGAAACTTTACTTACTGGATTTTTCGTAAGAGCAAAATGTAGATGACTGATTGTGTTGCTTACCCTCAAAAGCAACAGACCAATTGCCAAATCTAGCATGAAGATTTAAAAGCATGCTTGCAGAAGCAGGATTATGAGATTATGGCACTATGCAGTAACACCACAGACAATGGGGAATTATTCAAAATGGCATTTGTACATAAAAACATTTGTCCTCAGAGGAAAGGTAAGCTTATCAGCTTTCATATTGATCTACAGCACTCTGAAGTATTCAAATGTCTCAGTCCCAAGTAACTGACAGGTCTTTTGCTTTTTGTTGCTAACAACAGATGAAAGATGTTGAGCAATTGAAAATTGTGGTAAATTATCATGATTTTAAAAGCAAAAGGTTGTATGCCAAATACACATTGGGACTGATAAAGCCAGGAGAAGAATACAGTGGGATTGCAAAGAATTAAGTGATTTTACATGAAAGTGTAACATGTGAATAGATAGATTCATCAACATTCAAAAGAATGGGAAATCCATTAAAGAATTACATTATTTGAAATTTAATGAAAAGTATGTGAATTTAAGTTTCAAAATTCTTATGAGAAGAAAGTATGTGAATTTCTCCACAGAAGATAAAGTCTTCTAATTGAAGCATTCACTAAAGTCTATGAACTCTCTGAATTGAAATAGGCTTCTTACACATAAGCAAATTCTCAGCTGGCGTAAATCTCTCCAGCTTTAGCCTAAACTGAATTTGTAGATGGAATAAACCCTTGTGTCTGAAGCAAGCTTTATATCCCCTTACCTCTAAACATAAGGGATGCTGTCTGTTTTGCCTGACCTACATTCAGAATAAGGCAGTCACACAAACCACTGTAATCCTTCACAGTGTAACTACAGCCCACCTGTATGCACCAGCCTTAGAGCAGACCTTTATTTTAACTATGACAGCACTTGGGGAAAAATTTATTTGGAGCTAAAATTTTAGGTGACATAAAAAAGTGGAAGACAGAGATTTTGTAGATCTATGTCTCACTGGAGATATACTAAGAAAGGTGTAAGGAATCAGATTTCCAGTTTCCTTGGTGATCTGCACTTGATTTACATGCTGGTACACTGCAAACAGTGATGGACAGCAACTGCTGAAAAACTGAAAGTTTTGGGAGCACCTTGAATTTGAGTCCAGGCTTCGGAAAAATTAAACTGTAAGAAAACTATTTTCAATGAAGATGAAGTTAGAGGCAGGCAAATCTGCTGGGATTAAACCACATAAACTGCCATCTAGATTTCCTAAGTGTAGATTATCTGCACAGTTGGATAAAATATGTACAAAATCCATTGAATTCCTTGTATAAGCTGGTCTGCAAGGACTAACTTTAATGAAAATGTCATGGCTAGAATGCTCCGCTTCAAACTCTACACCTGACTACTTTTCACATCTACAGCAACATATGGAAAAACCAAATCTGCCAGCAGACTGGACCAGGACTTTTCAGAGGGCTGGAGCTCCAGCTGTGGGACTCAGCTTGAGATCAAGCAAGAGGCGCCTCAGAGCTTGGACAGGCTTTTTTTCAGTACCATTGGAGAGTTTTTTGAATTGTTCAGGTGGACATAAGTTCAAATAATCTGAATTTTAGAGTCATAGAATTTAGGCACCTGGCCTGACACCTGTTGAATTCGATGTCCTTCATTTCATTTATTCGTTCAGAAC
Organism: Centrocercus urophasianus; assembly: GCF_019232065.1. Taxonomy (NCBI): domain Eukaryota; kingdom Metazoa; phylum Chordata; class Aves; order Galliformes; family Phasianidae; genus Centrocercus; species Centrocercus urophasianus. Next base: position 13,272,676 of record NW_024884142.1, on the reverse strand, counting down.
CATTTTAGGTAAGACTCTGTCAGAAGAAATGGGACAAAAGTCATCTCTTCTTTCATATTATGCATCTGATATCACTGCTATGATTGAGAGAGAATGGAGAGGAAAAAAATCACTCATTTTAAGTAGTTTTTGAAGCAGATGAAGTGAATCTTCCCATTGTGAACTCTGAGAAAAAAAAAAATCCTCATTTTTAATATTCATCTCAAAAGAATAGGGCACAATAAAAATACTTGGATCCATCATCAGTATTTTTATTAACAGGTTAGAAAACCTCAAATTAAACATGACTTGATCTATCCACAGAGAAATTTTTACCAAGAGTTAATCTGCTAAAATATCAGTTTAGATTAAATTGATGTTCCCAGACTGTAGAAATGTAGGGCTTTTTTTAGTCTCCCTTTTGTATCGTGTTATTGTGAATTAAAATACACCTCTGCTAAAGTCAGTGAAAACTTTTATCAGCCACTTCAACAAGGCCAAGATTCAGTAAGTCGATCTAAGCACAGAAATTAAAATAAACTCCATCTGTGCATGGTAACAGACATTCTCATGGAAATGGAAAAAATTAATAGGAATGGCTCTTGCTCTAGGAAAATTTAGGTAAACGCCACCAGTTCCTGCATACTTTATTAGAAAACTAATTAATAATCAAAATTGAGTAATGACTTCTGTAGAAATATTTATAGCTCTCTTCCTTACTCTATCATTATCTAAAGCTACACTTTCAGCACTTTCCCACATTTGGGTGTCACTCCAGCCTTGATTATGTAGAAGCACTCAGGAAAGTGATCTGAATTAACTACAGGTGTGTCTCTGGAGTGCATTAAGAAAACTCCCTTTACTCCTGTACTCTTACTCTTCAAGTGCTCTTTAATTTAATTTTGCATATTTTTCTTTAGAAACAGAGAGAACTAAATAAAGTCAAATTAATAGTAAGCCTACGCATCTGAGAGCAAATATAATTTAATCTACTTTTCAAAGACTTTCAAAGTATAGTAAGCAAAACTAATTTAAATGCTTGATTCAAAATAGGAGATTCACACGTGGTTTTACTGAGGTTATAATAACTTGCTTTAAAGCGATTTTGAATTTTGAACTGTTCTGAGTGACAAGTCTTATGTTACAGAATGGAGTGAAAATTATATGGGTATAATTTTATAAGCCATATCTGTAGCTCCATCTGTCACGCAACTGCCTCAGTGTTGCTTAGCTTGTATTTTGTACCATTTTCCAATGTAATTTTTTCTCTACATTTTTCACTGCATTGTTTTATTTAACAAAAATTGTATACCTCCATATATGCCTCTATACTGCGCATAATTCTGTACTGCCATAAATTAGAAACTGAGTGTTTATCTCCAATTCTGGACTTGATATTCCTGTGGCATTCTCATACTCGTAGACTACTTATAGAGCATTCGAAGGAAAAGGAACTACATACCCCTATTTTACCATGACAGTAAAATGTGAAATGCTTAGTAGAGTTTGGGCTAGACTTTCATCCTTTGCCAGTGATAGGAAGTTAAATCTCCTCCTCTGAAAGCCTTGCTCTGAAGACAGAGCAAAGGCACACCTGAGTGCTGGGCACTCTGGCTACTTGTGCAGCTCAGAGGAATCTGACTGCAGCAACACAGTTGGACTTGTTACAGCAGATGGCATTACACCGCCAGCAGGATTGTGACTAGATTTTTGTTAGATATTACTGTCCCATCATTTTATTTGTTCTGTTGCTTAAATTTTTGCATTATGACTTTTTTTTCTTCCCATTAATTAAAAAACAAAAACAAACAAACAAACAAAAAAAAAAAAACAAAAAATTTCTTATACATTGCCGTATGAAGTCAAATACAACAATAGAAGAAAAGTCCATCAGATTTTATTAAAACTAAAGATGCTGGTATGGCCACTAGCATAGGAAGTTGGCAGGATATGCCAGGGGAAGTATCACCTTGAACTTGCTCTGTGCCTTATTTGTTTTCATAAACACAATTGTCAGAGACAGGATGCTGGGGCAAATGGACTTTTGTCCTCCTAATGAAAGTATCCCTTTACTGTTCAAGAAAGATGCTCGTCTTTCAGCAACATTGCTTCTAATTCTCTGGGTCTGCATCTATTCTATTTTGCTCATAATGTGTTTTTTCCTACAGATGCACCATAAACAGCCTTACACATTGCCTACTCTCCAGGGTGAGGAGATTCATGCTCTATCTTTCCTTCCAGACAGAAGCACAGTATTTAAGAGTCTTCTCAATTTATGAGAGGCAATGTCCACAATGCCTGCCTGCCTGCAATCTGGGCTAGGACTGGAGAAAGTAAGGATTTCTCAAATATGAAGGTTCTGAATCACACTGATCCAAGGGGACAATTGCTTCAAAGGAACAGGACACTGTGCAACAGGGAGGCTGTTAGGATAAACATAAATGAGAAAACATCATGCTCCTCCTCTGCTGCACGTTGCATAAAAGCTTCTGTGACCGCAGGAGGTTGCATCGTGGGAATAATTTGCGTTCTCAGTCACTGAAATAAATGTATTTCCGGATTGGATATACAATCCATGACTTCTTATTGACAGTTTGGAAACAATACTTGCAAGTGTAGATGCAGTACTGAAAAATAAAGTAGGTTAGGAAATAAACAGCAAGAATGCAAAGTCAGGAAATTTATGTTTGTTTTGTAAATGATTTGACAAAGCTTGCTGGAAAAAATCTGTGTATTTTGCCTTCCAGCACATATAGAACTTTATTATTAATTATGATTTGTTGTTTGATTCCAGTAATAGTAAACTTTGCAAAAGAAGCAAAAAAGATAAGATGCAGTTTCCAGTTATAAAGATGCCGTTTGAGAAGTACATTGTCAGGATTAATTCACTAATACATGTGAGTACTTTCAGATCATTGCACTGAAGCTGCTCTATAAAGGAAGCATGCAATTTGTTTTCTCACATCAGAAGCCCATTATTACTACAGCAAATAAGGAACATTTTAAATGTCAGGATAGAATAGAAGTTAAAAGTAAACAAAATTCTGCATTAAATCACATTTGACAGAAAAAAGCAGGCCTTCTTGATGCACAACAGCATTTCAGCCCCTCCTGGATTAAAGAATACATACTCTTCAACCACATTTTCATTAATGATTACCTAAGATGTTTGTAATACAAGGGACAGTAAGCACATCAGTCTCCTCTCCAAAGTGGCCATTCAAGACACCAAGAGAAACAAGCACAGTCAAGGGGACTCTGAGAATTCTATCACTTGCTTCCAGTCCCCCATCTTCTCATGTCAACTGGGAGAGATCTTGTGAGCAGCACCCATAGCTTGCCCAAGCACATTCCAGGAATGATGATGGATGGTGAGAGGTGCTCTGCTCTGCTGCCCTGTCTCTTTTTGAGTCTGTAACCTTTCTTGTCCCCTGGAATAGCTTTTTATTCTCACACTTCTTTTTTTCCCCTAGCCCTTTCTCTGCTTAGATGGCTTGAAAGTTTGGTTACGGTTGGGCTAGCACCTGGCTCTAAAAGGCAGAATGACAGCTACCAGAATTTAAGCAGGACTTAATTAAAAAAATTTAGCTCCTTCCTGCATGGTCTAGTGAAAACTTATATGCTCGCTGCATCACTGAGAAATATTTGCAGAATAATTGGCCCCAGGAGAGTCATGTGCAGGTGCCTTGAGATTCTTCCTCTACAAAGAGTAGCTTCCTTTATTATCCACTGGCACAAGAAATGTTGAACTGCAATGTTTCTGGAGTATTATCCTTTGCCAATCACTTTTGTTCTGTCTGTCTTTTCAGATATTTTTTGAGAACTGTCCTCACAATGTTCCAAACGAAGAGAATATGGAGGTGAGCTCTACATTCATCAGAAGCCTTATGACTCTGATTTGGATCAACAGTGTAGCAAAAAGTTAGTTCCCCAAAGAAAGCAGTGGTCACCTCTGCCATATGGATCATAACAACCCCAAGCAGCTGTATAGGAGGAACATGAGCCAGCAGCATGCCCAGGTGGCTGAGAAGGCCAATGGAATACTGGCCTGCAGTGGAAATGGTGTGGCCAGCAGAATCAGTGAAGGGATCATCCCTTTGTATGTGGCACTCAAGGTGTTGCGCAGGGAGTTGGTGGAATCACCATGCATGGAAATATGTAAGGGACATGTGGATGCTAAGTGACATGGCTTAGTAATGGATTTGGTAGAGTCAGGTCAGTGGTTCAATTCAATGACCTTAAGGTAATCATTCCAACCTGAATGATTCTTTAATTCCATGATTCTGGATCTTACCATAGCGCCATAATGTGGAGATGACAATTATGGCCAAAGCAGCTGCGTTGGTAAACAGCCGTGTGTAGGAAAATCAGAGCCCCTTTTTACCACAGTATGCATTGTTTTGTCAGATAATGGTTGGAAGGTCTATTTGTCAGAGAGTGCCTTGCCTGTTTAGATTGCTGGTATATCTACTCTATGATATTTCAGGTACAACAGGCTTAACTTTGCAACCAAAGTCTTACTGTCAACTAAATAATGAGCTGGGGAAGTTTCTTTAAGTCTACTAATTCTATTGCAAACTTATTCGAGTCATTTAGAGGTTGATGATGTCTGACTATTTTTGCTATTCTGGTGTGAGTCTGGATATTATCTTTCGTAAGTACTGCACTCTGTGGCTTCAGTGTTTGAGAGTCAGTCTTATAACTTTCCATTCTCAACAGCTTTTGATAATTCAAAATTGTAAATGAACTAGATTTTTTGAAAAATTCTTTCTGAACGAAACAATACAAAAATACAAGATCTCAAAAATGATGAAATGTGCCCTTTTAATGTTATGACATTTGTTTCTTGTAGACAATGAAATTTTAGCACTTGCAGTCCTCTGAGTGTACTTTCCATCCGATGCACGTACTACAGAGAACAGAACTATTTCAGGTTATTATATGCTATCTCTTTTGTGCTTAGGAAAACCTTTTGGAAATAATAACAGTGAGGTCAGGCAGCCATATACTTAATCAGTCTATTCCCTAATAGCTTATTTCCAATAGCCCAATAGAGGTTAATGTCAATTTGAGTTACATTACAGCAGGAAATCCTGCAGTAGAAAATAATGGAGTATACTCTCATACGAAAACTCTCTTATTATCACATAGCTTCTTAAAAACAGCATATTTCCTGAAATACAAAGTTTAGGCATAGTGTTAGATATTTTGGTTTCTACTTGTGTTACCTGATGTTCTTGTTACCCTCATAAACTTCCTGTTTCTGGAAGGAATGACGTTCTTTGGAAATGAGTTCACAGTGTGCATTTACACAGTTGAAAAATATGTTTCCTTTTGTCATTTATAAATGTGTTACCTTTTGATTAAATAAATTTTAGCTTCTGGTTTATTTCTGGTGAGAAAAGGCAATTCTATTTCAGTACCTTTTCAGTATTTTTCTGCATGCATTTATTCAATTTCCTCTTATTTGTTTCCATTTTGAAGTATTGTATTGATCTACCTTCATAAGAATGTGTTTCCATGTCTAACAATCTTTGTCATCAATTCTAGTCTTCTGGTTTTGCTATTCCACCCCTGGAGACACAAAATCTCTGTAATAAATTGCAATGAAAGAGCATAAATTAATTTAGTATGCATTTCCATGCACTGAATCTGCTTCCTGTAAAACTTTTGGTATTTCAACTAGCTGTCAATTTTTTTTTAATAAGTGGATTTTTCAGAAGCATTTGCTTTTTTCCCTCACACATTTTCTTTGGACAAAGGGCCAGACTGAATAAGTAATATGCCAAGCCAGAAACAGCTTTCGTTTACATGTCAGTATTTTAAATTGAATTGGTTTTCTTTCCAAGCCTTATTTCTATCAGTAAGAACTGAGTTTGGCTAGAAACTGAAGACTTCTTCTTGCCCCTTGTAGGGTTGGAGCTCCCTTTCAAAATGAAAAGGCTTAAAATAGTCATCCAAGAGTGTAAAAATAAAGCTAGACCGTTTTAGGTGGTTTTCTGGCATGTATTTTACAATTTGCTTTAATTAGGAACTACACTTCAGTTCCAAAAAATTAAAAATGCAATCATCTGCAATCTGCTTTGGAACAGGTTTTGCATGATTAATGTGTGTACAGGAGAGTGCAACATAAATATTTTATTTCAGTAAGATTGGACACTGCGAAGACTTGCAGAACTCAAGTACTGTATTCATCCAGAAAACTGTATTGTATCACAATATGTATTCTCTCATACATATTACATGTGTTTTAGCTTAAAATATTGCTATGGAGCCACTAGAAAGTGTGTGGGGGAAAGCATGAAGTAAGTCTTGCCATCCCTGAGCTGTTCCCACTAGTTGCTGAACTTACCTCCCCTACAGTTCTGAGCACGTAACAGTGGCAGTGCTTCACTTTTATGAGCTTTGCTGTAGTTATAGCTTGATGCCTACAGTAAACAGCTAAGAAAAGTAAGGTGAGAATTGCAAAAATATGCAGGATTTCTCCACACTGATTAGAAATTGAGAATATCAGTTTACACATCTGGATGTTAAAAATTTCATGAGATGAACTCCAGCCTAGGACTCTGGCACAACCACCTTCCAGCAAAAAACGCTGCTAAAGTGGAACAGGAATCCAGGAAAGGTTATATGGATGCTCTAGAGCCTGTGCTATGCACTGGCAGAGAGCTGTGAAGACAGCTTTCGCCATTAAATGGCCAAGTATGAGCCACTGCTGGAGGAGAAGGATGTTTCTGAGACTTATCATGCATACCTGACATTGCTGGGAAATGGTGAAACTTAGCTTGGTGGCAATAATCTCCAACAGTTACCGTGGTATGGTCACCTCCCTGTTTCTTACCTTTCTCATTTTTGCTTTCTGTCTCCTGAGAGTCTGGTTCACTCAGCAACTCCACCCAGTCCTCCACTGGGTGAGAGCCTGGACGAAAAGAGCACAGGAGAAATGACATTTCCAGTGGCATAATATTTTGCCAGCTGATGAAATAGCTGCTAAAGCCATGTTGTCTGGCTTTTGCTTTCAAAACAGCTTGGCTTCTATGAGAGTCAGAGACAAAGGTTGCATTTTCTATTACTTCTCTTGTGTTGTTTTTTTTTTCTGTATTTTTTTTTCCTGCTTTATTTGTTTCCCTTAAGGAAGATGGGATCAGAGCTTAGAAGCAAAATAATCAAATCTTCCTTATAATTACATCAATAAAGATGTTTGTAGCATGTTAAATACTATTCAAGAAGATTCTCGAACAAGATTTCATAGCCCTCCTCTCCACACAGCTTAAGAAAACATGGCAAAGCAGCTGGTTAGAGGAAGAAATTTCCCATTTGAGTGGCTTCATTTGTTGGGGTTTTTTTGTTTGTTTGTTTTTTGTTTGTTTTTCATCCTGGGCAGTTCTGTGGATGTCAACTTTTTACTCTGGAAAATTTGATTAGATGTGTATAATTACTTTAAAAGGAAATAATAAATTTGTGAGCATGACGTCTGCAGAACAGATCAGCAGAAAAAAAGATAGAAGAGCATTTTAATGCTCAACTCTGCCTTGATGTCTCAAAAACAAATAGGAAAATCTGGACTAGTGCCCTCTCAAAGTCAACTGGGCCTATTTTTAGCCATCCAATTAAAGCCACAATTTCACACCAATGTCTAAGAGCTTAAAAGAATTATAGAATCATAGAACCATAGAATGGCTTGAGTTGGAAGGGACCTCAAGGATCATCAAGCTCCAAGCCCCCTCTCACAGGCAGGGCTACCAACCTCCATATCTAATACTAGACCAGGCTATCCAGGGGAAAAAAAAAGAAACAAAAAAAGAAACAAAAAAAAGAAACATGAAACATCAGAAATTGAAAACAAGAACAAACACCTTTGCGAAAACTAAGAAAGACACCCGAGAAGGTACATAGTCAGTTCTGTATGCATACTTGTGTTGGGAATGCAGAGTGGATTTCTTCATGAGCCCAAAACTGAGCACAGTCCTAAGTATTTGGAGGATTTAAGCTTAATGGTAGAGCTGATGTTTCAGATAAGGATAAGAAAAACAGCACACGGAAGACAATGGATTAAAATATTAGGGTCATGTGGTGACTGATAACTTATGTGATCTTTTTAAGAGTGCAGGAATTGCTCTTTTACTACTTAAGCTTGCCCAAATATGAGTCACTGTAAATTAGAATTACTGCACTCTGCCTTCTAGGTATTTTCCTTTATGAATTTGAACAAGGAGTGAGAAGATAAAGAACTGGCCTTCTAGAGGAAACTCATGCTAAATCTGATCTGTCTTTAATCACTGGGAATGTGTTTTGTCTCCTACCCACATGAGATTTGGTTAATAATAACGCAAGATGGGCAATAGAATTCAGGGCTTTGTGTTTAAGAACTTCATGTCTTGCAAAATTAGGGACTGAAAATAAAATGAAGATTTTGTTTAGAAATGCACTGTAAAACTTCCCAGTTTTCCCAGCCCTTCCAACATTTGTGCACTTGCTTTACAAATGCAAATATTGCTTTGCTAATTTCATTTTCAGTAAAGAGGGCTAGAGCAGCGCTGGTGTAAGTTCTATGACATCAGGTTCAAGGGAAGCAAGTGTCTTTTGTGTGGTTAAGTAATAAATTAGAGTTAGCATTACAGCATTCCTAAGGCATTACAGGAATCCTTTGTCAGCACCATAAGCTCACTTGGGCATTGATCAAGGATGATGCTTCTGAAGTTACAGGGCTGGTAAGGATGCCTGTGGTGGAAGAAGCAACACTATTTCAATGCTTTATGAACTTTGGCTCTACAGGTGCAGGCACAGCTTCTGGATGAAGCACAGGTGTGCTTCCTTAGCACGCAGAGCATGTGGAGCAACCGGCCCGGTGCAGCCAGTGCTCCCCAGGGCCAGCCCTATTCCAGCGCAGCAGGTATGAGTGCATTGTGGCCCAAAATGCACTGCTGTTGCCCAATTGCTTCCACTTTGCCCCTCTTTGGGGCATGGAGTAGAGCGCTCACAGGCACGGGGTGATGGTTGAACTAGATCACGTTAGCGGTCTCTGTGACCTTGATGATCATATGGTACTATGAAAAGCTCAGGCAGCCACAGGCAGACTTGCAGGTCTTTCCGTGATGCATAAGGAGCCCATGAGCATTACAGACTTCTGCTGGAGAAGCAGCAGAAAATAATATATTGTTTTAAAGCACTCTCATGGTTCTTCAAACATCTGACCCTCGCTCATAGTTCAGAACAATGGAAAAATGAGTGCTCGGGCAGGGATTTTTACAGACAAGCACGTCTGTGTAAAAATAAAAGGAGGACTGTAGGAAACACCACAGCGTTACACGCACCAAGCAGAGCCGCCGGGGCTGCAGCTGCTCAGCTGGACACACCGGCCTCGCGCTCCGAGGGCAGCGGCATTCCCCGGGCAGCCGAGGCTTTGGCGGCACGGGGACACGGCCACGGAGCAGCGGTAGGGGCGCTGCGGCGGTGGGCCCGGCTGGGGCCCTACGCTCCCCCGGGCCGGGAGCCGCGGGCGCCGTCAGGGCCCGGCCGGCGCCGCGCCGGTTGCCGCGGTGACGGGAAAGCCCGCTCCCCCGCCCCCGCAAACATGGCAGCGGCAGCGCGGCCGGCTCCGGAGGGGAGCGGCTGCAGGTGAGGAGGGGCGGCGGGGAGGTGTCGCCCCGGCCGCAGCAGCCGTGCCGTGCGGGCGGCACGCCGCGCTCCGCACCCGGCTCCGCTCAGGCGGGGCGGCGGAGAGGCCGGGGCGGCGGCTCGGCTCGGGCCCCGCGGGCTGGGGCCGCCGCAGGCCGGCGGGAGAGGCGAGGCGAGGCGAGGCGAGGCGAGGCGGGCGCGGGGGGCGGGCTCCCGGCCCCGGCAGGCAGCGCTCCTCCCTCCCGCCCCGGGAGCCCCCGGCGGGGTGACAGCCCAGCCGAGCCCAACGCAGCCGCCCTGCCCGGCCTCGGCCCGCTCGCCGCCAGCGAGGCGACAGCCGCCTCCCCGCGCCCGCCATGTGGAAGCTCAACAAGAGCAGCAAAGTTCTTCTGGACGACTCCCCCGAGGAGGAGGAGACGCGGCCCCGCGGCCCGCCGCCGCCCGCCGCCGCCTTCGCGGCCCCCCAGGTAAGAGCGGGGCCGGGGGCCGCGGGGTTCGGCCCCCTCCACTCCTGCCGGCGACATGAGTAATCAGTTTTCCACGCCGGGATGCGCGCCGCGATGGGCGAAGGTGCCGGTGTCGGTGCCGTGCGTGCGGCTGTCAGCGGTTTGGGGTCCTCGTTCGCTGTCTCTCTTCTTCCTGCACGGCTCTCCCTTGCTTCCCGTGCCTCTGCCCCGGCCCTGGGCAGCGCTTCGCCCGGCGCGGTGAATTACGCGACCATCCTTGGGCGAGCAGCCTGCGGATGGCCGTGTGTTTGTGTGCGGTGCTAAGTTCTGACAGGGTGGCTTCTGCTGGAGTTTTTGGTCGTAGCGGTTGGTTAGCTGTAGATAGCTGCAGTCTTATTGAAGGCTCTGACTGTTAAATGGTAAGTTGCGCTCCAGCAGTAACCTTCCCAATGAGCTGTCGTCAAACAAACACAATTGGAAAGGAAGGGCATCGGTCGAGCACCGGGCAAAACAACTACAAGAATGTTCACTGACTCTGTTCAAGAACTCGATAGCGATTCGGCATCAGCCCAGTTCAGCAGCCTGTTCAGCTTTCTTGCAGATCTGATCTTCCGTTGCCACCAAGCTGGGATTAGGCACAGCCCAAGCAGGTGGCTGCCTAGGGCTGCGGGCTGGTGGGATTTGTATTCGAGGTTGGCTACAAACACCCACCCCACTGCCTGCCCAGTGTCTCGGACCTGTCTTACTGGAAGAGCTGGCATGTATCTGGACAGCCTATCTCTGGTTGAGTTTCTGGTTGGTAGCTGTGATGGGTGTCAACACGTGGCTACTGCTGATGAGCAGCCTCCCCTAGTCACAGCAGATATTCACTCCCTCTCCCAGGAGCTAAAATCACTGCACTTATCTTCAGTGCAGCCTCATCTTGGCTATTCTTGTGCCCTGTGACCACAAGAGCCCTGTCTCCAGATGTGAAAATGCCTGTGGATAAATGGCACCTTCTTGTAAGAGGAGGAACAGATACTTATTTTGAAGAGTCTTTCAAGGGATGAAGAGGATTATGGGGTTGGATATGGGGTATGTCTCCTGCAGCTTCTCGTACCACATGTAGCGTTTACTCCCATGGTTCCTGTCCTCAGATGCTTGGAAATTTGTACTGCTTTCACTATGCTGCTGATTTGCTCTCTACAGCCCTCCTAGGCTTACTTACCTCCTGAAACCCACCACAAACATCCAGAGTCACCATATGCTTTGCAGGGACCGTTCCCTGCTCTTCTTCTCTACACACAAGAACTCCCAGACCCCTCTGATGCTCCTGACCCTAGCGTTCCCCAGATCAGAAGGTGTTTTTTTGGTCTTTCATCCTTACAATTCTCATATTACTTTTTCCTCAACTTTAGCAACAGAGATCTGGTGTGTTGTTTTTTGTTTGTTTGTTTGTTTTGTGTGTGTGCGTGTTTTTTTTGTCCCATTCTTTGTCTTCACTACCATAAGCTTACATTTCCTTAGGAGGGGATCTCAAGTTAAAATGGTATTGACAACAATTTCAGGTGCATATAGTTTGCCATTTTCATCAATTTTAATAAACTTCCCTTCTTGCTCTCAGAATATCTGTCACCTGTGGCACTAGGATAAAATGTACTTTTTGGTGTAGGAGATGGCAGGGGAAGAATAAATTATTCAGAAACCCTAAATGAAATATTCTTGAAGACAAATGGTTTTGGAAAGTTAGCAGGGCTCTAGTATAGGTTAGCCCTGAAACTGCTTTGGAGACAGTTCATGTTGTTTGTTCTGCTTCAAGTCTTGATTTTTAAATTTGGGAAAAACTGTTTTTAAAGGAATAATTTAAGATTTTGTTTAAGCTTTAAGGAATGATAGATACATGGAGAACTATGATCATCTGATTAATGTTTCTAACGATCCATCAAAGGTAGCACCTAGATCAGCCATAGGTACAAGTGTTTCTGAGACGTGATTCAGGCGGGCCTCAAGAAGAAAGTGGGAGGTAACGTAATGCACTTGTTAGATCTGATAGGGCTCAAGGGCCTCACTTTTAGCCTTTGTGATTTCTCACATTTCATCAGAACCTGCATTTGCTCCTAATAGTAGGGTCATGAGGGAGTGGAGGGCAGCAATGTACAGGGAGTTCAGCAGTGAGCTGTGCTACGTGGCTGTGTCCTGAGCTGCAGGAGGGCCATGGAATGGAATGGAGAAGATGTGGTTCTGGTATGGTAGCTGTGCAGGAGAAACTCAGTTTGCCTCTGCTGTGTTGGAGTTGTCATGGGCAGAATGTCTGAACTGTGGATGAAGAATGTTCTTATTGAGAAGAAAAGAATCCAGAGCTCCCTCATTTTCTGTCTCGAGGGCTAAGCTTTAAATAATTGATTGGGATGATCTTTAGTAGATTAAAAAAGCCCATCATTGGATTTTGGGCAGAAGTTTGCTGTTAGATTTCATTTCCTCTAGGTTCTTTCCTGATACACCAGTTGCTAAAATGGAAGGTTCACTGTCATCGTAGTGTTTGATTTATGCCGCTGTATGCAGTTTCTTCAAAGCTGGGAAAGATTGAAGGAGTTCTCGCTGTAGAACCTAGTAATTAGGGCATTCAGGAGCAGACAGCAACAAAGAATTAGGCTACTGGAATTAAAAAAGAAAAAAACCTTTGTGGCTGTACAGAAATTTTAATCATCCTATTTAGATATGGAAGGCTGATCTGGGCTTACACAAGCAGACGTTTGGATTTGCAGAGGTTCATGGTTTCACTCGCTTAAACCCAGAATTGTGATGGTTCTGTTTTTATGGAGAGTGGTTTGATTTTTTTTATTTATTTATTTATTTATTTATTTATTTATTTTTTTCCCAGGCACAAGAAAAACAAATTGCAGCGCATGAGAATGGCAGTGGGAGGAACTGCTAGTCTCTAGCTACTTTTTAGCAAAAGTTTCTGCATACGTTGAAGTATATTGAATTGTTAACACTTATTTAAAATAGTAAGCTGTTTCCTGAGATAAGAAAGACAAGTAAATTCTGAAACGATTTGTGTACGTGTGCACAATTGTTGTATATTATTATTTTTTTTTTTAGATCAGACAGTTTTAGGCTGAATCATAAAGGTTAATTTTAGTTTACTCTTCAAAGCATAAATATCTTACATTTATGCAATGAAGGTTCTTTATTGACTAGAGTTACAGTTAATGCATGAAGGCAACTTAATACGTGTGAGTAGTGCAAGTGTGTAAAATGAAATTAATGTCTTGTGTTTCTCTCTCAAAATATGCTTGAAACGTACAGTTATGCTTGCCAAACCTGCATTCAGTTTGTAATATACTCATTATGTTTCAAACTGGAGTTATATTTTTGGAATGGGAAAAATGTTTGGTTTTGACTTCTGCAAGGCAGTGTTTTGGCAGTCATGCTGTATTCTCCTTGATTAAAGTCTGCTGTAATCTAATCAGGCCTCAGAGATGTCAATGATGTGTCAATATTTCATGCTACTCTTACGTAAAATGGTGCTCAGCTTTGGAATCCGCCTATATATTAGGGCAGCTGATGAGTATCCAGCTAAATTGTATTATATTTTGCAACTTTGTCTTTCATGTTGAATGCTCCGGATCCCTCGTCTTTCTTGACCTGTTCCCTTCTGATGGTATTTTTGGTTATTTTCGCAGGGAATATGTGCAAAAACATGTTTAATGCTGAGTTTTGTTTAGACTTGCACACTGAACGTGTTTAAAGTTGAGTATACAGATTTTTAGTTATCTATTTTAATTAAGATGTTTAAATCTCTGGTACAATTTTGGGACTAGCTTTCATCTTCAGCTGAGCCGAACTCAGACAGACCCTGAAGGAATGGGTGGGAGCTGCACAGCATTTTGTATGCTCTACTAATACACTGAATAAGATTATTTTTTAATTAAAAAGAAGTAGTAAATGTTAATCAAGCTAATGTCTTTCCTTCACTTTCTAACCACTTAAATGTGTCTCAGGCTTTGCATGTGGTACTTTTACAATTTCTTTATACATATTCTTCTGTTGTAGCCAATTTTGTCATCTAAGTAATTCTTCTGACATTTTGTGGCATTTTCCTGGCTAACATCCATCACCTGTGTTCTGTTGTCGTTCCTGAACATCAGCCTGGGAGGACTGACAACAAAAGCTCTCCTGAAGCTTTCCTTGACTTGCCTTTCCTGTTTTTTTTTCGTCACATGCATCCTGCAGCAGTCGATCCTTTTTCTTTCTCAGCCTTCATGGAGCCCTGAAGAGAGCTGATGGTGTCTTGAGGTGTCTTTTTGCTGATACTACTGTTGTTGTTTATGACATAAGCTTAAGTTGTCCTTATCTTTCTGGTTCAGTTTCTTCAGCTGACTTCCCTTTGTTTCAGGACATTTACATTCAGATTTCTAGCCTTGCTTTCAAGATTTTTCTCAATACATCCCCTTCCTCTTGCCCATTTGTCACTTCTAACACTTGTATCTTCTTTGGAGTCAATTCTGCTTTACTAGCTCAGACAGCCTCTGTTTGTCCTCAGCCCTGTGTGTCTGCATCCCTGCAAGCACCATGTGGAATTATTCCTTTTGGCTGATCCAAAAATCCCATTCTTCTCAAAATCATTTCTGGAGATCCATCATCCCTAATCTGTTTGCTATATCTTTGTAGAGGTAGATGGACTATTTACACAGGCATATAGTGATAAGATAGGAATGGTTTTAAACTAAAAGAGCGGAGATTTAGGTTAAATTTTAAGTGGAACTTCTTACTCAGAGTGTGGTGAGGCACTGGCACAGGCTGCTCAGATAAGCTGTGGGTGCTGCATCCCTGGGCTCCCATCCCAGGGCTGGGTTAGGAGGAGCCCTGGACAGCCTGGTCTGGTGGGTGGCAGCCCTGCCCATGGTACAGGGGTTGGAACTGAATGGTTCTGACCATTCTACCATTCCATGATATGCTTTTGTAAAGCTAACAGAAGCATACTTTCCTAGCAGAGTGGAGATTGCATGCAGTTAGTATATGAACAAACTAGTACATAGTACTTTTTGAGAGAGAATTAATGTTTTTCATGTGCTTAATTCTTTACTACTGAAATAAATTAATAAAATGATTTCTTCCCTCGCTTTTGTAGAAACTTTTTGTCTGATTACATAAAAGCATCCATAAGATTTGTAGAGTTATTAGCATTTAGATGGATCCCTTGCCAGGTAGAGCAGTTTTCAGTCCTGACATCATCAGGGAATGATTTAGTGGAGGGTTGTTAGAGTTATGGTGGTATGATTAGATTGAGGTTTGACTTGATGATCTTGAAAGTCTTTTCCAACCTGAGCAATGCTATGATTCTTCTAGCTCATTGCGAAGGGCCAGGCTAGAGTGTGAATGTAGCACTGCACGTGAAGATGAAAGCAGCATCTCAAAAGGAAGTGGTGTGTTTGCTGTTGAACACCGTAACCAAAAATAAAGTGTTCAACCTGTTTTGCAGAAGCTATTCTACAAGAATGTTACCATTACTCATGCAAGAGGTTTTTTCTGGGGGATGTGTAATTTAACTTCAAATGCCATGCGTGACTCCATAAAAAAAATCATAAGTCAGATACTGTCTTTTGAACTATCATCATCTTCTGGTGTGGGTAAGTCATTACATCAGAGAAATTTTCAATCAGAAACATCATCAGAATCAAAAACTTCATTGGAATATTTACATTATTGAAGCAATTCAAGTCAAATTGATTATCCGACCATATTTTCAGTGTTGACATTGATAGTATTTCCCTCTTAATATAGTTGTTTCCAGTTCTTGGAGCATCCTTTAAATATTAAAAATTGGGCAAAAGCATATTCTTAATGAGCTCAGTTTTTAAAATTATTTTTAAGGTGTTAAGTAACATTCTTCCTAAAATATTATGTAAAGCAAAATCTGAGTAAGATGTCTTAGAATGACTTCTTATTACAGGCAGGTACAATAATGTGAGCAATTAATAAGATAACCTCCGTTAGTGATGAGAGAACTCAGAGCATCGGAATCTGCTGCTCTGAGATTTCTTTTTGTGATGCCAATAAAACGCAGAACTACGAAAGTATTTTTGTGTAAATACTTACATTTGGAAATTAATCTTTTCCAGTAACTCCTGCCGTTTGTATCGATTGACAGTAAAAATATGGAAATAATTCAGATATTCTATTTTGAAGTGTAAAAGAACGCAAAGCAATAACTGAAGAAGAAATGGTTGAATGAAACAGTTTGTCAAAATGCTAAACAAGTTTTTGACAGCTGTGAATGCTGATGGAAAAAACATCATCTTTGTTTTGATTCAGCCTTAGTAATATTTTAAACGGCGAAAAAATAGGAAAACTGTTTTTCATCATCCGGTCAATCTGGAGGATAATAGTTAATTGCAGAAGATGGGGACCTAGAATATGAAAGCAATTTTGAATACATTGGATGGGCTGTCGGCTGTATCTGAAATAGTCACCTGGATTTCTCAAAGGCAGCAAGGTGCAGCAAGCTCTTCTGCACATGGTCTGGTGAATTGTAAGATGAAAGTATAAGGTTCAAAGAGGAAAGCGCATTCTTTAACATAATTCATTTTTAAGCTTTCCTTTTCTTTGTGAACAAATTATTTTCCATTTTGCTGCAGAGCGGCAGAGGAGGCTGCCAGGATAGCAGTCACTGTCACTGTTCAGTCACTGTGGCATCTGAACTGGGTTATAGTGGAGATGCTTTTGTAATGCTGGAGAGTGATTTAGAGTACTAGAATGTTCTTTATATAGTTTTTGAGAAACCAGTTTAAAATGCCAAACACCTCTTGAGTGTGAAAAGACTTTGGGAGTACCTAGTTTAATATTTTTTATTGGTGATAATGATAAGTTTTCAGTGTACACCAGCTGTTCACATGGTTAGCTTGGTTTGTTCGCTTGTTTTGAACAAACATAGACATGGAAACAGCACTGAGCGACTGAGACCTAGCAGTAGATGAAGTATGGATGAGACTAAAATGGTCTTGGACTTAATCTTCTCTGCTATCAAGGAGAAGGGAAATTCGCAGTTCAACATGGAGTTCCATCTGTTGAACACCTGGCTTTGCATGAAAGCTTGGCTGTTCAGACTGCAGGCCTTGTGTCCTTGAAGGGCACGTTCCATTTTGCATCAGCATTAGGTACAGGTCTGTTTTTTTTTCCAGCCGTGTCCATCTACCATCTACGTTTGATCACAGTTGCTTCAAGCTGGTGATTTGAAAAGCATACGTATATCCACACATTGATTTTTCCAAGTGTATGTGTGTGTGATCAAGAATGTGAGGCTAAGACCAAAGTTACCTGCTGCTTTCTCCTTATTCCAGTGAGGAGTGTATTTTGTGCTAGTTTTGTTTCAGATCTAAAAGCAGATAAGCGGAGTGACTTTTGCTTTATTAATCTGTTGTAGACTTTATTTCTTTCATTTGATGTTATAGCAAAATCCTGCTCAAACCGAAGGAAGCAGGTTCTTTTGTTAGCTATATTGAAGATAGTGATCTGACAGCGGGATCTCGTCTGAGCGCGAGCTGGCTGTCTCCGGTCAGGCTGTGTATCTAGAGTTGTTCTCCTGTTTGGTTTGTAATCAGTGTTTTGGGAATCTTTCCAGCTTTGGAGGTTAACTTTGAGGTCTATAATCTTCTGAGCAATTTTTATTTTTTCTCCTCCATCTCCTATCTCTGGGTTACTTTGGGGCTTTGTGCAGGACTGGGAGTTGTTTTCAGTTTCTGCACGGCAAATATCTCCTCAGGTGGTGGTGGTTGTTTTTTTGTTCCACTTAAGTTATTCATCTGTGGTTCATAATCTAATTTGCACTTACAGGCATGATGACCTAGATGTTAAATTCCACTTAGTCCTTGATGAAGCATGGCAGTAGGCAGAAGAGATGTAACAGATCAGTGGAAGGGCAGTAATTTGTACCAAAAAGACTTATTCCTAAAATAGCCAGTTTTTCTTAGGTGCGTTCTACTTTGACAACCAGTGTATGTGTGATAGGAAGGCTCCATAACTGAGTAGAGAAAATCGATAATATGCCATTTAATGTACTAGAGCAGGAGAAAGACACAGAGGGCAACTTGATGATAGCATTTGCCTTAACTCTTTGGTGTCCAGTGTTTCTCATCGTGGACTGAATGATCTAAAGGGACTAATTAATTACTTTACCACAAAGGAAGCTGAGGGAAGTAGATTACAGTTTTGATCTCTGTACAAAAAGGTTTATGTGCTAGTTGAATTAATCCCTTGAGTACCCTATGGTTTGCAGCATGTCCAACAAAAGGGCACTTGTTTCCTTACGAAAACACACAGTGCATACCAACATTCTCGTGCCAGAACTGAAAGGCTATTCATGTTGATCAGCATTTCCCGCTTGCCTTAGTATTTAGGTGCCTGTTTCATTACTAAATGCTATAATGTACTCCATGTTTTTCTTTTAAGTTAAAGTAACTGTAAGCCTCTTAGACTGAAGTAAACTGGGATAATGTGTAAATGTCGGTGTTTCTTATGCAGCATGATAAAGCAAGTGTATCTTCACTTTTTACAAATAGCTGTGTTTGTCCCCTTAGAGGAGAATAAAAGAAAAAAATTGAAATTGTAGGTTCTTTGGTCCCTGATCAGTGATTAAAGTAGACTGTATCTGTAGAAGGGGGAAAAAAATGATTCCCCAGATAGCAGATGAAGGTGGGCTGTATGTGCCTTCCTGTCTCTTTTCAGACCTTCCTCATAGTGCTCCAGGCCCTGTCACTTTTCTTGTCACCCAGTGCGCAGGTTCTTCCCCGGCCATGTGAGTCAGTGAATGCTGTGGCTGCTGTGGAGCATGCTTTTTTCCTGCCTTGCTTTCCTCTACTTTCCCTAGCCACAAGTTTTCCAATAAATGTATAGAAATCATGTCTGCCTGAGACTGATAAATTCAAACCTAGTAGTGTTGGTTAGTTGAAACCTCCTTGGTGTCAGTCACAAGTTACTGAAAGCACCTAGGATGTACAGATGGATGTCAGATATGCATCACAGTTGACCAACTCTTCATCTCTTAGATCTCTTAGAATCATAGAATGGCTTGGATTGGAAGGGGCCTTAAAGACCATATAGTTCCAATCCTCCTGCCATGGGCTGGGTTGCCGCCCAACAGCTCAGGCTGTCCAGGGCCCCATCCAACCTGGCCTTGAGTACCTGCAGGGATGGGGCATCCATAGCTTCTCTGGGCAGCTGTGCCAGTGCCTCTGAGTATTAATTTCTACCTAACATCTAAACTAAATGTCCCCTTTGGTAGTTTAAAACTGTTCCCCCTTGTCCTGTCACTAGAGATCTTCAGAGAGCCCTATCCTGCACAGGGGCTTTTGGCCTCTTGATGGGTCTTCCACTCCTGTAAAATGTGTTTTGAGCAATGGATTCTCCCCAGTTGCTTTTCTGAGGGATTAATATCCTTTTGTCTTCATACTTTGTATCATTTTACTCTGTGTTGCCTTTGAACTGTCAATCCCCCACTGTATGAGTGT
Source organism: Centrocercus urophasianus (assembly GCF_019232065.1). NCBI lineage: Eukaryota > Metazoa > Chordata > Aves > Galliformes > Phasianidae > Centrocercus > Centrocercus urophasianus. The sequence continues at coordinate 13,253,145 of NW_024884142.1, read as the reverse complement.
CCTCCTGAGAGCTACTGCTTGTTGGTTATGAGGATCACATTCTATGTCTGTGAGTAGTAACATGTGGATGCATTAACAACACAACCCTGCTTGTCACAGTTAGTAGAAAAGGTTCAGTTTTATTATTTTTTTAACTGTCATTGTGAATGACATCTTTTGTCAGAGATGGTGTTCCTGTTTTCCTATGCCTGTTATCTGGCTCCCCAGCCCTGTGAGATGCTCACCGCATCCCTCAGCTTTTCCCTAAAACCTTGCACTGTGAAAGTCGTTTTGCATTTTTGTTTCTGTATGCTCTGGCTTGGTGGAGGCTGTATGCCTTTGCCCTTTCATCTTTTCTTTATGCATTGTCATATTTTTATAATCCCTCTTAATATATTTGGAAAGCTGAAAGAATGAAAGTGAGAGGTGTTGTTTCTCTGGGAGGTACCAATGGTGCCTTGTTTGTTCTGGAGATAGCATTGTGCTTTTGTACCTGGCGGCTCTGACAGCTCTGGATGGTTGAAATCACTTTTCCTCTTACCGTATTTTTCCTGGAGGCTTTTCTAGTACTTGACTTTTTCTTTGGGGTGAAAAATTTGGACAAATCGGATGAGAGTTCTCTAGCTCTAACTCTGGAATTCTGTGTGGCATTCCTGTTCAAAACATTGCCAGTGATTCCACAATTCTCTCTTAAAGATGGGGATGAAAAAACTAATTTTCATTCTGGAGTATTGCACAGACGTTAACTTTGTAGTTTTTAGTATCCCATCTACAATGATATTCTTTATTAGGAAAATTGACTAAAATGCGGAAGTTCAGTAACTTATTGAGGTCACAGCATGCAATAGTCTCATTTTTGGTGATGATAGAAGTTCCTGACTTTGTATTCTGCCCCAGCAGTCTGCAAATCACTGTTTCCAACATACAGTTGTTGTTGAAGTACAGTGGGATGGTCTTCATGCTGGTTCTAGAAATGTTCGTCACCTCTTGTACAGTATGAAGGATTGCCTGTATTAGGAAACATTACTAGGAAAACTACTAGGAAAACTAGGAAACATTACAATAAATATAATCAAAAAAGGATGTGTGGGATGAGAAGGTGACCTCTCCAAGAGGAGGCTGATACTTCAGGGGTCCCTCATGACTCAATACACCTAATACTTCTTTGTAAGCTTTCTCACCTCTTCCTAATGCTGTTAGCAAAGGGACAGGTCTTTGGGCGTTTTGTGTAGAGATGTGTGGTTTTATTTATATGGAGTTACCTTAAAAAATAAACAACAACAACAAAAAAATCCTGAGCACATAAACTTGTTAGTATTTCCTTTTAGTTGAAAAAGATAGGAGTGGACAAATTTGATTTTGAAGTGATAGTTGTCTGTCATAAGAAAAAAAGGGTCCAAAGTAGCTACTGGGAATTCTGTGAAATTGTCACTTCAGAGGGGCTTTCTATAAACTGTTATCCTGTAATTTCTGTGAGGGTTTTTTATGTTTGTTTTGTTTTTTAGAATTGCTCTTAAATTATGTGAGTTTAGGTTTTTGTCCCTATTACAGACTACTGGTATTTGGAATTACGCGTAGAGCAAAAAATGTATACATGTATCTTGTTAAAACATAGACAAAGATGAGAAAATCCCACCATTCTTTATATACTGTGGTTCACTTCTCATATTGTTCTTTGACCTGTAAACTGTTCCTGGTACTTATCTTACTTGTCCTGTCTTGGGGGGCATGTTGATAGCTGGCTTGAGTGCACAGAGATACTAACTTGATTCAAAGATGGACAGAAATGCTGCCCTATTAAATTACCTTTGCTGGCATTGTCAGTACTCTGGTTTTCATCAGAGATCTTGAAGATAGAAGAGAAAGGAATGCAGGCAAAAGTCTGTAATGAAGAGGAAATATAGTGATTTTTGATGTGAAAGTGGAGAGAATCTTTGGACATTGCCTACTCCAGGCTATGGACACTGCATAGAGCAACATCTACAAAAAAACTGCAGCCATAACTATTAATTTAAGATTCAAGTTAAATTTTAAATTTCAGTTGTGTGGAAATCCTTCTGACATAAGGCTTTTGGGGCTCTCTTTTCGGTTGGTGTGGGGCTTTTGGTTTTGTAGGGATTTGATTTTGTGTTTTTGCTCCTGGTGCAGCGTTAGCTGTGATGTTTGCTTAGTTCTGTGGTGTTTTGAATGATGTTTTGAATAGAATAAAAGCATTTATGAGTATTCTAAAATATTGCTGCTGATTGTCCAACTGAACTGACCACGAGCCTTTTTTTATCTTTATTCTTTTCTTTTTGGAGAATAAAGACCAGTTTCTTCATGATGAAGTTCCATCTTCAGTGTCTCAACTTGCAACAAAGGTAAATACCTGTTCTTTGGAAGTGTAGCACGTTGTATATCATGTATATACACTTCACTCTGTGTGTGTTAGGAGCTTTGCTTTTTATTGTGTGCAGCCTGAATTAAGGAGGATATTTATGTACTTTATTGTTGGTTTTATCATTATTTGTGGTCCTTCCTCATAGTGTCATGGATTTCTCATTGAAGTAATGTTAGCAGCCTAGTAGTTGCAAGGAAATAAATCAGTGTTCTAATTATTTTTTGGAAGAAAAGTTCCTGTATTTTTATTCTTTCATGTAGTATGTATTAAAGCATATATATATTGAAAAGAAAATAAGAATCCACAGGAATTAACTGAAGGGCAATCTAAAGTAAAGAAGAACTGAATATTACCTGTGCTGAAAATATGATCACTGGGAGAGATTTTTATATCTGTTGCATTAAATGTGTAACTCAGCTGGCTCTGTGACCACAAGGACTTTATCTTGTATCTCTTTATGGAAAGTTGGCATTGAGTAATATATTTTTTTACCTTGATATGTGTCCAAGAATATCTTTAATGGTCTTCAACTACAGTGCTAGAAGATGAAAGAACTGGAAGTCACTGTGATATGCTAGAGCTTGTTTTGAAATTCCACAGGTATAGAGAAAAGCATTTAAAAACAGTGTCATTAGCGTAATAGGATACTTCACATTAACATGTATAAACTGAACATCTGCCTCTCTTACTTCTTTTTTGTTCTACTTGAGATGCAGCATGATTTTCACTGAAAATAGCAGTGCAGTTATGCTATATCTTTCTGCTTTTTAGAAAAAAAAATGTATTCCTCCTTCTGGATACCTAAACTGGTATGTTTTTTATGTCAGATGATAAATGTTTAGGAAAAGAATCTTGACATCTCTTTGTTTTATATTGAAGCTTTTTTTGTCCATTTCTTAGTCATTCAGGAAGACTTGCTAACTGTGTGTTTTGGTTTCAGGGGAAAAAAAGGCCCCAGGGCAAACCACTGAGCTGCGGTATTTTTCTGTTGTAAAATAAAATCCCCTTGTCTTAAAAAAGTAATTCACTAAAACCGCTCCTTATCCTTCTCATCTTATTTTTCTTTATTGTTGTTTCTGAAAGCACTTCTGAGTTTTATTTGGTTCTTCTGTCTTAGGAGCTGTCAGTAAAGTGGTATCCCATGAGTTCCAAAATCCTTAATATAGAAGGCTTTTTATATGTGTGGCCTTTTCAGTGGATGTGTTTCATGAATGAGTCTCCATGTAGAAACAGTATAATGAAGAACAATGGAGTTGTTCAAGAAAAGGGATCCTGATTTGGTATGCCTGCCCTTTAGGGAAATAGCCTTTAAGGACAGCCCTTAAAGCTGAAGTTTTAGGCCAATCCTCATTGCCATTCTGACAGAAAAGCCTTTGACCTGGATCTGAAGGTGCACAAGCAGGAGCTGGTCCTAGTGGCTGAAGCTATAGGCTGCAGAATGAGCTTACATTGTGCTCATGCAAGAAGTTGCCCACCCTGCACTGAGAACAAGCTGGGTTCAATGCTGGAGTTTTCCAGTTCCCTTTTCCTGTTTCACCTAGAAGTCAGGTACAGCTGGTCAGAAAGCCATGTGGCATCTCCATTGGAGGAGCTGTGAAATCCCTAGTGGTACACTGGGAGAGGCAGAAGCTGAAACCCATTGCACATCACTCTTTGGCTTCAGCTAAGCTCATCTCAGTGAACAGAGCTCAGCATTGAACTTCAGCATTAGAAGCACAGCAGAGGCATCACCTGCAATTGTTACCAGGCCACCTTTTGAAGAGACAAATAGTTTGGAGGAACAAGGTACATTATCTTAGCAATGGTACTAGAGGTGTTGGGAAGTCTAGTAGGGCCAAATTCTGGAGTTTCTCTCCAAAAGTAATCGTTGGTCTGCACACCAAGAAAGTTGAGATCCTTCCCAAAAATGCTTTGATAGCTGGGAAACAAATTTGGAGGGGGCTTGGTTTTTTCATTTTGAATTCTTCGTTGTTTGGATTCTTGCGTGTTATGAATAGGCTTCCTATAATGTGGGAACAGGACTTCTTTAGTTAAAGCCGATTGACATTTTTTATTATAAAACACTTAGTTGTAACTTTATTGACCTGTAAAGTACTTATATGGAAAATTCCTCCCTGGCTTTTTATTTTGACAGGGTGGCAGAGGAGGGAGGAAAGCTGCAGGACAAACAGTTGTTTCTCCTCAGTCGTGTTGGAGGGAAAAATTTGGTTTTGTTTCCATTTAAAAAAGAAAATTGCGCACACTTTTTGTGGAGTGCTTTTACATTGCTGGAGGATTTTGATTCACCAGTTGTGAATCCTGTGTGAAAATACTTGTGACGGTCTGCTCAAACTTGGCCAAAACATACATTTCTAGAAATCTCATTTCATACATGCTGAGTTGAGGCTTTTTAGGGATTAGCTGCTTAACTACACAACAGCACTGAACATGCTGATTCTCACTGCAGGTATACGGAGCACAGAATTGCTCTTTTTGGTTGCTAAGACTCTTGTTATGTGGTTTCTTGTAGCCCACAGAGAGTGACTTCTGTTCCCCGGAGCCCTGCTGGTTAGCAGTCAAGAAGTAGAAAACTCTAATGAGAATATATTGCAAGTGCTACTACCCATTCATGAAGCAGTAGTTTTAGTCAGAGTGATGTTCAAACATACTTGAATCATTCACTTTGAAATGTTAACTATTTATCATATACCTCTAATGTATGTCCCAAATCCTTACTGTTGTTCTTCAACTTGATTGAGACTATGCTTATCTCCTCCCCACCATAATGCAGCATTCATGTACAATTAACTATTTTCAGTTAAGTGTAGTCATCTTCTTTAGTATGTGTTCATCTATATGTGCATATATATGTTTCTGCAACATACTGTTTACTTTTAGGAGTGTTCTACTTCTTTGGTATATAACTGTTAGTATTCCTCATTCGTCACATTATAGCCTAATTTTTCATGAACCTTCTTAACATAATGTGGAGCTCTAATTATGAACTGCGTACCTGTGACAATAAAATCAACTGAAAAGTCATCTCAGCGATGCTTTGCTGTTTCCCAGTAGACTCTGATGGCTCATTTATTACTCATTGCCTGTCTACTTAGTATGGGAAACAGAGGGTCATGTCAATCATCTGAATTTGTTGGTGTAGTGAAAACTGGTATATTTAAAGTAGTTTATTTGCAGTGATACTTCTCAAGTTTACAGGAGACTTCCAAATAAGGGGACCTGACCCTTTCTGGTGTACTTTACATATCAAGTTAACTATTGATAGATGTTTGTTCCCTTTTTTTTTTTTTTTTTGTCTAAAGATGGAACAAAATCAGTGTATGTAGTTTATATGTAGCTAATTCACTTGGATCAATATGGGCAGCGAAACAGAAAAACCTTCCTAAAGGGTTGAGATTACGGGGGTGAGTTCAGGGAAGCCACCTACAAGGCTCTGTGGAGGGAAGATGGCTGCAATTTTTATTGCTAGAATTCATATAGTAATTTCTGCTACAAAAAAATGTTCTGTTGCCCCTAACCTCTATGTTGTTTAGTGACTATCTGACTCTGACATCTTTTATTGAGCTGATTCTTATCGTTAACCAAAAGAACGCAAAAAACAAATGACTTAGTGTTCTGCTTACTTAGTAATTTCATCTGATCTTCCACAGTATCACAGGGGTACAAAACCATGGGATAAGGAAGGAGGTATAAATGTCAGTAGGTAATGAACTGGATCTGCCCTTTACAGCAGCAGTGTCTGATCTGCCATCGTGTGAAAGTTCTCCCCAGGAATCTGTCTGACAGATGGGCACCAATACTAAAGGTTTGGCAAAGGCAGAGCGGAGGCAATAGCAGTGAGGAGGGAAAAAATTGCAGGCAGTTGGACTAGGGATGGACAGACTGTATCCTTTACATGATGTTCTGGAAGTGGCTGCTTGTACTCCCATGTCAGAAGATACACTAATTAAATGGCTGCTTTTTCAGCGTAGAGGGAGTTCTTCATAAGCTGGAATTAACACTACGGAAGGCAGGGGAAGAAGATGATGGTTTTTCAGTAGTCTGCCTGTTGATAGATTAATCTACATTTCACTTCTACTGATCCTTTTAGGTGATTGCACAGAGCATTGTGATGCAGATTTTCAAGACCTAAAATGGATGTTAGGGGGAAAGTATGTTATGGCTGTTATGATGGGAGTACCCCATGCTCTCACAGTCAAGCTAGCATGAGAGCAGCCTCTGATCCTATTTCACACAGCGCTGAAATGACATCTTGAGATGTTTCTGCTTTGCTTCTCATGGGCATTTTCGAAAAACAGTAGACTGTGGCATCCGACTTGGTCTACTAGAGGCTTAGCCCTTCTAACTTTTGAAGTTACAAGACTAGCTGTTAGTTGTAATCTGTTTTTCTTAGCAGTCCCCTTTGGGTCCTTCACTTATCTTTTGTTTTCAAGTTTTTGTTTTGTTTTAAACCTGGAGTTTTGACTGTATACTCAGTTCTTTTCCAGTGGTATCAGCTTTGATTTTCTGAAATCTTCTCCTATGAGCTTAAGAATAGTCTGTCCTGCCAACCAGGGAAGCAGGCAGAGGTGACGGGAGACCTGTGTGAATGAGCAAGATGTTTCTGGAAAAAAAACAAAACCAAGAATATGTAGAAACATATGGAAGGTGAATGCAAGGTCAAGAGATGGAAGGGGAACATAAAGACACTCTCTAAGCATGCAGGGATGACGTTAGGAAAGCCAGAACCCACTTAGAGTTAAATCTGGTGACGGAAATAAAGAGCAACAATGAAAGGCTTCTGCAGGTACTTCAGAAGCACAGAGAATATTGAGAAGATGGAACCTGACTCTTATCAGTGGTGACCAGTGAATGGGCAGGAGGCAGTGGGCTCAAAGTGAGAAGAAGAAATTCCATTTAATGAGAACAAAATATGTTTTCACCATGAATGTGGTGAAGTCCTGAACAGGCTGTCCAGAAAGGCTGCAGAGTCTCCCCCTGTGGAGATGTTCTGGTTCCAACTGGACGCAGTCCTGGGTAAGCTGCTCTGAGCGTCCCTGCTTCGAGCAGTGTGTGTGGATAGATACCTCCAAAGGTCTCTTCCAGCCACATGGACTCTGTGGTTCTTTGAACTTTGGATACTGAATTATTTCTTTTTCCATTGATGCACGGAAAAAGTACTTTAAAAGTTTGTGAATATGAACTAGTCAGTTATAAATGTGGACTTATCTGAAAACTTTAGGAGTAGTACTTTTGAGCTTTGTGTAGACTGTTACATCACAAAAATGAAATACAGAACTTCTACAAGTGGCTTAGTGGCTCAAAGACTGTATCAGTAGTTTATTTTCATATATTGCATAACTTTGCAAAGTAGTTGAAACTGCTGCGTGTCAGACTCAAGGTTTTGGAGAGTGGTGACTTCAGGATCTCTTCACTGAATTGTACCTACTAGCAGATACAGTTGTAATGACTCCAGCTGCACTGGGAGTCATACTTACTTCTAGGTTAAGCAAACACATCTTGCTGTGTTAGGGAATCTTTTAAGTACATGGCAGATACATGACACTCATGATCAAAAAGAAAGATCACAGTCTCAGTAGTTCAGCGGCTAGAAATTAAGTGATGGAAGTATATCTTAAAAGTTAACTGTATAGGCATACTTCATTCTGGTGGTCTTAAAGAATGGAGTGACAGCTTTGGTGGAGGGGGAAGGGAAGGGTGGTGGATGTCATCTGCCTGAAATTCTGCAAGGCCATTGGCATGGTCTCTCTGAATTGGAGAGGTGTGGATTTGAAGGATGGACTGTTTGATGGATTAGGAACTGGCTGGCTGGACGCAGCCAAAGAGTTGTGATCAATGGTTCTGTGTCAGAGTGGAGGCCGGTCACAAGCGGTGTCCCTCAGGGGTCGGTCTTGGGACCGGTGCTCTGCAGCATCTTCATCAGCGACACAGACGATGGCATCGAGTGCATCCTCAGCAAGTTTGCAGGTGACACCAAGCTGAGCCAGACAATACATTGGAGGGAAGCCATGCAGAGAGGGACCTGGGCAGGCTGGAGAAGCAGGTCCCTGAAAACCTAACGAGGTTCAATACGGCGAAGTGCAGGATGCAATCCCAGGTATTCATACAAACTAGGGGAAGAGCTCCTGGAGAGCAGCCCTGCGAAGGACTTGGGGGTCCTGGTGGACAAGAAGCTGAACATGAGCCAGCAGTGTGTGCTCACAGCCCAGGAGGCCAACTGTGTTCTGGGCTGCATTAACAAAGGGGTGGCCAGCAGGGACAGGGAGGTGATTGTCCCCCTCTACTCGGCTCTTGTGAGGCCCCATCTGCAGCACTGCATCCAGGCCTGGGGCCCCCAGTACAGGAAGGATGTGGAGCTCTTGGAACAGATCCAGAGGAGGTCCACTAAGATGATCAGAGGGCTGGAGCACCTCTCCTATGAGGAAAGGTTGAGGGAACTGGGCTTGTTTAGCTTGGAGAAGAGAAGGCTCCAGGGAGACCTCATTGTGGCCTTCCAGAACTTGAAGGGAGTGTATAAACAGGAGGGGGAATGGCTGTTTATGAGGGTGGATAGTGATAGGACAAGGGGGAATGGTTTTAAACTGAGACGGGGAGGTTTAGGTTAGATATTGGGAGGAAGTTTTTCACCCAGAGGGTGGTGACACACTGGAACAGGTTGCACAGGAGGTTGTGGATGCCCCATCCCTGGAGGCATTCAGGGCCAGGCTGGATGTGGCTCTGGGCAGCCTGGTCTGGTGATTGGCGACCCTGCACATAGCAGGGGGTTGGAACTAGATGAGCATTGTGGTCCTTTTCAACCCAGGCCACTCTATGATTCTGTGATATGATTCTGTGCTGAAGGAATAGTACAATGTAGTATATGTAGTTACTGATTTACACACAGGTAGAACCAGCAGCCAGCCTTCTATACATTTTTATCTAGAGACCTGCGTATGGCCTCTGCTGACATTGAATGGGCTTCTTCTAATAACTGTTCTTGAAGTCATCGGCAGATCTGCATCAAGCTTCATGAAATTAGATGTAAAAATATCCAAAGGTAAAAATGTGGAAAATATGTGTCTAGATATTAACAGGATTTTATTACAAAAAGGGTTTGGTCTTTTTTCTTTTTTAATTTTCTTTTAGACGTAGGATTACTTGAGTGTCCAAAACAATGCAGCAAAGGTTGGAGTTGTATCAGTGAGATATGCATAATTTTCTAGATGAAAAGAAGAGGTATGTGTGTAAAGGTATACCCTTTCTACATTAAACATAGGCGTGCATAGCTGCTTCTCTCCAAATGGCCTTTTGTCAGCGCTGTTCTTTAAAGGCACATACAATTTAAGTTAGGCCAGTTGCCTCTCTGCATTAGATTTCTGTCTGAAAACTGTAATGAGATGGTTCTTTTATTTTCATTGTTTCATCTGCAGGTTATTACGTTTGATGAACCATTATTTTTGAAGATAGACAGGCGTATGTCTAAGTTAGACCACTGAGAGCTATGGAGTCATTTATCAAGCCTAAAGGATTAAGGCAGTAAGAGTTGTTAGCAAAGGTTCCTGCCCATAGAGGCTTGAAATGGGAGAGCCTGAGTAAGGTAGCAGAAGAGAAAGGCTACTTCAAGATCTAACATCTTGGAGAGTCCCATTTTTGGGATATTTATTGTAGATGACCTGCATTGCAGTGACAGGAATCTAAAACACAGTAACAAAATCCTCGTGTTAAACTCGTTAATGCATTTAACAGAACAACAGAAAAAGCTGACAGGGCTGGGCCTTTAAAGGCTAGGACTGAATATTAGACCTCTGTTTACACCATGGCATTTCCAAGCATTAAATATTGCTTGCAGAGGCTCCTAGCTTTGGTGCAAGGACTAGGCATGGAGAGGTAAGGTATCTGAAGGCACCATCCGTGGCTTGCCTGGTTTTGTCTGATGCTATTGCCAGTACCAGTTGTTTGCAGCATATGTAAGGCTAGTCTGCCACAGGGATGGAAAGCTGAAGTTAGCTGTCTATGTATTTGTAACATAATTAAAATAGCATTTGTTTGTGTATGAGAGTTTTCTTATAATCTGTACACACTTTGTTCTAATGGTGGAAAAAAATACATATATAGAAGCAATTGCTTTTCTTATGGAGCTATGAGGAAGCCTGTGGCTTTTGGTAAGATCAGGTGTTGGTTTGGGAAGAAGTGGGCAGAGCAGTAACAGAGCACTGGATTATGGTGAACGCAGTCTTCTTGGTATGTGCCTGGTATGTCCATATCCCACAGGTGAGAGCAAGGAGAGCTATAGAATCCTTAGAGTTGAAAGGGACCTCTGAAGGCCATCTAGTCCAACTGCCCTGCAGTGAGCAGGGACACCACAGCAAGATCAGGTTGCCCAGGGCCCGATCCAGCCTCATCTTGAAAGTTTCCAGGGATAGGGCATCTACCACATCTCTGGGCAACCTATTCCAGTGCCTCACTGCCTTCACTGTAAAAGACTTTTTCCTTATATCTTACCTAAATCTATCATCTTTAAGCTTGAATACATTTCCCCTTGTTCTTTCACCACAGACCTTGCTAAAGAATCTGTCCCCTTCTTGCTCAGCCTTCTCTCTTCAGAGGTCCCCAGAGCTGTGCTTAAATCTGGATCCCTGTTTGTATCCCAGCAAAATGAAATGGAGTGGACAGAAAGTCTAGGTAAGATCTTCCTGGTAGTCCTCAAGTGGCCTGCTCTGTCTGCTGGCCCTTAGTATCTGGGATTGTTCAGGAGTGAGTATGGAGGTGGGTAAGAAACACAGACAGGAGAGCAAGAGATGGAAATACTCCATGGCTGACATATAGCGGGAAGAGCACTGACTCTCCTAAACTGTGGAAGTTGTGGTTTTCTGCAAACAGGGATGTTGGCAGTATTTGTGTTTTCCTACCTGATTTGCACTCAATTCATAGGGGATATTATCATGCATCTTTTAACACCTATGGGGGCATAACAGCTATCATCTGTAATTGCTTAAAATGTCAAATTTATACTAATTTGTACCAGTGAGTTCTGCAGAAAGAACAAAGTGTAATAATAGGTGATGAATTAGCCTTCACTTATGTTGACACTACAATTTTCTTTTGATTGTTTATGTATTTCATAATGCATTGTATTTTCAATGTAATCAGGTTATCAATAATAGACTGTGCCATCCTTGCTAGACTGCAAGAAATGACAAGCAACTTCTATGTTCTGTTAGGCATGTGTGTTTGCATTTTATAGTCACTAAACATATTACCAAAAGAAAAACAAGCCGTAACTTTTTCTTTGAGGGAGAGGGATTTAAACCCTCAATACTGTTGGAAATCTTTTTGCTGGGATGGTTAAACTTATGGCCTGAATGTAGAGAGCAGACTGTAATGCACCCAGTGGTGCCTGTGTCACATCTTGCTGCTGAACCAACACACGTACCACCCCCTTCTGTTTGCACGGCCATAAGATGTACTCTGGGTGAGTTTAAAAACAGGAACAATTGTGCAAAGCAGGTAAAATCTAAGGAGTTTCATAATTCCATGTCCTGCCTGTTGTGGTCCCTTCTAGCAATGACTGCTCATTTCAGTTCTGTCTTCTGAAACCACTTGAAAGTGTTTGCTCAGCTGCCTAGATTTCCCATGTCTCCCTGCATAGATTCCCTTTGTCACCCTTCTTATGTATGATAGATGAACATGCAGCCAGCAGCTCTTGGCTGCAGGAGAGCACCCAGGAGCCCAGCTGCACTTTTCGACATCATTTCTCAGCTCCTGCTGACCAGCAAGGTTTTGTGCTCTTTACTCAGCAGGAAACAGCTCTGTCTGCAGTCACCCAATGTAGTCTTTCTCAAAAGGAGAGAGAGAGCCTCCGTGCTCCCAGCTGCATGGCACGAGAGAAGTGGGACTGTGGCTGCCCATCAGCCACCTAAGCAGTCAGAGCTGGCACGCGCTCTGCTTAAATTCTGTAATGCACATCTATGAGTATGTTTACTTCTCTGCATAGGTTCAAGGTGCAAGTTTCCGGGGTTGGAAGGAAGTGACATCTATGTTCAATAAAGATGATGAACAGCAATTGCTGGCCGGATGCAAGTCTCCAAAATCCAAAGGGTGAGTTAATCTGATTGTTCTATCTGCTGTAAAAATACACAAACTGGAACAGAAAATAGCTCTGCAAAACATTGAAGGAAGAGGCTGAAAAGCAGTAGTGTTCAGCTCCTGGAAGTTAAATCACAGAGAAAGGTTTATGTGCATTTCAGAGCTATTCATTGTAAGTTAAACACTCGTAAAGCATGCTGTGCTAGGAAAGGATGGTACTGTTGATAACCTATTTAGGCATGTCAGGAAGAAGAGGGAATTCAGCTGTGTAAAGGTTTCTGAGTAAGAGTCATCTGTGACCTCTTTTCTCTTACCGATTTATTTACAGTTGAGCTTAGCTTCTTTAACATGCTTTACTTCCTTTTATGAAGTCTTGTCTGCACCTGTGAATGCTAAGTGATGTAGCTGTGTCAGGTTCTGCAGATCTTCCCTTTTGAAGCTGAAATGCTCACAGGGCAGTTCTGTACTGTGTTGTGGCTACGGCCCTTGTCTGAACAGAGAGACCTCTTCCCAGGGCTGACTGTTTTGCTATTACAGCAACGTGTAGAGTTTACATCCATACATTGCCTGATTACATTGGTCATGAACAGGAGGAAATGTGCCATTCACCAGCTCCAGCCACATAAAGGTTTTGCTAAGACCTGCCATCGTATGTTTTGTTTCCAATTGGCATCAAAAAAGATGCATTTCAGTATGTTTGTGTATTTATGTGCATATAAATGCATATGTGTGTGTATGCATGTGCACATATTTAAAATACATATATTTCCATGTCATTTTGAGCCTCTTCAGTAAGTTCCCAGTTCTAGTTTCCATACAGTTTTCTTGGTATTAAGATGCTAAGGTTGCTTCAAGGATCCTATGCAATTTATGCAGAAAGTAGAAATGAAATAAACCAGTGAAGAGAGTGGAGGCAGTATGAAGACTGTTACAGTAAATAGGAAAGGAGGTTTGTAGTGCCCTATGATTATTTCTATATGCATGTATTTTATGTCTGGGGTGTTTTCCTGTAACCACGTGCCACGACTTCTACGTAACTTTTAAGTAAGCACACAACTTTTCAAGTGCTGTAGGCACAAAATATAAGAATAGTGATTGGAGTCTGTGCCTGGCCTTAACAAGTTGACAATTCTACAAATGTTAAGTTCACTGAAGGAAAAGCCCTTTTAAAGGTATTGGTTCCGTTGCTTCCACTAAAATATGATAGCACTGAACTCCTTAAGCTAAGCTTTTGTTCATGGGAAAAAAATCTTTTAATAGAAATATTCATAGTATTTCAGTGGGTGTTTTATTTGTGGCTAATTTGTATGCTAGTAGTGGATAATGCTTTCAGTATTCTTCTTAGCTCACTGAACCATGAAGATTGTGTGTTTCACCACCAGTATTCAGTCTTTTGCGTTCTGTTTTTTGGTTACACCTATAACCTTGTACATAAACTTATTCATGGACATTTGACATTTTGTACCTTTTGTACTTCAAATGCTACTCACTGCATATACAAAATAATTCTTCTTAATATGAGAAATGTATTAGCATAACTAGCCTTTTAAATGTCTCTGAGAGATTATTTGTATGTATTACACACAAAGGGGTTTTTTTCTCATTTTTGGGAGGGTAATTTTGGAATTTCTTCTCAGAAAAATGAAACAACTGTTTTCAAACTACTGTGCATATCTTTGAGGGGAAAAAAAAAAGTACTGGTCTCTATGAAGTCCTAATACTGTATTTAAAATGTTTTAGGATATAATGTGTAACTGCAAAGGTGGTAGCAGGAATATGAAACTGAGGAAAGTACTGAGTGGGTGTTTAAAGCTAATGGTAGACAAAATACCTTCATAATACTTCTGCTGTCCTAGTGCTGGGTTTGGGATTTGTTTTGATGAATGTCCTAAATTGTTGTAATGCAAGCTAAAATGCTCCATACATTTCCAGAGGCACTTCCAGTTCATAGAACCATAGAATCACCAAGGTTGGAAAAGACCTCCAAAACCATCCAGTCCAGCCACCTACCCCCAGTATTTCCCTACTGAACCATGGCCCTCCGTACAACATCCAGGCATTTCTTGAACACCTCATGGGATGGTGACTCACCCCTGGGCAGCCCATTCCAGCACCTGACCCTCTTTTCCTAATAACCAACCTGAATGCACCCGGCACAACTTGAGGCCATTCCCTCTAGTCCTATCGCTAGTTTCAGGGGAGAAGAGGCCGACCCCCACCTCACCACCACCTCCTTGTAGGTGGTTCTGGAGAGTGATGAGGTCGCCACTGAGCCTCCTCATCTCCAGACTGAACAATCCCAGCTCCCTCAGTCACTCCTCATAAGGCCCGTGCTCACGTGTTAAGAGTGGGGAGTTCTATTATCATAAATTGTGATACTCAGTCCAGATACCTGCAGTCCTTATACCTACAGGAAGGTATTTTTCCTGAAGATGACAATGATGGATGTGCTGTCATAGAACAGCAACTGACTTCTTAGTGAAGATGCAGAGCTAGCTTTGGGTAAAATTCAAGGTGCTTCGGTTCTGTTGGATAAAAGCATTCGCTCCTGTAAAACATAATTATTTAATTGAATGTTATTAATAACTGTTAAGTGCCTTGTTAAATGAAGAAATTCATCACCTAATCGTTGTTATTTTCTAGAACAAACCTAAAATTAAAGGAAGAAATGAAGTCAGAAAAGAAGCCAGGTTTTTGGGACAGTTTGGTGATAAAGCAGAATGTCCAGTCTAGGAAACCAGATGAGATTGAGGGCTGGGAACCACCACAGATTACTGCTGCTGATTCTGCCAGCGATGCAGCAACTGCTTTAAGTGACTATTCAGCCTGGTCAGGCTGGGAAGATGAAACCAAAGGCTCCACAAAGTACACGAACCTGGCCAGCTCAGGAAACAGTTCCAGGTGGAGTATCAAATCAGCTGGAAAGCTGGTTAGTATTAGACGTCAGAGCAAAGGTAACCTTACTGACAACTGGGAAGAACTGGAATGATGCTGGTGATGTGAAATACTTTGTACGTAAGAAGAGAAAGGTTCCATGATTTACTTGTGTGTTTAAACCAAAATCCAATCTGCTCAATATTGCACCTTTATACAGTACTTTGTTTTATTCCAATTGTTACAAATTTTTGCTCACCTGATAGTAAATTTTCTTATTACATTGTTAAATAGCTATGTTTTCCACACTAAAAAAAAAAAGTAGAGAATCTATTTTGTGCCTATATTTCACATTCAGACTCTGTGGTTTGTTTGATTGTTGGTTTTACCAAAAAAAAAAAGAAAAAAGAGTAATTCCTTAGTGAATGTATACACTGATTGTAAATTTGACTGCCTTACGTAGGAACTTCCACTAGCTTGAGGTCCTGTGTGTTTTTTTTTTCCTGGTATTTGAGGGTCACTCAAAATTTCAGTTTTGATGCTGTCCCTTTTAAAATAAGAGTACTGATGTGTAGCTTGCAGGAAGGATGCTTATACTTAGTAGACTGTTTTCCAAATCTTCAGCCTCAGCATATGCTTCAGCTTGTGCACAGAAGATGCTCAACTGTCACAATGTGCTTTGTGTGAAATGGGAAAATATGACTCCAGTGTAATTTGTTCAGTCACGGGAACTTCACCAGTAGTCAGGTCGAATGGGTCTTCCAGAGCTTTTTGTACTGAATGTTGTTTGACAAAGCTGAACTTGTCAGTTTTTAAGATGCATGCCATGCCAAAAATAGAAATGACTGTGAATTTGGAAAGTGGCAGTGGGTAGAGTGAAAGATCTCAGTGTTCAGTATGCAGAGTCCTGAATCTGTGGATAAGTCGCTTCTTATGGAAGGATAAATTATTTCCTTTTTACAGTAGCTGGTCCCTGTTCTACAAACAACTTTGTTTTGTACAATTTGTTGATTGCCCCTCATCCTTCCCTCCATAAGCAGTGATTGAAATGGACTGGCATTTTCAAGACAACTGAGCCATCACAAGGCTGTGCATGCATGCAGTTTCTGAAGCATTTTTGCTACAAAGCTCTGTCTTATTTGCTACTGATACTTTCAGTTTTGGTAAAAGAGGGCGAAGTGTTAATCTGGAGATTTGAAATGTACATAGAATACTTAAAGTGCCTCTTTCTAGCATATTGTCTCTCATCAGCAGTGCAGCCAATGTCAGATCCAAAGTTGGTCTCCATTTCATTTCTATATAAACCTATATAAACACTACTTTTAACATCCATGGAAAACAGATCAAACCAAAAGTTTCATGGCAGACATGAACAGAAGCCTTTTCTGTCCTGTTTGTAAAACTGGTGTAACTGAACTGAAAAGCAGTGTTGACTGTCTAGCAATGTGGCCAGTACAAAAGGAAGGTCAGGTTAGTATTTGAGAGAAAATCAGCATTTTTACAAGGAAATGTATATCTTTATATTTAATAGATATCCTGTAAACGTATTTTTGCAAGAAGCTTATGCTTGTGAAAAGGGATGCATGCAGTCTTCTTCTAAGCTTGTACCTTTTTTCTCTTACTGCCACATTATTCCTTTCTCAGTGCTCTCTTTCTCCTCACTCTTCCAATTCATGTAACATTTTCTGCCTTATGGTTCCTGCATAGGTATTCTTTGGAGTTTCCTGTTGAGGTGAGCCTGGAGAGACGTAACAAAATGGATTTTTGTCTTTTTTTTTTTGGTTGAGTTTAATAGGATGTTAAAAGATATTGTTCTTAATTTTGCATAGAACAGCATCAGTGTTTTGTGCTACAAAACAGGATCTTGTAACTGGCAAATGTATTATAAATTGGCATTATATATTAAAAAATACAGAGGAGAAAGAGTTAGCATTTATATTGAGTTATTTAGTCTGTGAATAAACTCTGTTATTTGCCTTTGGCAAGTGCATATGCTGAGGTTAATTATAGGAAAGCATTAGGGTTCTGGGGTAAAGTATGCTGCATTTTATAGTTAATGGAATACCCTCTAAGCCAAAGGCATGAGCTGGTGTTGAGTTTGGTTGTTGGTGCTGACCTAAAAGACCAGAAGGAGATCTGCTGGCAGCCCTTGGGATTTTACTCTCCAAGGTGGGCTGAGAGCTTTTAATTTCCCTCCTGAAGAAACTATTTATACTGTGACCAGTAAAGATTTTGCCTTGCACATTATACTGTCAAGTGCCTGTTTCTCACCTTGATGATGTGTTTGATGCACAGCTTAACTGCAAAATATTTTGATTTGTTTTTAAAGTTATGATAAGGACTATGCTCGTGAAGCTGAAGTCTGCAGAAAACAAAATTTATCTGAGTGGGAAATCGAGATGTGTAAACTTAAGGTATGATTTATTGATGGAAGGTTTGGTGTGCTTTCTAAGTGATATTTCCTCAGAAAAAAAAAACAAAAACGTTTTAAGGATGAACATTATTAAATTTAATATAATTTATTGTTATGATTTGATGTTATTTGTCTTGAGAACTCACTGGTGTGAGCTTTTCTTTTCTTGTGTTTTTAAACTTGTCTGAATTCTCAGAATGGGGTCCTCTTTTCTTTTACCTTCTTTAGATGCTTAACTACATTTACATTTATGGGCTCAAACTATACACGGCTCCATATGTGGAATAAGTGTAGAATATGTCCCTCAATATTTGTTCTGAAATTGCATTTCAATCTATGTGAAATGATTTAGAAGAAGATAGCATTGAGATTGTATAATAAGATTGCACAAAATAAAATATAGTTTATATTGCTTTCTCGTAGCCAATCTGCATGATTGTTGGCGTGGTTTTAACGGGAATTAAAAGCTTTGTGTGGCTGTAAGTAGTCACTTAACTCTAAGCAAAGTTTTTGGAGTATTTTTATTTATTAGCATCATTTGCAGAAAGAAAAATAGTATTTTCCATATGAATAAAGATTTAGTTTGAACTGAAATGCCTTACTCTTTGATCTTTTGTTCCATTTTGTTGCCATCTGCGTGGATGTAAGTTACGTTGCTGTAGGATGTGACCAAGGAAGGAACAGCTACCTTTGTGTAAACCAGTGAGTCATAGCATTTTAAAAGCTACAGCATCCTGCATTGAAAGCGTCACCCATTGGTTTCACACTGGGAAGAATTCAGTAGTTCTGACAAAAAGAAAACATTTTGCTTAACTTTATTTATTGGTTTAAAAAACTCTTTTTTTTTTTTTTTTTTTAGTTTACTGGCTGTTATGAAAGCCTGGGCAGAGCAGGATAGATAAATATTTCACTATCCACTTTTAAACCACAGGACCCAGAGTGCTTGTGCATATGCTGGCTCTGTAATGAGGTGAAACCCAGACATCCTACACTGTGACAAAAGTTAAGTACAGCTGCTGATACCAGTAGATAGGTACAGAAAGCCTGTTGTCAACTTCTTGTTCTTCCAGTCCAGTTTGAAAACTTTGGGTCATCTAAACTTAGCAGAGATTATTGAAGCAAAGTGCTTATAGAGTTATAGAATCATTAAGGCTGGAAAAGTCCATCTAGTCCAGCCACCAGCCCAGCCCTGGGCTGTGGCTGACAGTGGTTCCACCATCTCCCTGGGCAGCCTGTGCCAATGCATCACCACTCTTTCTGAGAAGAAATCTTTCCTAAGCTCCAACCTGAACCTGCTCTGGTGCAACTTAAGGCCATCACCTCTTGTCCTGTCGCTTCTTACCAACGTGGATGAATTCCCTGAAAGAGATGATATTATTCATGCAGATTGCATTCTTGGGGAATAAAATTCTTCCATAGGGATACCTCAGTATTCAGGCAGGTCAACTGCCTGGGCAGGGAGAGGGAGGAGAAGGATCATAGAATCATAGAATGGCCTGGGTTGAAAAGAACTACAATGATCATCCAGTTCCAACCCCTTGCTATGTGCAGGTCGCCAACCAGCAGCCCAGGCTGCCCAGAGCCACATCCAGCCTGGCCTCGAATGCCTCCAGGGATGGGGCATCCACAGCCTCCTTGGGCAACCTGTTCCAGTGTGTCACCACCATTACCCCCTAGTACCTGCAGCTGCCTTCTTGTTGGAGCTCAGGAAAGGATGTACGTTTCCTGGCTGTGGTGGGATAAGGAAGCTGCCAAATTCTGTTAGCACAGCCGTGGTGAATTCTGCCTGGCAGCTTTCTCAGCTTCCAAAACATTCTGTAGTGCCTGTTCCTGTACATGAACATCAGCTGACAGTACTCTGTCCTACCTCTGTAAAGAAAGTCTGATGAGAACATGAATGGACTTGAGATTTACTTTTTTTACATCTAAATGATTCTCAATTTTATTTTTGCCCAAATGCCTGCTGGTTGGATTCTGATGTGCGTGCAAGTGCCTGGGAAACAAAATCAGCTCTGTCAAGATGAAAAATGAGTTCTTAAAAGGCTTAGTCATTGGTGGTAGTTTGCAAAGGCTTTTATTGTTTGTCTGTCTCCCTTAAAAAATATATTCTTGCAACGTGAGTGCCATGTGCCATACAAGACGTGGAATGGAGCAGAGAGGCCGACCATGCAAAGATGTAGAACTCAAAAAACAGAGTTGCATTTATTGTGGCCTCCATCAGCACAGTAACACTGAAAAAGAGGTGCTGCTTCATTGCAAAGCAATGAAGAGTTTAAAGAAAAAGATGAAGTAGGGATGAAAACAGTATTAATAGAGAATGATATGAAATATACAACAAGAAATGAAGCATAAGGAAAGTTTTCCATAAGATACTTACAACTTTGTACTGCTGATACTGAGTAAAGGAATACTTGTGCTGTATTTAAGAAGAAAATTCTGTTTCCAGTGTGTACTATGAGCTGCTAGAAAGCTGCTGTATTCTTTTCAAGTGCATTACATCTGGTGAAAGCTTGGCGAGCACTGAAATTCTTGTGCTGTCCAGAACTAAATAACACTAATGAAAGCTTAATAATGCATTTTGAAATATGAGCTTTCAATTGGAGGGGAAGAAAAAAAAACAAAAGCATTACTCTTTGGAGAGAGAAATGAGTGTCTGTGTTCTGCAAGACTCGTTTGTCCACTGCTGAAAATAATGGTGGTATTTTGCTTTCTGGTACCTCTAACACCGTGTTGAGAAGGCTGACTGAGCAGCTGAGGTTGAATGCTTTTCTCCAAGAATTGGCTGTTACAATTATTTGGGGTTGTATAGTAGAAAAGTTCAGATTTGAAACAGAATCGATCCTTTCAGTTAATGGTGGCTTTCAGCTTCTCTTACCTTCCTGTGAAAACCTCCAGTGTATTATTTTGAACATCTTGTTTGCCTCAGGGGCTTCAAGTTCTCACCAGGATTACACTGCTAACTGCTCCTGGTATTGGAAAGACAGAGGAAAATGTCTTTTCTGAAGAAAGGAAGGGAATCTTGTTTATGCGGAGTCCAAATATATGTGCAGGATAATATTAACTATTCCTTGCTTTGTTTTTGTACTTGTTCCTTACTGGCAACTAAGGCAGCTAAGGCTTTCTTTGTCACACATGCCAAGACCCTGTGATTGTGCAAATCGCTGCTGCTTCTCTCCTGACAGACACCCATTTGTAGCAGACTTGCCCTCAAGTTGCATGCCTGTAAACAGTTTATCTTTTGAACATTTGGGCAGAAACTTGGCAGCCAACATTTGACAGGACAAACAAAGGAAAACAAATCAAGCATCACTTCCCATTAGGAAGTAAACTATTGTTTGATAGGATGAAGCACGAGATATCCAAAACTGCCAGAAGTCATACTGCAGATGCAGTTACGCTTTACGTAGGATTCATTTGAAAATTAGTGATTTTAATTTTTATTCAATTTTTAAATGTACCATTGCTTGACTAAGGTACAACTAATCCTATTGTCTGCCATATAAGTCCTCTGTGTAGTCACAGGCATTTACGGAGGTTTAGCAGGAGTTGGGCCCTGTGGTGCCTGTAATCTTTTGTGTGTCTGTTGGTACAGCTGAAGAAATTCTCATAAATCACTGCTGGGTGGAGGGAAAAGAAAATATCACCGGTGGGTCTTTATAACAAGAAGATAAGCCACGGCTGTCTCATGTTTCCTGAGGTGTTCTGCCATGTCTGTGCAGCATGGCTGTCATGCTGCTGCCTGCTGCGCCAAGTGCTGTGGCAAAGCAGCTGGCCATGAGGTTATGCCGCAGGAGCTGAGCTCCCAGTTCACACAGCTTTTCCCATTAAAACAGGTTTTCCCATTAAACAATACAATCCTTGGCTGTAGTGACCAGCTGGGAAGGAGGTCCCCTGTGCACAGGTACAAGATGTAGGTCTTGGTGTTTAGGCTGTCTTTTCAGGGATGGAGATGCCTTGAAGATTAGTGCTGCATAACCCATGGCAAGAACTTCTCCAGATTCAATCTGCATTACCATTTCTACAGATGAGACTTAATTTGTCCAACAGGGTGCTACCAAGATGATCAGGGAACTGGAGTGCCATAGGGAGAGGCTGGGAGAGCTGGGACTGTTGAGCCTGGAGGAGAGGAGGCTCCAGGCATCCCATCGGTGCCCATATGGGAGAGTGCAAAGAGGATGGAACCGAGCTCTTTATTGCTGTGTCCAGTGTCAAGGACAAAGGCAGTGGGCACAAACACAGGAGGAGAGCTTCAGAAACTGCCTGGATGTGGTGCTGGGCACCCTGCTCCGGGTGTCTGCTAGAGCAGGATTTGGGCCAGATGGATCCAGACAGCCCTCAGCCAGGCTGTGACTCTCTGCTTTAGCTCTCAGTTATTAAATTCCCTTTGAATATCTCAGTAAGTGTGGGACGTTTTCTGATTCTTGTCTCTTCGTTGTTGTCCAAGTGAACTTTCCCCATAACTCATTTCTCATTAATTTAACTTCTGGTCAGTGTGTGCTCGTAATCTGTTGATTAGGCTGGCTTTCAGCATTTGTCTTTCGTTTATGTTTTCTGGTATCTCACATGATTTTGATAATTCCTCACTAATGTCTGGATATTTTTTTGTTTCCCTCAGTGGAAGGATTACAGGCTGGTGGTCACTTCGCTGCTTTGTTTGTGTTTTACTGCCTTTCAACCTGTATACCTGTCAATCTGGGAAGTGTTACTTGGGACTTGGCTTGTTTGGAATTGATGGCTCTGTGCCTGGCTTCCCCTCCTGCTCCCAGCATGATGCTCTGCGCAGTCAGAATCACGGAAATGGTTGAAAGGGTCCTCTGGAGATCACTGAGTCCAATCCCTGCTAAAGCAGGTTTCCTCCAGCAGGTTGTACAGGTGGGCATCCAAGCCAGTCTTGAATATCTCACGAGGAGGAGACTCCACCACCTCTGCGGGCAGTCTGTTCCAGTGCCCCATCACCCTCACAGTAAAGGAATTCTTTCTCATGTTCAGATGAAACTTCCTGTGTTCCAATTCATGGCCAGTGCCCTGTCTTCTTGCTTGGCACCATAAAAAAAGAGTCTGGCTTCATGCATTTGGCTCTGACCTTTCAGATATTTCTAAGTATCCATAAGCAGCTACACACAACTTTAGAACTTTGGCATTATATTGAAGCGTACCTTTGCCAAAATATTATTTTGATAAATTAAGAAAGTTTTAAAGGAATACTGTCAAGTTAGAAAACGGAATACAGATTTACAGCTTGAAAAGTATCTGGTTGTAAATGGTCTAAAGAGAACCTTGTCTGAGAGCAAATGGGGTCTGACACTGGAGGGAGGGAAGTACCTCAAGCTTTAGCAAGTGAAATTATTCTTCCTTTATTACTTGGTTATAAACTATAGAAAAACAGCCTTCAGGTGGAAGGCATATCAGAAAATTGAAGTATTTCAGTAAACTTAGAATTAAGTAGCAGCTCTTTGTGTTCACCCTGGAAATTGTAAGAAAGGCTTTGAGCTGAAGGCACAGTGACTACCCATCAAGTACAGCAAGTAAAAAGCTGAATGTGTTTTATTCATACTTGCAGAGGAATGGGCACATAAGCCTGCAGGAAGTAAGCACTGTCAGCTTAGTGCCTGAAAGGGAACGGGCCATGAGAATCAAAGGCAGCGCCGGCTTAGTGGTACTGACCTCTGCCACGTTCTGAACCCTTCCTGTCCTCGGGTACAGTGCTAAAAGCTGTGAAGGTCACCTTTCTCCTGCTGAAATTTGCAGAAGGGTAGGATTTACATTCCCATCTTCTGAGGAGCAGGACCTGGACCTTGCAGCTGAAAGCACAGTGGGCAAAAGCAAATAGCAGAGCTAGCTAATACCTGAATATTCTGAGCTGTAATTTAGCAACTAGCTCCACAAGCATTGTTTTTTTTTATTTAATGCTGATATTCTTTATATTAAATTGCCTGCCTTAAGTAGATATGAAGGCCAGCACCCAGAAGGGAAAAGAGCTGTCCCTCAGCCCCCTCCCTTAGTGGCACACACTCCCTTAGTGCACACTTGGTCGCACTGGGTGTGCACTGGATCCTTCTGTGTGTGTTGGTCATGATGCTGTGATCCTTCCAATAATTGAGTGTAGGCTGGAGGAAATGAATGATTCTCTGCAAGTGAAGTAGGTTCAGCAGAAAAGGCTGAGGAAGGAGGGTTCCATGAACATTACCCCGAAAAGCAGTGATTTCTCACTGGCTCAGTGCCCCAAACTGGCTGGCTCTGCAGCTGTGTGGGTGCTGCCATGGGACAAGGCCAGAGAGGGTGAGTGGGGCAGCTCAGGCCCAGGTGGGGAGCGATCCCTGAAGAGCCCACCCTGCCTGGTGCTGAACAGGGCGACGTGGAACATGGCGATGTGGAACATGGCATTGATTTGTTCTGCTGCCACACCTCAGATGCAGATTCCGAGCCAAGGTATCTGGAAAAATTATGTTTTAGCCATGAAGAGTTGGGGTAAAATAGGAACTCTCATGTACTTAGAGGGAAGTGAGCTCACCTCTTCAACTTCTTCATGTAAGCACGCAGGAGGCAAGCTCCCAGGTTTATATGCTTGGCCTTGCAGGAGAGAAGTCTCTCTCTGAACAAAATTTGAGCACCTGAGACAGTTTTCAGTTCATCTTGGCACTGGACTTTGCCTCCTGTTTGCTCCCTACCCTTCTGGAGTGCCTTCTTAGGCACTGAGTTTCCCTATCTGTTTAAGAAGCTGTGCAGAACTTGGTTTGTTACATGTGGGTTAGAGAACTTCCACGTACGGGATTCTGAATGATTTATTACCAATTGTGTGAAACTCAAAGGGTTGTGATAAACAAAGCTTTTGTGCCTAAGAAACAGCTCACTAAATATTTAAATAGATTGTAGATCTACTCCCAAAGCTCAGTTTTGCTGTGTTAAAAGCTTTTAATGCTGCTGACAGTGTGACTCTGCCCTCAATATCGTCTTTGTATAAGATTAGAAAATAAGAGTAATAGCCTTGCCCTTAAATGCTTCTTCTGAGATGTCTGCACATCTCCAGTTTCTGAGGTTAGCAAATACATTTTTAAAAAAAGTTCAAAAAGCCATTTTACAGGCTTTTGGAGCTGAGGCACCTCATGGACAACAGCATGCTTTTGCTTCCAAGGAGGCTAACATGACCCAGGCTATATCAGGCTAAGTTGCAGGAGCATGGTGACCCTAACTGCTGGGTGCAAGAAGAACATGGACATATTAGAAAGAGCTCAACAAGGAGAGACAAAGATTATAGAGAGACTGAAGCATCTTCTTGTACATTGTTCTGTTATTTGTGTGCAGAGATGAAGTCAAGCTCTTTCCGCAGCAATGCCCAGAGCAAGAGGTAAGAAGCACAAACTGGAGCACAGGAGGTTCTGTCTAAACACCAGGAGCACTTCTGTGCAGCAATAGAGCTCTGGCACAGGCTGCCCAGCAGCTGTGGAGTTTCGTCCTTGGAGATCTCCCAAAGATCCTGGATGTGGTCTGGACAGCCTGCTCTGGGTGTCCCTGCTGGAGCAGGGCTGGGCCAGATGGACCCCTGTCAGCCTCAGCCAGTCAGCAATTCTCACACACTCCCGGCATCTTCAGCATCCCTGGAGGTAACATGCTGTTGGTCTTCGATTAGAGATCATCAACAAGCATGCTAGAGGGAAAGCTCAGCACTAGTTAGGACCTTTCTTGTGAGCAGGGAGTGGTTATATAGATTCTTACAGGAAAGTCCACAAAGAGTAGTAAAACCTTAACCATCTTTAAGAAGTGACTGATGAACAGCAGTCACCAACCACTGCAAGGGTACACATACTCCCTTAAGCAGGAAAGCAATTTGTAAGAACAAAGAGGAGCTGCAGCTTCCTTGGCACGTTGAACAGCTGCAAGGCTAAGCATTCTTATGAATGAATGGCACAGCTCCACAATTTAAAGTTACAATAACCACAGCAAACAGCTTAATAGGAAGAAAATTAACTACAAATCCCTGTGTTGAAAATCTTATGATCAGCAAACTCAGTAGGTAAGAGCAGTAGATGACTGAAATTTTAGTGAATAAAACTATCTTCCAAGGAAATAAATACTCTCTTCTTCTTGCACAGCCTAATAACAATCTATCTGTCCCATTAGACAAACAAATGCTGATACAGTCTTTACTGGAAAGCAACAGTACTTGAACTACTTGCATTTTTCTCATTCCATTACCAATTACTACCAAGAGCAGGCTATAGAAAAGTCTTATTATAAAATTCAAATGGGTTCATTTCTATGCAAGACAGATTTGAAGGAGTAATAAAAAACATGATTTATTACACTGTGCAAAACTAGATTCAGAACAAGGAACTGCAGAATAGAGTAAGTTTTATTTTTCTGTACATTACCTTTTATTGATTAAATTTCATCAAGAAAACCAAAATTCCTGCAATTTTTTTCCTGTACCTCTTTAAGCATGGCAATTCCTTTTGCACTACAGATTAGAATAAGATGCTTCCCGGGGAATTTATTTCCTGATTAACCTAGCAGAAGGTGCTCCTGCTCAGACTAGCTTCCAAGATTTCCACAGCTTGCAAAGTCAGGTTAGAGCCTCAGTTTGTCCCACTGTGTCCTGCCGTAGTCTAGAAGCAGGCAACTCCACTGTCATTAAACTCCAGTAATGCTGTCTTCTTCTTAGAAGATGAATTGATGCAGTTGCATTTGTAGACATACTGAGCAGTCTAAAGGAAAGCTGTAGCAACAAGTACAGAAGTCACTTCCAGTAGCCCCATCTGTTTTCAGTTATGGAATATGCTGAGATAGGTTACAGATTTAATAAAGTCCTCTTAGGAAAATAAATATTTTTGCATAACATATATATAAAAATTGGTCAATTTCCTCTATTTGTATGTCCACCCACAGCTACACTTTATTCACTAGCTCACAATGATTAATGCCTTGTTGGTAACTGGTTTGACTCCAAAGGAATTATTAGCCTGCTTTTTTACAGTGCAAGTTACATGGAAATGTTTTGGAAACAGTGGCCTGAAGGAAGAACAATCAGCAACAACAAAAGTCATTTGGTCCTGAAAGTATAGTAGAAGTATAGTTTAACTTCATGAAATCTTCATAATTCCCTCACATAATTTTAACCAGTTATTAAGGCATCAAAATGGATTTAAAATTGAGATTAAAATTATCAACAGATTTTTCAAAGAGTTCTTAATGTCCTCTCCTCAGCTTTTCTCTGCTGAAAAACACCACTTCAACCTGCCTGATAAGCTCCCATTCTCATTTTGAGCCACAACAAAACAAATACACTGCATAAATAGCATAACACGTCCTGCCCGACTCCTCACAAAAAAAGTGACCACAACACAGGAAAACAGCTACTGAGCATTTCAAAATTTGAAGAGATCAATGAAATGCTGAGGAGATACTGGAGTGAAGCAGGTGTTTGGGTCACTGGCTGTGCAGGGGTGTCCCGAATCCTGCAAGATGAAGGAGAATACGTAAGCTTCTCTTCATATCCATGATCCCTCTATTCTTTTAAATTAAAAAAGGAAAGCAAAAATTCACATACAGCAACATGCAACTGCTTACACTGTAAACAAAGTGATAGAGGCTTGCGTTTTCAGTAACTGGTTCTACACACATGCACAAATCTTTTACACTGAACTCTTATGAAAACAGGCCTTTCCCATTTGCCTGTTTAGTTAGACAGCTTCAGATCTCAGGAAAACCTACTCTCCTCCCTTCAAAAACAGCCTGAGTTGGAGCTCTTGGAGTTAAAAAATACAGTTTATTAAATGCAATTTGAAGAGCTAGTTACTTTTCTGAACTTAATTTGACTCTAATGAAAAACTGAAATCAACCACTACTTCAAGGGAAGTACAAGCTCCTTGATTTCCAAGTGAAGGGCAACAGGCACCTCCCTGCAGTGAGCAGTATGTTTGATGGTCAGGCCAACACAAGTTGTCATTTTCTTTTCAACATTTTTCTCCTCTTTCATTCCCATCTTTCCCCCAGCTGAAATCACTTTTCTACCTAGGCAGCTATAAGATGGACAGGGTGTACAAATTAGTGCAAAGTGAGGAACTGTCTCATGAAATTACACCAATGGGTCATGATAGAGAGCACAGAAATCAAACCCATTCAAAATGGATAAAGGAAAGATGTGGAATCTCATACAACAAAAAGGAACTGAGCTGCCCTATGGAAGGCAGAGTTCACAAGCAGCTGGGTCAGCTTCAACCCATGGTATGACAGCTTAAACCACAGCTTTCTAAAACAGCCTGGGAAAAGTGCAGCCATTACTTTAAGGCGAGAGATTGTGTTCTGTAGCACACTGAAAGGTCAATTTAATCTACTAGCTTTTGAACTGGAAATGTCAAATCATAGAATGGCCTGGGTTGAAAAGGACCACAATGATCATCTAGTTCCAATCCCCCTGCTACATACAGGGTCACCAACCAGCAGACCAGGCTGCCCACAGCCACATCCAGCCTGGCCCTCAATGCCTCCAGGGATGGGGCATCCACAGCCTCCTTGGGCAACCTGTTCCAGTGTGTCACCACCCTCTGGGTGAGAGAACTTCCTCCCGACATGCAACCTAAACCTCCCTGTCTCAGTTTAAAACCATTCCCCCTTGTCCTATCACTATCCATCCTTGTGAACACTCTCAGTGAGGTTTTCTCATGACAGATTCACCAAACCTCTTGCCTCCTTTAACACTTTGGAAAACTGAATCCAACACAATGAATTTTAAATAATCAGAGTTATGAATTATGGTGAATTTCAATGTTTGATTTTGCACCTTACATGGACCCCTTTACAGGAATGAAATTGAGTTGTAATGAGATTGCTCCAGACAGTTCAAAGTTAGATAGAGATTAAACAAATATCTTGATTAATCAACACTGTAAGGCTCAGAAGTTGTCATTCCAGGTTTTAAGAGGCTTCTCTCCTTTTTCCAGTGTCAACAAATTTACCACATAGGGCAAGAAAGCTAGAGTGAGGAGATCAAAAACCACTGAAGTCTTCATTCCTTCTATTTCCATGGGAAATGAAATTATACACAATCTATCTAATAGAAAAACCTGGAAATTGAACATTTCCTGTTTGGTATTTTCCTCACATAAGTTTGTTAATGATGTCATACTCCCTACCATAGACTTGCAATACTAAAGTGGAATAGGCCAAGTATATGTTTGAAATAACACTGCTTTTCCCAAAGGAAATTACTCCATACATGCATTTATTATCTGTGTTTTTTCATTAAAAGTATAGATGACTACACAAAAATAACATGCAGCATCTCCTCGACCTTCCACACCTATTAATACTTGCTTTAGTATCATTTAATTGAGAGAGCAGCTGGCTCTTAATGGGGAAAAAAGAATGAAAGAAACAGGCAGTCCCACCTGAAGTCTAATCCATGTAGGGAAGGAACTGATGAGAAAGGAAGTACTACTTCTGCTCACCTTCAATGCAAATGTTATGCCAGAAAAACATTCTCTAAGGTAGTTGCTAATGTCTCCTCTAATAATGATACCTAATATCTTGTCATGGTTATGACTAGAAATTCCTGGTTTCCAGGAACAGAACATCATAAAAATGAGATTTCTGAGAAAGATGTTAGGATTTACCCTTCTTTAGAGCTTATTTATACTTCTATGGTTGTTGTTTTTTTTTTTTTTTTAGATCCAATAACAATCTCCGTTAAAAAAAAGCAAGGAGCTGATTTAAGTTATTAAAAATGGAAACTAATTCTACAGTAGCAAAGTGATGTGGATGGAAAAGAAGAATCACAGGCATCCTGTCTTCACATCCATTTCCTTCCAAAACTCTTTCCCTTGAAATTACGCTTACTAACACTAATGAAGAATAATTAAAGTCAGATTGATTTTCAATATATCTGCTTAATTTAGAATTCTATTTTAGCTTTAACAGAAGAATTCACCAGGAAGAATGTTTACTGACAAGTATAATTGTTTTCTTCCTCTGATTTTAATCATGACTGCAAATTATGAAGCTCCCATGACAACCTGAGAGCTAGTCCTTTTCTGAGTAATTATTTCCACCATCTCTTCATTGATAAAATATCATTAATTGCCTCCATCACCTTCCTCAGTCCTGTGTACCCTGTCTTGGGAACTGCTTTTCATAAGAGTATGTGTAACTACAGCATTCCACATGGATTTTATTCTATGTTAGTACCTTTGTTTAAAAGTATGTTTGAGGATTGTATTACTGTTGTCAGATTTCAATACCAAATTAGATACATAAGTGTTTCACACAAAATAAATGAGAGTATTTCTTAGTGTATTTCAGTAACACGTTACACTTTCATTAGATGCTGAATAACAGTCTCCAGTTTTAACAGCAATACAGCAAATACAGCAGTAATGAAAAATAAAGATTATGAAAAAACAGAATGAAAGTCACCACTGCTTTATCTAATAGGGACATGAGAAAAATCATTCCTGCTAAACAACAACAAAAAAAAGAAACAAATAGAAATGAACGTGGTATTCACATTACAGACTAGTGAGCACTGAAAACAGATGAGACGTGAAAGAAATACCTTGAGTAACAAAGCAAGATGGTAGTCCTTTGAAATCGTGAACAAGGAAGCAGGAAGGAGAGCCATAAAGTAAAAGAAGCAGAGTTAAGGTTTACTGAAGCTAAGGTTTATGTGCCACTTCAGAATTGTCTTGTGGCAAATCACAAGCAGTTAAAGAACCAGAAGTCAGCACAAACCCTAAGAAGGACTAAAACCAAGCATGAAACATCACTTACAGAACACAATTACAGTGTTACATAACGCTGGAAGTATTTAAAAAGCAAGAGTTATTTCAACTTCTACAGCTACCCCAGAGATGGCTATAATAAACTGAGTTGGCTAAGAAGATAAATTACAATGGCAGTGTTACCTGGTGGAACCAAATAGCACAGTATGAAGTAGTATATACAATAGCATTTATATAAATGCTGTACATAAAAGGCACTCAGAGGTATTACCAGCCATAAGTAGTTTGTTTGTAGTTCTACAGCACTGAAACCACACATTTGTTCACTTAGTGTGGACAAACCCTCACTTCTCAAAGCTAACATGACACTTCTCAAAGCTTCCTACAGTCATTCCCTCCATTACAACAGATCATTTTGTATGATGAATTTAGGAGTCACCTTACAGTTTTAAGCATTACTACAGTTAGTTTTAAAATACAGCAATTCAAATGCCTCAAATCCTGCTTCTTGAACACTCTTAAAGATGACTGTAACACACTGAAACATGGAAGAAAGGATTACTTCCCAAATCCAACTGCTTGCCAGTTCAGTTCACTAGTCTTCAGTCCTTTTTTTCCTGCAAAGCTTTCTTTCAAAGGACACAAAATGAAGGACATCAATTTCTTAAACTGATGAAAATTATTCTCAGTAACAAAGCACAAGCCTACCTATAGCTATCTCACAACCTTGCTGCTTTGGTTCTTAGAAACTTAACTCTCAAGAATAAGCTCACCCATGGCTAGTTTGTTCAACTTATGTCAGTGCTGCCACTTAGCTTAAATTCCCCTACGTAGCAGTATTTATCCACCCCTTCTGCCTCTAGGACTTCATGGAGAACAGTTATATTCCTTCCTAGCTTTAATACATCCAAGTTAAAAGAAATTCTAATCTTCATCCTGCAGAATTTTCCTCTGCAACTATTCCAGTGTTTTACTTTGTTCTTGACTGGGGGAGAGGGGAAGCAACTGCAATCCTAAGAAGCATTCAGTTCAATGGCTTACATTCTTCTGAATGGCCTTGAAAGCAAAAATTGTCTGATTTTTCAAGTGAAAGAAAGAAAAAGAAACTAAGTTTCTACATTATAAGCTATCTAAACAGTGTTTTCATTTGTTTCAAGATTCAAAAGCTTGCTACTTTTCCCTCTATCAAAAGGACTTGTTC
The DNA here is from genome assembly GCF_019232065.1 of Centrocercus urophasianus. NCBI lineage: Eukaryota > Metazoa > Chordata > Aves > Galliformes > Phasianidae > Centrocercus > Centrocercus urophasianus. Next base: position 13,221,523 of record NW_024884142.1, on the reverse strand, counting down.
TTCTAAGATTTTTTCTTTTGTTATACATCCAATAGTATTTAAGAATAAAAGCTTCAGCTGAAAATAAGTGCGTACATTACATCTGTGCATATGAGCAGCTGACAGCCCATTTTATAATCTGCATAATAAGGCAGGATACTGAAGCTTGAATGAATTGGTAAAGCCAGAAACGACTAAGAAATATTGTCACCTAGCACAGAGTTTTGCTACAACTGACAGAAGTCAGTCTATTCATGTCCTCATCATGCCCCTGCACTCTGCTTCTCATCCTTGTTCAAAGAGCATGGGAAAAGAGACAGACAAGTGTCTGAAAAAGCAGAACTATTTTTCCCCTCCATACAATTCCATGCTGCTAGTGCTGCTTTGCTCACGTTGCCTTGCCACTGTAAACAGAGGATTTTTTTTCAGAGCAGTGATTTAACCTCCTCTCATCTCTGCCAATAAGGGCACCAATTGTGCAGAGATCAGTTCTTCTAACCATCTTTCAGCCTGATCAAGTATTTCTGGGCTGATCTGATCAAGTATTCAAGGCTTAGAATCTCAGACCTGGAGAAGCAAAAACCGAATGCAAGCTCAGAGAATAATAGAGCCTGAAGGTCTTCATTCCAGTCTTCTCAAAGCAGAGCCAGCTCTGCAATCAGTCCAGCTTGCTCAGAGCCTTTATACAGTCACGTCTCCAGAAAATTCCAGGATGGAAACTGCTCAACTTCTTTGGACAAATCATTCCCTTGCTTGGCTGTCCTTGTGGCAGGCTCCCACATTCTCCTGAAGTGGTGTTCTCCACCCTCTCCTGACATGGCACATCTCCCAAACTATTCGTCCCTCCCTTCTTCAATGCCTCCTCTAAGACACAATGAATCAGATCAACGAATCCCACAAAGAAAGCTATTTGCTTTGCTATTCTCAGGGTAATAATTCAGTTCCAAACCACCTGCTCCAGAATCATCTAAAAATCAATCTATAGCCACACGGTACCTAAGACCTACCCAGATCTCCAGCATGAGGCTGTCAGTATTGCAGAGGTAATCAATAATTAGATACTCCTCAAACCAAAATACCTTTAACAGCTCACTCTCGTTTCATTAAAAATACAAATCCACAGAGAAGATGCTACTGTGCCAGCAATAAACTGAAACAGCCAAGGTGGCCATATCTGTCTGCAGAGATCCACTGCCTCTTACTATCATGTGGCCTCTGATGATAAATGATTTCAAGTACTTAGTCATCCCTAAATGTCCAACTGTATTAAAAACAGAATGAGACAGATGTACTGTAGAAAGCATTATACAGTAAAGGCAGACAACCCAAACAAGTCTGATACCAGAAATGCCCACTATTTGTGTATGTACTATATGCTGACCTTGATATACTGGCCGAACACATTCCTATTCAGGGCAAAAATTATGCATCTTTTTTCCGTTGTGATAAAACAGTTTGAATATAGGTTTTGTTATTTTTGCCACTCCATTTTCAATCAACATTAATGTACTATCTGCAAATTTTCAAATAGAGTATACAGAGTTGCAATCAGATATTTAACTCGAAAAATCTGATTGTGTCTTTCTGATCAACATGTTTCTGTAAGCCCTATCTCAGAGAGACAAATATTCTTCACAGTCATTCACATCACTGCTTTGTGGTAGTACATACATTTGTAAACAATTGTTTTTAAGGATGAAGCACAGGAAGAATTTCATCAAAAATCTGATTGGGATCTTGAGAACTTAAGAATTGAAACTACTGCCATCAAACCTAACTTTCAGAGTTACCTACATATATACAGCCTAAGACAATTCCTCTTCAATCAGTGCAGCCTAGGCAAACCAAGAGATTGGACACCCATGCCCTACATATTGGACAACATGAAGACTTACTGGGAGGGCTCCTGTGATGTCAAGAATGCTCAGATTTAAAACAACATTCTCTGTACCATGCTATTTCTGTGCTGCTTATCCTGTTCAGCAACCTCATTATTTATACAGAAAATGAAGCTTACCACTGATATGCAACAAAATTACAGAAAGAGGACAAGAGTAACTAATTTCTGTGAACCAGAAGATGAATATTTCAAGATTAAGATTCCCGAACTGTTTCTTACTTTTTTCTTGCACCACACGTATGTGGTTTTTGAGCTGCAAAATTAAAGACATCTGACTGATTAAAAGGCTAAATAATGGTACATACACAGAAAGTAAAAGCAGAACTATCAGTTCATGTAAGAGCAAAATAGGAAAATGCTCTACAAAACAAAAACCATCCTGCAAGACAGAATGCTTCACAGTTATAATTGTACTTTGAATCAAGTTTCAAACATTCCTCAGGGTTACATGTGGGACAGAAGCAAGACTACAAAGATACTCAGTTTTATACCAATGTGGTAGGAATGCTACAGGAGTAAGTTATTACACTTACATTGACTGCCATGCCATCATGAGGAAAGAGATGCCATAAACAGAATGTCACACCATAGAAGTCTTAAGCAGCTTTGCATAATATTAAGAAATACAGTGCAACACAGACTGCAGCTCTTTCCATGTGACAGTTTTCCTTGTAATTTTTAAGCATTAAGGTTATCAGATGCCAGGAGAAAAATGCTAAATAAAGAACAAGTCTGGAATTCAATACTAATTTCACATGAAAGCTTTATACATTACTTAAAGTTACATATGAATTGACTGATCACCTTTCACATGAAGTTGATAAGGTGATCTCATTTTCCTTTTCAGGTAATCATCAGTAACTGTTTGAACCAATTTCTGCTTATGTATTTCAAAGATCTTACCTTCCAAAACAGAATACTACAGTGTCGACAGAAATGCAAGGTGTCTCCATACTGTTCCTTTTTTGGGTAGTATTTCTGAAGTGCAAAGTACATCAGCTTCCAGTCAATGTGACCCTTCTCTGACAGAATCAAATGCCTACAAAACTGAACATGAAATTAATACATTCCTTTAAAATAGTGAAAGAACAGTCACATCAGGTAAAGGACTAAGAAAAGAAGCTGAAGTGTTATAATTGGAATTCTTTGAAGTCAATAATCTGACATCATACGTTTCTGAAAAGTAGCAAGATAACTAGCCACAAAAAAGTTGAATCTAAAAATAGGAAGAGATTTGCAAAGAAAAAATAGGTCATACACAGCTGTTCTTACTCAGTAATGATTCTAATTGTCAATAACTGCATAATAAAAACAATATTTAGAGGCATAAATTTCATACATTTTAAAAAAACACCTCAGGAATGAGAATCAGAGAAGCATTAGGCTTAAAAAGGACTTCTAAGACCATTGAGTTCAACTGTCCACTTACCACCAATACTGCACACCAAACCATGTCCTTAAGGAAAGGGGTACTTAATGCCCCAGGGACAGCAGCTATACCACATCCCTGGCAGCCTGTTCCAATGCTCCACCACCCTGAGAAGAAATTCTGCCTAGTATCCAATCTGAACCTGCCCTGGCACACCTTGAGGCCATTCCCTCCTGTTCCATCAGTGATTGTGGATTACTATTCATTTTTATTAAGATAGTAAGTATTAATTTCGACAATTCCTTCATCTTTAAAAGGACATAAATGAGTATTTTCACATTCTATGAAATTTCTAGAAGCACAGCAATAGTCAGTGACTGATTAATTACTTGAAGGCATACCTGCATGCAAAGAGTAGGTAATGCATAACAGCATTTGTTAAGACTTCACATTCCACTCAGTTTGGATTATTGCTAATACATTATGTGCTTCCTTCACTCACAAGAACAGTGCCATATGGCAAACAACAGCACTGCCTTTGTGATTTGTTATACTTTGTTTCCTAATAGCTTCCCTGTGTGGAATTCTTTTTTTCTTTTTTTTTTTTTTCCCCCAAAAGTGCTCTTTAGATATCAAACAATTTATTGTAGTTGTTTTAAATGGCTCAACATATATACCAGTTCTCCTCTCCTATGCAATCTAACACTACTCTGTAGCTATTAAGGTACCACACTCTTCAGAGAAAGCAGCATTTGATATAAAGTTTGTTTCATTTTATCAGTAACCTAATTAAAATGTTAATATTTAGGAATGCACTGACAAAGCTGTGCAGAAGTGTTCATTATGCTCATAATGCTGAAATGCTTAAATTATTTTTTCCCAGTGTTACCTTAGGAAACAGGTTCCTCTCCAACTATTGTCACTGTTCAAACCACCTTACTTCATCTAACCTCAAAATACATTCAACTGTTACATACAGCTTGAACTTCCCCCCCACCCCCCTCAGCTTGCCTTTGACTACATTTTCCATTATGCTCACTCCAAAGCCTCTCTCCTTACTCAAATTCTTACTAGGGTCATCCATAAGGGAGTTTGTACCTTTCCAACTATACTTGTAATTAATTTTTTTAAATTTGTTTTTTTTAAAATGGCAAAAAATGCCAGTTACTGACCACATAGTAACAAATCTGTTAGACATAAAACAGAATATTTTCATGTCCAAGCAATTAATTCTGTCTGCCTACCTTGATTAAGTAAGACAAATTTTACTCTAGATACTGAAAATGGCAGAACATCACCTCTACTACATTTGTTGGGACTGTATAGAAAAAAAAAAGCTTAGGATAAAGGGAATAGCTACTCTAAATTCAGACCTGTCAAAAACAATTTTTCAGATGAATCACGTAAAAAAACCAACAGATAAAAAGCACCATTTTCACAAGCTGTCACACTTGTAAGTTCACACTTCATTTGTGTATCACACAGCAAGGGGGGCTCACATTTATGCAAATGATTATTACCTGCTTTTCTGCAAAATGGTACTGGCAGAGTTTTTTCCACAACTGTCTGTCTTCACTGAGCATGTACAAAGTTGGGGTCACTTGACCCAATGTAATAATGTCCCAGCCATCAGAAAATCTGTGTAAGATGTTACTCAGCATATGCAGAGGAAGATCACTGAGCGTAAGACCATTGTTGACTTGCTGGAATGAAGAGTTGAAAACTTAGCTAAAAAAAGCTTGACAATAAAAGGTACAATAAAATCCTTAGAGATACCTCAGCTCTTATTTGTACAAAACCATTGAGCAAAAGCATTGAGGTTAGTCGTGTGATAATTTGAATACTAGATTTAAAAGGTTTGAAGTGATTATAGGATAAGTTTCTCAATTCTTATTAGGAAACAGCATGTGAATTTCTCTCACGAGGAGTACAGAGTGCAGTACAAAATATAGGACTGAAGAGTAGAAAAAGAAAAAGCTTTCTTTTGCATCTGTCTTCATAATGTAAGTTCATCTCTCAAGTCTGGAAATAGCTCCCCTGATAACACACAAGCAGTTCTGTAAGAAGAGACAGATCAGAGCACTGAGAAAGTCCTCCATAAGAGTCTATGCCTCTGCTAAAAGTTTTCTTCTATGGGGTAAGCGTAACTCACGCGTGATTGAATCTAAAGGATGAGCTTGTTGAAAAGATGACAGAAAGGTTTTTCCCTGGAACCGGCAGTGCTACTGGAGAGCACTGGAGGCCCTGCTGTCAGGCAAAGGATGGAGGCTGCTGGCCCCACCTAGTGGAGCTGCCCTGCCAAGGAGCGCTGGTCCCACCGCAGCTGAACTCCGGCAGCCACTACTTCACATCTGTTTACTTCACCACCATTCATCTCACTTACAGATGAAGTCTTCCACACTGTCATCTGTTACAAACACCCCTGGGACTATCGCTGTGCTCACTACAAACGCTAGATTTCTCATCAGTTATCTCAACCAATGTAGGACAGCTCAGATGGCAGTGGCCTGCTGGAAAGAAGTACCACAAGTGTAGCATCTCTCAAACCCTGTTTTGGTTGGCTGGCATATAAGAACTGCTGAGATCAGGCTCCCAAATTTTTTTTTTTTGTTCTAAAGTTGCTGACATATTCAGATGCCCAGCACATGCAGCAATTTCAAAGATGAAAGCTGTTACATGCAACATCTTGGAGCATTTCTTTTGGAAGTGCCCCCGACAGGCTAAGCCTGAAAACACAAGTTCCCTGCTTATCTTCAGAAGTTTCCACTTAAAAAAAAAAAAAAACAAAAAAAAAACTTGGAAGAGTTTATACCATATACTTTAAATCAAGTTCCATGATCACAGTCCAGATGCTAAAATCATTATCCTTTTTCACAAAAAGCAACTGTGCTAACGAATACAATTGTAGAATTGTTATTCCTATGTTCTGCTTTTTCTCTTCCTGGTCCAAATAAAAAATTCACCTTAGGTTTGCATTTTTAGTACTAGAATATTTACTTCAGTATCAGAAATTTATGTTTTGTCAGCTCTACCTGAATACTTGGGGAAACATCTTTAAAGTTCTCTGGATGAGAAAAAGAATTACAGCTACACATCTGCCAGAAAACTGTAGTATAGCTATGATACCAGCCCTCATCGGAGAGAATCTATTAAAATATCACGAACAATTTCCTTTTCAGGAATCTCATTACTCCTCCAAAAACCAAGGAAAAAACAACAGTGATCTGAAGTGGGCTTCTGTCTCAAGGTGTAACTCATATTACTTTATCACTTGAAGCTACTTGCTGAAGAAATCTGCTTTCTGCTGAGCTCATCTATTTAGAACGCATTTGAAGTCTTGTTCACTTCAATTCATAAACCCACGTTTAGTGTACTCTCTCGCCTCTCCCCTCCTCCACAAGCATAATTTAACAACATACCTTGTTCATCTGAAGGTTTTTTAGTTGCTGTTGCCACAAGCGGATGGTTTCTAATCGGCACATCCAAATATTAATGTTCCCTACCAGAACGGATTTTCCTACTCCCCTGATCAGTATACAGAGAGTGGAACTCAAATCTTGTAGAAGATCTTTGATTAATCGTGGGTTATGATGGTCTTCCATGACTAGAAAAACAAAACCAGATACAATTTTTTGTTATCTCAGTTACCAAACCAATATAATCAGCTTAAATTAACTCAAGATAACTATTTGTGTGAAAATTGCTGCCCTGCCTCATCCTCTCACATTCATTAATGCTGTTCCATAAAAGGTAAATAATTAAAAAAAAAAAATCACAAGCAAGTTTGATTAAAGCATCATACTATGCATTCTGTAAACTCAACACCAACTTATAAATTCAAATTCTTTCTATTCAGAGCTGACAGTACGTTACCTCCACTTAGTGTGGTTACCACAAAAGCCTGATCAATATTATGTGATAACTTTTTAAAATAAACTATACATAAAAGCAGCTATGTACTTTAGACCTTAGTGTGTCATGCACAATTGAAAACCAATCAAGTTACTAAGCTTACCACAATTGTTTCATCTAACAGATAACACGTTTAATAACGACTATAATTTAATAGCAGACAATAGTTTGTTTCTGAACAGAATTTAGCTGGCATTTTACTTCACTCATCTGTTTCAACACACGATTCAATAACAGAAAAACTACTTTTCTCAAACTGGATGGTAGGTATTTCTGGGGCATCTGAACAAGCAGATTATGAAAGCCTCAGTTTACCTTTCCGCACAATTTTGTCTAAAATGTTGAAGTAGTTCTTCTGTGCTGCACCACTCAGTGATGTCAACTGGGATTTCGCAATTAGCTGCAAAAGCTGTGACAAAGAATTAAAAGTCAGAAGACAGAATAAATGATCAGACTCATTCAGCTTACATACATTCGCTTACAACAACCCGGAGCACTGCAATTGTATTTCACAAAAATGGAACTACAAAATTGGGAAAACAAAGTAGGACAAATGCAGGAAGCTTTAAGCATTACTACTGGAATCCCATGACCAACTCACTGAGAGATATATTCTCAAAACACTATACAAATCAAGCACATATCTCTATCACAGAGCACATGAGATCTGATCTTCATAAATTGTAATGAAACAGAAAATTTGTGTTTGTGAAATTGCAATACAACACAGTAGTTGAGTCCTGATTCTTCTAACATATTCAGTGGCCAGAAACATCACTCTGAACTGATTTCAGGTACCAGACTTCCAGTTTGAGTGAACTGTCACACTGGCTGAACTCAGGCATGACAACCTAATATGTTACTTCCTCCTCATGAAGGGAAATGTGCCATTTTACATAAAGGGAAGCATGAGACTGCTGTACCCCTCCTACATTTACTAGGGGAAACCACAGTAATTTAAGAAGGAACAGTATTCATTTCTGGCATTGGTATCTTTCCCATAACATATAGCAACCATCCACATGATTCTCTCTGGAAATGCTACAATCAGAACAGTATTAAGAACAGGAAGAATAGTCTGAGTGAAAGAAACTGAGTGGATGAAGTTCTTGCCATGCATGAATATCAAGCTCTAACTCCTCGAAGCAGGCCCTTCTCTATTCTTAAGATCTGTGCTGATTTGGTTTAAGAGCTGATAAGGATTGCCTCTTCAACAACAAAAAAAGTCACTAAGGATCAATTATAAGGAAGGTCTCAATGTCAGGATGGTATTGCAAAGTTTGAAAATATAGCACCGAGTTCTGCAATTGCAATTCATAACATCGCTCAGAATAAAAGTTCCCAATGCATCAGAAATGGAAAGCAGGGAGCAGAAACTGCAATTCCCCACAGAGTACTCTAAACACAAGCTTGCACAGCTATGCTTTGTAGGAGGGCATCAACTACTGGCACAGAGGGTGCACAAAGGCTAAGCCTGCCAAAGAATGCTTTGTATCTTCATTTGCAAAACACTGAGTTGACACCACATTCACCATTAATTTTCCTTTGGAAGAGGAGAATACACCTGTTCTCTCCCTGATTTAATAACACTCCTTCTGGCTTCTCTGCATGTTCCCTGACAAAACATTATGTGCTGTGAAAGGAAAAAATATCTCCTGATGTATTTAAATACAATTAATCTATTTTTATTGCTTTTGAGACCTATAGCTTTTTATCAGGACCTTTCTCAGTATTTTTAGGGCTTTTTAATTTGATTAACAGTTTAGAGAACACCTAGAAGTCTCAGGCAGTTTGCCAGTTCAAGTACACACATTTCTTATTTAAAGTCATATTACTTAAACTGCAGATCAAATCCAAGAAAGATTCCACCCAGCTGATTTTAATGAAGATGTTTTCAGTGAAGGTTAATATATAAGGAGCAAGACTGTTTTAGCAGGTGCATGAGTACAAGGATTTAACAAGTTCATCCTTGTGATACATGTATAGCTTTGTCTTATGTTGTCTCAAGATTATAATGTCAAATGGATCACCTGTTTATCCAAATGGAAACACCTTCTGATAAGTCCATCCATACCAATCATTGAAAAGCTAAAAAATTGTTACTACATTACAGCATAACAAGTATAGGAAAACCTCCTCTCTCCACTGAGACCACTAGGGTCTTGAACAGACACTGACATTAACTTTTGACAATGGTTGAAGGTGGTTACTTAGCTGGAGATTCAAAGTGGATCACCTTGGCAATCTGGGATTCAAGCAGAGATACTCAGTATGAGCTGATATAGAAGAATAAACTAAAACAAAAGCAAAACTTTATCTTTCTATCCTTGAACGCAAGAAGCAGCCCACCACACAAGACTAGTCATTACTGTGTTCATGCATAACTAGCACATTAATCCAGTAGTGAGCCCTGGTGGCCAACGTCAGTCGGATCCTGGGGTGCAATAAATGGAACATGGCCAGCAGGTCAAGGGAGGTGCTCCTCCCAGTCTACTCTGCTTTGGTCAGGTCTCACCTGGAGTACTGCATCTAGTCCTGGGCTCCCTGGTACAAAAAAAGACAGGGATCTCCTGGAGAGTCCAGCAGAAGGCCACAAAGATGACAAAGGGCCTGGAACATCATTTCAAGTAGGCAGACATCTTGAAAGTTAAGGGATGATAGGACTTCCCTACACTCATGGTTTCAGACCCTTTGTCCTCAAGACTAGATCTGTCCCCACAAAAACCAGTTAAAACAGAGAAAGGGCCTTTGCAAGAAGAAAGAATCACAGTATTTACACAGCGTACTTTACCTATAAACTTCAAGCCACTATATTATTGTTAAAAGACAACTTCAATAAAATTGCTGGAATACAATTAGGTTACATGGGATTTTAACAAAGATGAATTGTCTAACAAAAAACAGCAATACAGTTAATCACACTATTAAGAAGCTGTAGAAGAAACTGAAGAATATTTACACATCAAATATTGTTCTGACAAATATTACTTCTAGTCCATGTACTTAAGAGTTACTGTACTTAAGAGTTACCTTGCTTTCCTATTTTTGCTTGTAGGGGAATTATTTTCCTTTAAAAAGATTTCATAACTGAGATAGAGCAACAACTGGATCTACCACTGTTTCACTGTAAATATATAGCAGAACACTGGCCATCACCATCCTTCCTAAGCTGAAGGCTTCCACGGAAGAATATAACTAGTTCTCACAATAGAAGAATTATTCTGTTTCAAGTAGAAGTCCAGCTGCTTCAGCAGCTCCAGCAGCAGTATAAGTTACATATATATATACAAGATATTTACACAGACCTGTCAGTGCAACTTTTGTATGCGTGGGCATATCAGCAAACATTTGTAAAGAAAAACATATAAAATAAAGAGCTTACTTTGACCACATAATTGAACCTTCTGATGTCCTGAATTGCACTTGAAAAATCCAGGCGATTAAAAGCTTCTCCCAAAGTGCAATAGCCATGTCTCTGAGAAAAGGAATGAACACTGGAAGTAGGAAAAAAGCAAACAGGAGAACCACCTCACCCGTCAAACAAAAGGGTCTACAAAAAACACTGTCATGCAACAGAAGCATACCTACACCACATTCCCTGGAACTGTGATATATCTGACCTGAAGATTTTTTTATTATTATTTCTTGAAGAAGAAATGAAACCAGTTCCAAATAGCCTATCTATCAGGTACTTTGGCAACGTTACTTGGTAGCAAGGCCATAAATTCATAATCATTGCCCACTCTGGTATCAAGTGTTCTGAGAATCTATTCTGTTCCTGCATGGTCACAATGCTGATACTGTCTAGTGCTGTCATGCCAGCATAAGATACAAGAGTGACTATAAGTAATCAACCCTGTTAAGAGAACCAAAGGAGAGCTTGTAATGAGGATAGTCAATTATCAGAAGACAATAATAACTAAAAAATTATCAGAAGACAATAATAACTAAATTCAAACAATAAAGTTTATGCAAAAGTAACCAAAAAAGTATTTTATATGCAAAAGTATTAAGGCATTACATGGCAAAAAATTGTATTAGTCTACTCCTACTCACAAAGTTGAAATTTTCAGCTTTGAACCATCTTTTAAGAAGGACTATTAAATACTGCACAAAAAGTTTAATTACACTAATCAGCTCAACTTGATATGTGAGTTTAGAAGACTCAAATAGGAATTTAATTCAAACAATAACATATTTTGTCCACTTCAGGAACTGGCAAAAAACACAAGCAAATAGTCACGTCACCAGTACAGTAACTTCTGTACAAGTTGGGAGTAGGGAAAATCATCCCAACATACAGCTTATGAAGGACAGCAGTGAGTGGTTTTAGGCAGTGTGTTTCGGCATGGGTGACCCTAAACATACACTCAAGTTCCCACATCCTTACCAGAACTATCCACATAAAAGTCACAAAAAAGTGACTTTGCTTTTGCCTTTGCCTCCCACAGTCATAATGCTATCAGTGAAGAAAGAATTAAGTACAACTAAGAAGATGCAGAACACGTTTTTCTCTTATATGAGAGCTGCCATTTAAGCACAAAGACCGTAGAAACTGATGACCCAGAGCATGCAGGACTTACTTCTCTGGTGCTTTCCTTATGAACATAAATCCAATTTTCACGATAAAAACCTGAAATAGAAACATAAGAACTTTTAGACTTCCATTTGAGGTAGTATGTTCCAGGAAGGCTTTGAAGAAAATAGACCATCCTCAATAAAATGCTTAATAAGAGAGGAGATAGAACAATTTTGGTGAAGGAAGTTTTTCAGAGCTGAAAAGAACAGCTACAAATGTCAGAAGTTTCATACTTTAAAACATACTAAAGTTAAACAACATAAATCAAACAGGAGTGGGGACCACTGGCAGATGTAGCACTATTTTTTTTTTACTGCATACCAAAAAACAATCTCTCTCTTATAAGCACCACTACTTTTCAGTACACAAGGCTCCTTAGCACACAAGGGAATAGAAATGCACAACCTTTTCTCACTGAAGGCTCTACTTCTCTAACCTGTTTTTTTTTTAAGAACCCTGCAGGAAAGCCAACTATGCAAGACCCACAAAGGCAATTTCTACATTCAGCTTTCAGAAGTCTGGATACAGTGGCAAATGAAAGTTCTCTTACATATCGCCATTCCAGTATATTGAAACACTTTCTAAACCAAGGCAAGCTGGAGGATGCTTTCAGCTTCCTCTATGGCAATCTGTTAATTTCAGAAGGTACAAATAATGAAAATCACTTCAAGATCAATGCACTAGAAGCCTCCACAGTTTGCTATAAACTTTTTTCTTCTTCTACTCACTCTATCAAGTTCTCAATTTCAAGTACTTTTCTTGCTGTCATACACTTGCAATCTAAAACATGGGTCCTCTTTTAAAACCAGCAATCAACAAAAATAGATTTGATATTTCAATGAAGATATTTTTCATGAAACTCAATACAGGCAAAATCTTTAACAAAAGCATTATGACAAAATATATTTACTCCTGAACTAATTCTAGAGCTATTTGTGTAAGCAAATACAGAAATAATTGAAAATAAAAGTGCTGCTTTGGTAAGCAATGACTTCCCTAAGCAGCCAGAAGAATTTAATCTAAAACTAGACCACAAAGCAGAACAGCAGTTTGCATTTGATGCTTGCTAATTAGAAACTGCTATTCTTAAATGAATTACCTTTGAATCTTTGTAAATCCCACAACAGATGACCAATGCCACAGCTCAATTAAGATGCATAACTTCTGGCACTAAACTTCTGGCCAGTACAAAGACAGACATAATTTAGAAAACTATCCTGTATATGAATATATATGAATGGCTGAATCTACAACAGTTTAAAATAAAGGAAAATAACTCAGCCTTACATTGTGAATCCGTGTTGTTTCTACAGTGATCTTTTTTCCTTTTCTTGGCTGCAAATTCACAGTCCTCAGAAGCATACATTTCATCATCATCACCGCCAGTTAAGATACTAAAATAAAGACATAATTAGAACAGCAGTAATTAAATACCTACACTGCATACTGCTTATAATTCTCTACATCAAAAAACTTGGTAGAAAAATAAGTTGTTTTTTACATGTTGGCTGTCTACTTGAAGGTAGGAAGCAACCTCTCTCAAGATATATGCTACTATGTTCTTTTCTTCCCAGTGTTGAATTTTGTGTGCATTTAATCACTTTGATACAAGTATCTCCTTAGTAGCTATTACGTCCTAAGTCATTAGTGATATTAAGAACAGACTACTGAGGAAACAGTAGTAGCTGAACAATTGGCTATCTGCTAAGTTTGAGGGTACCAAAGTCACAATTTGAAATGGACCGAGCCATGAAATTGCAGCACACAGGTGAAAATCAGCACAAAATCACTGCACAACCACACAAGGGCAAGACGACATCAAGAAGGCATCTCTCTTCTAACCACTATCAATTTTGGTGAAAAATAAAGAAAACTTCTTAAATGCACAAATCACAATGCTGTCCATGATTTAGGAGGTACCATACCGTGCTACCAGATGTCACAGGGCACCAAGAACCATGCAGTGACCCCTAGCTCTTCCAGGGGACAATCAAAGCTAAATCTTTGTCACTTCTGAGAGCACATACATAACCTGACACTGAGGACTGACTACAGCAATTCTATTTTTCACATAAGCTTACGTTCTAATGTTCATATACATTAAAAACTCTACCTGTGCTGCATGCAGTTAAGGTTGTTGTTTCAATTCTCACAGAAAATTATAAGGAACAGCAACCTAGATAATGAGCATGCATTTTACATAGAGGCAATAACCTTGTGTAGGTAACTTGAGTAACTCAGGGTACAGCACATTGAAACTGAACTATAAGACTTATTTCTTCATCAGCATTTTTGGTAAGAAAGCAGTATACATCACTTTTCCCATACTTTCCCTTACTTTTCTTAAGATCTGGATTTACCTGTTGAACCTATTTAGCAACATGTTTGAGGTTCAAATTCTAGCAGCAAAATGTAAATGCTAAAACTGAAGGTCACTGGTTTATGAAAAAGTAACCTGTAGTAAGGCATCACATGGTAAAAATTGTATTAGTCTACTACTGCTCACTTACAAAGTTGAAATTTTCAGGTTTGAACAATCTTTTAAGAACTATTAAATACTGCACAAAAAGTTTAATTGCACTAATCAGCTCAACTTAATGATATGTGAGTTTAGAAAACTCAGAAATAGGAGTTTTCATCTGAAGTTTAACACCCCTCCCCCCCCCCCACTCAAAAAGAAGCAACACCTCTGCATTCAAGTAGAGCTCAATTCAAGCTGAGGGCTTAGTTCATGTCCGAAGGCATTTAAAGCATAGACTTAGTACTTCCACATTTTCTAGTAATGACTAGACATCACATCTAGTCAGACAGTGAAAGAGGAGAAAAGAAACTGGCAACCACTGAAAGTAGAATATAACACTGACAACTTATTTGGATTATGTAGTGTTCTAACCTTCCAGTTTTTGTTTGTTTTTAGTGCTCTGTGGTGTCATCGTCCCCCCCTACCCTTCACCTCCCCCCCCAAAAAAAGCTTTCATAAGAGAAATCACCAAGTTCACTAAAAGAATTAAGTTTTAACATTGACTGTATCACCACATCACACAAAAAGTTGTTGCAGAATCCAAAAAAGAGCCCAGCACTCCTGGTAAAGCTTCTGGCTTTATCACCCTAACGTCAGCTACAAGCCATTGAGATCCAGGCTGATGTTCTGCTATATAGATCAGGCAGAACAGAAACATGCTCACTGACCCAGTGCACTGGGCCAGGCAGGGCAGGAAGCATTGAGAAAGGCCATCTTTAGAACAGGAAGGTTTATCTGGCACAATTCCTACTTTTGTTCCTGGAGAGAAAGAGCCCCTGGAAAGCAATGTAGAGCAGTAATCTATCTGCAGTTATTTAAAGCCTCTTTCCTTCCCAAACACTTCCTCTAGTATCAGACAAGCAAGCAAGGCAGCCTAATAAGACCAGTCAATTAACAAGAGGAATTGCAAAGAGGGCTATTTCAAATATGTTTGTCTGATATCCAAATTCAGCCATGACATTCCAGGAATTCATGTCATTTTAGAGATGAAACTTTGCCTGAGGATTTTCTCACACGAGACTTCACCTCCTTATGAAGGAAGAATTCATTGTTCACTTTGTTTGTAGTCCTTTTCTGTGTATCAGTAACCAATGTTATTCTTGGTAAAATATAAGAGGTTTGTGTGTTTCCAGACACTGAAAAGAAGGTAAGGGTCCCACAGCTATCAGAAAGAACAGGACAGAACCAAGAGCATGTCTACAGCAAATTTTTGCCTTTTTCTTTGCATTCCTTTAAGAAATTTGAAGAGCTGGCTGTTCAAAGCCACCACTCCAAATACCAACTCCTGCTCCTCCAACCACCAAAGTGCAGCTATACAAAGTCAAAGAACTGAATCATGTGCTACATACACCATTATATGTATGATAACTTCATGTTAACAGTTGTTACCATACCACCATTCCTAACATCTGACTGCACCTGACAGGATTTAAATGCATACTTAATATTGCCCATGTATAGCTGTTCTGAAGTTCAAGTCTTGATAGACTGATTGATGATATAGATTGCTCTGTAGCTTCTAAAAACAGAACAAACTGTGTCCTACATATAGTTTAAACTACAATATTCCACATTAAAAAAGCATGCCAGAATTTCTACTCTTTCAAAAATGTAATCTCATGATACTATTTTATCAACCTTCTGGAGTGGAAGACTTTGCAGGGCTGTCTTAATAACAGCTATTCTTCTTCATCCCCTTGCTTCTTTTCTCATCGAAGAAGAAATGCCTTCACATCATGCATTTACCTATGGAGACATAGTCCTAGTCTATCCAAATATGGAAAATTCCTAAGTTTAGTGCCTGTACCAAACAAAATTACACTATATTCGTCAAATGCTAAACTTATCTGAGACTGAGGACTCCTATCCAGTGCTCATAGAGCTTCTGTGAACACCACAAATCATTTAGATAATCAGATGAGAGATACCACAGACAGAAATGACTACCCTGCCAGCCCAACCCAAGGTCACTGTCCCAGCTTTCAGTTGTGTCTTCGAACCAGATGGCTTCCAGAAGTCCTTTCCTACCTAAATTATCCTGTATTTTGTATAGACATTAATCAGTGTTGAGCAACAAAGTTAACTCACAGATCCAGAGTTCTCAAGCTGTAATGAAATTACTCCAAGGTACTGCTATTATGCCAAGTACCACCAACTTAAACACCACAGTTTAGCTTTCCTCAATATGCATTTAAAGCTGCATATACTGAAGCGACAAAGAAATAGGATTGGGGAATATGGTGTGGTTTGGCTATGCTAAGTAGGAGACACGGAAGATGGAAAACTGGGGAATTACTATAGATGAGACCAGCTGTTGCAGAATAGGGTGATTCTCAAGTTTGGGATTCTGACAAGTTGGCAAGCCAGCCTAAGAAATTCGAATTGTGCAACATCGTCGATATCAAACTTTTATCCAGAGCACCTCATGACCAGTCCCTTCAAATTTATGGGTTTTTTAGTCCTTAACTTCAATAATCTTGTATCTTCTCAAGCACTTGATTTAAATCCATTCCTAGCAATACAGTTCCCAGAAAGTTCAACGGTAAGATCCTTCAAAACTAAAGAAAAAGCTGAGTATTTCAGCTTGAAGAAACAGTAAAAGCAGTCTAATTTAGTTCTTTGGTGAAAAGATTCTGCATATGTATATACACACACTAAATATACAGGCACACATTCACAAAAAAAAAAAAAAAAAAAAATCAACGTACTATTATGATGAGAAAAGCAGAAGTCTTCATTTACAATGATATTCACAAAAATGATTATTCTTGATGTCATACTTGCCAAATATTCATTAAAGCAAACTACAAAATATAAGACTTCATTGGCTGTGCAAGTAAACATCAAAAGTAGACTCCATCTGCCAATAAAAGATTTATGAAAAAAAGGAAGAAAAAAATTTGCAAGTATATTGAAGGCAACTTTTCCTTCAGAGATTTACCCTGTTCTTCCAATATTTTTTGTATCCACAGCAGCCAGACTGTGGGAAAAAAGCCCAAATGGCATCAGTAACAGATGAACACAAGTAGTAAAGGCATAAAGAAAGCCTGAGATACTGCCCAGAGAGGTTGTGGTCTCATCTCCTGCTCTGGAGATCCAAAGCCAATGGATGTGATCCTGGGCAATGTGCTCTCAATGACCTTGCCTGAAGCACTCAGGGTTGGATCAGATGATCTCAGGTGGTCTCCTCAACCTCATCTCTGTGATTCTGTGAAACAAGCTCAATAGCAATTCTTCACCACTTGATTACACTTGAGGTTCAGTTCACAAACTTAGAAAACACAGGTGTATGAGTAGAGCAAGTTCTAGCTTGCCAGTAAATTCCCACTAGATCAGATTACTTTATCATTTACTGGACTAACAGTAAAACACTGAATGTTCCCTTTTCTCATTATGATGACATTAAGCAGGAATTTATAACCAAGAATGTTATCCCAAAGAAATACTTCGTGGCAAAGACACAAATCAGGAATTTGTTTGGACAAAGCCACTTCTATCACACCAGTGTGTGGGCATTCTGCCACCAATATTGCTTTATTTCCTTCTCAGTCTGCCTAATATGGTTACCACTCATTCTGCAGAGGCATATATAGACAAATACAGTACTAGGTAAGTGCCATAAAAATAGCACGAGTCACGCTTTTAGAACAAAGGCAATATATGACTACCATAAATGGGTCCAATCCAGTACACAATCAACAGAAGTGCTTCGTTCATTTCAAGGTAACATTTCACCACACTTGCTGCATTTGCAACTTACAGATATCACTTTCAGTTTCATGTGTGCTTCACACACATGAAGAGATCACAAGTCAAGTCAATTGCAGCTTTCCCACCTGCTGTTAAATAACGTGGTTCTGCACGGGTCGATAACTTACACAGTGTGACTGATGTCATTAAGCTGACTGTTTCCACCCTGAAGCGCAGATCCAAAAGGTTCAAATCGTTTCCATCCATCTTCTGTTTTAACCCACCTCCATCCAGGAGACCTCCAGTCTTGGCCCAAAAATGGCATGGTTTCTCTATGAGGAGCAAGAAAATGTACTATTTCAGTTACCAAAACCTGCAGAGTTTGTTATGTCATTTCTCTAACTTTGAAAGTGTGTGATTACATTGTGAAAATAAAGTTCTGTTGAACAGATTCAATAGTTCAAGTACATTTTTGATTCCTTAACCTCATTTCTCCTGTACTTCAGCTTTTCTTAGATTGAAGTAGACTCCACAGTTTTTAAGAACAAGTAAAATAACTTCTGTAGTCCACGAGAAGAGGTGATAACCAAGCAAAATTAACCATGGTAGAGCAGATTATAGAGGACGTGAAATACTAGTTTTTGAGATCTGACTATTAAATGGTTGTTCACATCTAATGAGCTCAAACTAATGATTCTCCACTTATTCTTTTTCTCTGTTAAGCCTTCTAAATATCAAGATGTACTACACTGTATACAATGATGATTCAGTACATAGATACCCACTTTCCAAAAAATATATATATTTTTAGGGTCATCTCCCAAGCTAGGCTGTTACCTGGATACTCAGGACAAACAGAGACCACAGAATAACATCAGTTGTTAATGACTGAATTTCCTAGAAACAGATACAAGTCAGCACAGGTATACCACAATACAGTGCTCCATCACTCTTTTCCAAATAGGAGAGCCACTTTTAACACGTAAATGCTACGAATTTGAAGAAAACATTTTTCTACACTTTAAAGAACCTGAGCTTACGATCTTTTGCCTTCTTCGTCCCATTCATGGCATTCATACTGTTGTTTGTTTTGAGTAGAGATTCTACGTGCAGACTGCACAGGGCAAAAAGCATTGTGTGTTAACAACTGTGTGTTCAAGTTGAAAAAATATTAGGCCAGATCAGTCAAACATCACTGTGCATTTATGTATCCATTCACACTCCACACACACACTCATCTATCCAACACATTAATTAGAGTAAGAGAAGAAACAGAAGGATGAAAAACCTCAAGAAATAGAAGCTGAGAAAAAGAAAACAAAGAAACATCCCACAACACACCACACAAAAGGAGGTGCTGTCTAGCCCCTGACACTGATAAAAGTCCTCTTGCTATTTGTATCTCAGCCTTCCTCTGAACCTGACAGGAATCATTTCCAAAGCTCACCACATCCTTCCCTCCAACCACCACAAATTTCATTCACGCCTGCATTCTTTTCCCTGACTTGTTGGTGATTTAGTAATCACAATAGGCATCATAAACTGCATCTCTTCCACTTGTTCAGAACACCTCTCTTTTAGGCTGAAATTAAGACCCTTTTGTCTCTACAATAACTGTTTGAATAGCAAATGTTTATGAGCACATTTCCAAATAAGACAGCTTAAGGTATTTCAACTCCCAGCAACATCAGCAAATGTTTTCTACCTGAAAAATGTAGAAAACTATCAAAGATACTAAGAAAACAGCAGAAGAGCAAACAATTTTAAACTATGTCTAGAGATGCAGTGCTCACAAACTATTTCTAGTCAGCAGTTCTGATACAAATATTAAATGTTATTATAGGTACACCTGATCAGCCCAAAAAAGTTAAAAACTAGAGTGAATTCAGAACTATAGAGATAATAGATTGAAGAGGAAAGAAAAAAAAAGATGTACAATTTTTAAGAATAGATAGAAATAATTGTTGGGAAAATGAATAAATGCTTGCAGCATGGTGGAATGCATATTTTTACAAGCTAATGGGGTAAGATACATAAAAAGGAAAAGCTTCCTGAAAACAACACAACACAGAAAACTTTGTTCTAGAGGACAGCAGCAGCAGGAATCCAAAGCCAATCAGAACAGAACAGGCTTGTAGGTAGGTTTTTAAAAGTCTTGAATTTTGGAAAAAGGTAGTTTCAAGTTAGCACCCTTACCAATGGCACGATATGTATAACTCCCTCCTGGGAAGCCATACAGGCATTTAAAATAATAGGCTTCAGCACACATATGCTCTAAACCAGTCTACTTCCCAGACGTTTAGGATGATTTGGAAAACTGATGGCCTTTTTTTGGAAGGTTTCAACACAATAGAAATTCTTTTTCATCTGTCTTTCAAATAATGACATTAAGCACTTTTAAAGTAGTGGCAGCCACAAGCACACCCACAAAGAGCACTGACACCTGCTCCAGAAGTCTCGGAAAGCTGCACTTAAGATAGATTTCAAGGAGGTAAGCATAGCTCTTCCACATAAAATCATTAACAGTTGAAAAGACCACTAAGATCACCGAGTCCAACCATCCACCCATCATGATCACACCACTAAACCATGCCATTAAGTGCAACACCTACAACTTCCTCAAAAACCTCTAGCAGTGGTGACCCCCACCACTTCCATTCCCAGACTGTTACAATGCACTACCACTCATTCTAGAATTTTTTCCCCAGTACTTAACTCGAACCTCCCCAGCACAAGTTATGGTTGTTACGCTGGAATGGACTGCCCAGGGAGGTGGTGGAGTCACCGACCCTGGGGGTGTTCAAGGAAAGGCTGGATGTTGTGTTGAGGGGCATGGTTTAGTGGGAGCTATTAGTAACAGGTGAACAGTTGGACTGGATGATCTTTTAGGTCTTTTCCAACCTTGGTGATTCTGTGATTATCTCTTGTCTATCACTAGCATCTAGTATGTTGAGTACATTATCTTTTTAAGATTCAAAAGTAAAAAAGCTATTAAAAAGATCAGATTACTTTAAACTTAAAAATTTGTGGAAGATGACAGAAAGCCAGCAACTGTGTAAAGCCAATACACATTGACCTATTTATTTGTCCCTCCAAAACACAGATATTTTTAGCCCAAGACACAGTCTCACTATCACACAAACCAAGAGTGTATCCCTTCAGGAGCAATTTCCAAATGCTACTTGTATGGATACGGGTTTGGGGCTCTTTAACATTCAAAAGGATTTCTGTTCTTGATATTGAGCAATTTGCTCATCTTACCAAAACAACTACTGTGGAGAAAAAAAAAATCTGAGGCTGCATAAAGAAAAGAGTTAATGGAGCATAACCTGGTCTTAACCTGGGCACAGTTTAGTGATAGGACTCTGTAGGTCAGGCTAACAGTTGGACTTCATGATTCTGAAGATCTTTTCCAACCTAGATGATTCTATTGTCATTATCCAACAACAGGGGCTTAATGGAAGACATTACTTGCATTTTTACTTGCTCTTAAAAGCCAAACAGGAGCAAGAATTCTTCATTTCACAACATACAACTTTTCCTCATGAGGATGGCAAAAAGGGCAGTGGAGACAAGAGCCACACTAAAGAAGCATGGAAGGAATAGCACAGAAGCCTGTGTAGGTCAGGCTTAATACAGCCTCTGACACCCATCCACTTGCAAGGGAGCTCTGTTTAATACAAAGTCAGCAACTTACTACAAAAGTAAATGCTACTACAAAGACATTCATGATTGCAGCAAGATCCTATTACTTTGCCAACCTACTAGAGAAAGTCTCTTCTGTCTATATATTCCCATACTTCGGAACGTATAATTATGACTCAAACCATTCTTATTATTCCACAGCAAGATCATACGATATTAAGATCCCTTTCAACCCAAGTAATTCTCGGATGGGACAAGTCAATGCTCTCATGTTTCCCAGCAATCCAACAGCACACCCTCCCTTGCAACCCTAACATTACCTTTTCAGGAGCTCAACCTTCAGAAGGAACTGGACCTTTACACTCACGCTACAGGCAGGTGATGTTTTTCCAGAAACCAGCCTTATCAGCCTCTGTGACTCAGAAGTCAGAGTCTGATTTGACTTCATCCCCAGCCCATGTTACTTCATATCAAATAGCTGCCTCAAATCAAACCTTGAGGTGCTGCAGAGACTCAGCTGCACAGCTTCTCTTCTTGCCCACCCCAGTTGCACCTCTTATTTCCCCACACATTTAAGCACACCCAGGCTGTACAGGACCCACTTTTCAAAAACCATGGATAAAGCCTCTCATTTTCATGAGAATTCCTACCTGAAGCTTCTCCCCTCTTCCCTGCTGCCACCCTTTGCTCACCCCAACTCTCTCACTGCCCTGCAGTCCCCGGTATAGTTTCACTCCACTCCCACAGACAGGCTCCCAACCCCCAGCCTCCAGCACGCCGTCCCTAAAGCCCAGCACCGGCCCATTCCCATCCTTCCCCATCCCACGCCACCGCAGCTCCGCTCCCAAACCCCTCACGCCACGTCTGCCCACACCCAGCACCAAGCAACCCCCGGGCTCGCGACACTCTCACAAACAGCCCCAGCGACCTCACACCGCCTACTTCGCACACCACCTCCCCACGCCTGGCCGGCCCGTCCCATACCTGCAGGCGGCAGCGCGGCTCCCCGCAGCGCGATGGACACAGGCCGCGGGACTATTGACGGAAGTAACATGGGGCGGCTCTGACCCCGCCCCCGCGACGCGCTGATTGGCCGCCGGCCGCGGCGCTTGTTGCTACCCGGCAGCGCCCTCGTCTATTGGTGCCGTGGGGGCGCTGGCGTCAGCGGCGGGCGGGGGCCGGGCGCGAGCGGGAAGCGGGGCGCACGTGCGTCAATGTTTTGCCGGCGAGAGGGACTGAGGGGGGCGGGGCCGCGGTTGCGGCCGCATCGTGGCGTCTTGCCTGAGCCTCGGTGTTGTACGCGGAAGCCCCTCAGGAAGCCACATCCGTGCGGCTTGTAGCATGTCGTAGAATCACAGGACGACCGGAGTTGGAAGGGACCCTAAAAGGCCATCCGGTCTGAGCCCATGCTGTGAACAGGGGCGCCTACAGCTTGAGCAAACGCCGTGCATCCTGACCTTGGGTGTCTGCAGGGATGAGGCGTCCAACACCTCTGTGGTGGTGACTGTATGTCACAAATACCTCTTCATGACAACACTTTGCTTCTAATCGGCTCTGGTAGCACATAGCCAAAGAAACAAAGCACTCAGCAGAAAGAGCAGGGTTTTATCTCCCTGAGTTGAACACTAAGGCACAGCTAAACAGTGTGGCAGGCCACTCAAAACCATAAGGCAGCCACGCTTCCAGATCCAAATGCAAATACAGCCACGGCAAAGGCAGCAGCTCCTCATGGAAGGAGGCTGTAGGCCACATGTCAGTCTGCTTGCCGCAATGCAGTCGAAAAGAGTTACCCAGCCTCTCACTGGATGAGAACGTGAGATGGTATTGGCAGTTTTATGCCAGTAAACTCTTTTTGGGGCCACACACTTTCCTGTAATTGTCAGTCTTGCTAACCCCCATCTCTTATTTGCTTATTTATTTCTTCTAGCCTGAGTTCTTGCTGATATTGCTGGCTGCTGGTGGCAGCCTTTGGCCTAACACAGCTAGCAAGATAGATGAGTCCACCCACAGTCATCCTTTCCTTGTCTGGACCGAGCAATTCTGTTGTAAATATATCTTAACTGCCAATAACTTATGGTATATTCAAGACCTGCCTGGATGCCTACCTGTGCGACCTGCTGTAGGGAACCTGCTTTGGCAGGGGGGTTGGACTCGATGATCTCTGGAGGTCCCTTCCAACCCCTACAATTCTGTCATTCTGTGATTCTGTATTCCATTAAAGACCCTTTCTTGCTCCTTTGGGTATTGGTTGAGAAAACTCCTTCGTATTAGGGAAAAAATCATTTTGCCTGCAGGTTTCCTCCCTACTTTCTCTGTGTCTATTCAAGAGTTATACGGAATGTGAACGTAAAACACAAACACAGTTACCTTACAGCCCTGATCTTTTAGGGCAGATGGGTTTTGACTAGTGGAACATCATGAGCTGGCTATCTGAGTAACACAGTTCAAAAAACATGGTGCAGTACTCTTGCATTTAGCTGAGGATGAGGCAGTGTTAAAGCACTGAAAGAGAGTAAGCTTTCAGGGCAGAAGGCGCAACAAGCATGCAAATACAATCATCCACATTCTTAAAGAAAGTATGCAAGATGGTAAGGAACACCTTCTGGTATTTGTCCTGCCCTCATCTCAGAGCTAGTAGATCAGTGCCACAGTGGTCATTATAGGAACAGGGAAAAGAAGGAAACTTTGCTGTGTAGAAGCCTGTTTTCTGCCAATACCATTGCATGACACTTCAACATGGAGAAGGATTTACTTAAGTGTAGCCCAAGCAGCAAACTGTGTTACTGTACAGAGCCTTTGAGGGCTGAAGAATCTTAGGGACGGGTGGGCATGCAAGCCATTTGTAAGCCATGTCTTTCATACGGCACACAGAGCTGGTACTCACAGCCTTTAATCGTCCAGCCCGCTCAATGCCTCATGCCTTAGGAAGCATACAGTATGAAAGGAGGAAGCAGAGGCTGCAGTGACATGTTTCTGGTACCTTTATTTTTCTCTTTCATAGGTACTAGAAGAGTAAGGACAAATATGTCCTCCCAGGTTGGGCAGCCACACATTTTGATCTGCACTGCTAATTTATTGAAGTCATTAATAGCTGAGACATATAAGTAATTGGGTTTTCCATGACAATTCCTCTATTTCCTGAATATTCTCCAGTTGTTGTATTTTCCCTAATGGTTTCAGTGTATTTATATAAACTGTACATTAAAGAGAGCCACAACAATCTGATTTTTTTTAATTGATTTACTGCAATCACTTGTAATGACGTTGATTTTATTTGTATGTGGATATATTCCAACTATAGCAAAATCTTGTGCTAATTTGACAAGAAGATGTGGTGTTCATTGCCTGTAGCATTGAATCATCATCTCTATTGGAAGTAGTATGCTCTACATACTCCCCAACAAAAGGGAGTTATTTCCTATTTCTGCTATTAGTTTGCCTTTTTTTTTCTCTCTAACTAAAGCTGATATCTTTTCAAACAAGCAAATTTGTAAATATTTTCTATTGTAAAGAATAATTGTTAAATTGTTAATCAGATTCTATCTTGAGAGTCCAAGCTCCTATCTATAAAAAATGTTCAATATATTCAGGATTGAAGACTGATAAATGTATTTTTTAAAAACCACATGTAGTGTGTGTCTATGTTAAAATATATATAAAAGAAAATATATTGTTAATTTTGGGGGTATTTCAAACATTAAAATAACAATGAAACTCGGAGACATTAAAGACAAATCCAATCAACAATGAGCAATTGATTCTTGAGTAACTTAGTAATATTTGACACTGTTGTGCATCAGACATTCTTCATAGAATGAGTATGTGAATTTTTCCTTTCTAGTGTCACAGTCCTCATCTGGGCCTTCTGTACTATGATTTATCAATAGTAAGGCAATTTGAAACTTTTGTATTGGAAACTGAACAAACTGGTCTCCAGTTTGATTGTAATTTTGATTATTTCAGAAGGGTGAAAGTGAAGATTGCATTAAATCCAGATGGTCTCTGATTTTACAATTCAGTAGTTACCACGGTTGTTGGTAGCAGGTCCATATAAAAAGTATAAATGATGCCCTCTGGATCATCTTCACATTAATATGAATTTAGGAGAACTAAATAAAATGGCAAATTCCATCTCTCTAATTTATTTCCTGTTAAGCTACTTAAATTATGATTCCTATCTAATAAGACGCAGTGAAGGTGAATTCTCTAAATAAGCTAATTCTCTAATAGCTCATTCTATACTAAGTTGTTTTGCCTGTAAGAACTGAGATACGATTAAAAGTAAAAGAAACTGTGTTATGTAGAGTGGCTTAGAATAACCTCCTGGAGAAGGTGAAGCAGTTTTTCATCTGCATTTTTGTTACTTGGAACATATGGTTTGCAAATATGCATCATGTCTAATGGATTCTGATATTTCTGAGAAATCATCTGAATATGAGGGTTGTCGTGGATGCAAATAGCTTTCCTGCCTTCAGGAGAATCATTTTCAATTTGCTGAGTAATCACTATACATATCTCAAAGAACAGAATATTCGTGGCAAATAATACCAGAGCCCAATTCGGTTACTTAGGAACATTTAATGCTAGAAAGAAAAGAAAGGGGAAAGTGTTGTGAAAGACATAACATCATTAGACAGCAGAAGGGAGCTTAAAATGGTAAGGAAGTCATAGCATTTTATAGGTAAGCCCAAACTGGAAAAGAACACATAATCCAAGCAGTTACAGTTTTTCCAAGGAGTCAGTTGCTTATAATTTCACTTTTCAGGAAAGCTTCCAACTGGTGAAAAAAAATAGCAAAGCTTGGACAAAAGCCTCTTTGTCCTGACTGTTATTTAATGTGTGATTTCCAATGTATTACAAAGTTCTCCTGAGCTTCTTTTGTGGCTGGCATCAATTTTTTTCCCAAATATTTGTCACCAGTACTGCCAAAAGAAGAGGCAATTGTCTTCATTATTCTCCCTAGACTACAAGAAAATGAATATATGAGGATGAGTCTACATGTGTAAGAGAGCACCCCCTTCTGTATGTTTGGCTGCAGGGCCTCAGGACCAGCTCAGGGTGTTGTAGGCATTCCCCTTTTCCTCTGGGAACAGGGGTCAGTGCTGTGGGAAGCAGCCTGGCCTGTCGACATACCTTGCTGAGGCCAGGACCCAACATCAGCCCGCAGGCTGCCTGGCCTGACCATGGACCTGATGGTCTGGTTGGACTTGGCCACGCTGCCCGTGAGCCTGCCCTTTTGTCTCTGGCCTCCCCCTCAGTTCCAGCCTGCTCAGGCTGCAGGGAATGGAAGTAAGAAATGTCTCATGCAAGCCTGGTGAGCAAGTGAATTCACATATGTGGATTTTTTCTGTAGGTTACTAATAATTACATTCAAATGTTGATTTTTTTTGTTTGTTTGTTTTTTGTTTTTTAGCAGAGATTCACCAATCAGTGTTGAATATCAAACAGTAGCATAAAGGATGTTTTATTACATAGTAATTCACAGCTAATTGTAAAAATATTTTGATTGGAAGGAGCAGTATGTGATGTAGGGCAAAGTATTTTGAAAACTAATAATCATTCCAAAGAAAAAAATGGTAGCAGTTTACTAGGAAATAACACTAAGGGAGAAATAAAAGTTTCAGTGTCACAATGAAGAACACGATTTTAGTTAAACTGCAGAGAAACAATCTGAAAAACAGCATGTACCGTATCTCGAGACAAATCTTTAATTGAAAGCACTGGGACACCAACAGAAATTACACCATTTGATCGATGATAGGTTGGGTACTGCGGCTAAGTCATTCGCAGTGGGCAAAATCTGAGATCAAAACTGAGATTCAGAGAGGAAATTTTCATTTTCAGATATGAGCTTTGTTTATATAAGTGAGATAAGTAAGAGAGGAAATAAACTAGTTTAGGAAATTGCTGTATGGGATACATTTTCATAGTTGTTCAAACTATGGGAATTGGTAAGAAATGACTTTAAATTGACAATCATTTCTTTTGTGCTAAAGAAGAATGGTGAGGGATTTTCTAACCTTCTACCTTTATTCAGAAATCCAAATGAAACAAAGCTAAATGAAGTTTTAGGAGGAGAATTACTGTACTGGTATGTTTTTTCTGTATTTGTATGTATCCACAGAACCAGTGGTTTCTTTTAGATTAGTGGTTTCGAATGTGTCCGTAAGTGAAAGTGACTTCTACTGCAAAAATTAGGGGTATACAGCTGACAGAGGATGCAAATCGAAACTAAAGCCAATGCTAGAATAATTAAAATAGACATAAAATTAATCTAGAAATGTGAAGATATCTAACCTGTGTAGATGTTCTCCCTTCTTTTCCTCTCGCTTTCAGGTTTTCCCATAGGAGGAATTGAAACGATCTAATATCTAATTAATTTTAAAGAGAAGCTTAATCAGCATATGGAGGAGGCTTTGTGATGTAGTTGAACCTGACTGCAGGGAAGTGAGTTAGAACTAGTAGAGGTAAGAAAAAGGCTAAGAAAAATAGTGCTTTATGGTTCTACAAAGTGATACGTACTGGTGTTTCAGTGTTCAATTAAAGGAGATGACTAACAGAACTGCTAGCTGCTAAGGGTATATTTCCAGAGGAAGAGAGAAAAAAAGATAAAGGGAAAAGGATAGCTAGAGAGTTTGTAGAGAAATTAGTTGCTTATCAGTTTGACTGAATCTGATAAATAGATTTACACAGACGGCATGCAGTCTCAAACACAGAATCGTAACATCACTTATACTAGCAATTAAGCAGAAAACATGGAGGACGGGAGAGATATAGTACAAGGGGAAGTGCTCCAACCAACTGTCCTAGTTTTATCAGTACTCTGTATGATGACATCATGCAACAGGCTGTTCGGGTGCAGAGGCACAGTGCACTGTGGACGTGTGTTTCCTTGTTTCTCCTGCCACCTCACATGGGTTCTGTTCTGCAATAGGAAGATACACTGGGATGTACTGCATTTCCCGAGAGACTCCATATGATTTCAGATTCTGGGTGATGAAGGAAGAGCACTCTTGTCTTTTCTGGGAGGTGAGTCATGGAGGGCCAGCCAAGAAAGTCTCAGACTGACTCTCTCTTCTGGTTTTATTTCTGATTTGTTTTGATTTATTACTCTTAATTATTCTGTATTATCTCACATTCCTTTTAATGAATTAGTTTCTCCTATCTCAATCGAGTTTTTTCCCTCTTCCTTCCCCCACATCCTTCTCCCAAGGGGAGGGAGAGGTGTTGCGTGATGAACTCTTCAAACTGCAACACTAATTAAAAAGGAAAGATAGAAGAAATTAAAGCTTATGAACATAACTTCTGATGGAAAAATCTGGAGCTAACATGTTCTGTTTAGTGAGCTGGAGTGTATGTTTAGTAGATACTAAATCTACTGGTAGACAATAGGAAACTGGTAGACAATCAGAATCTGGGAGGATCTCTACGAATGGGAAAGACATACTAAGAATCAAAAACAACCTTGGAAATATATTCTGAAAAACAGAATGGAATTCACTGCAGATCTTGTTTTAGTCATAACTAAAATACTGCCCACATCACACTTCTATATAGAAATTTGTCTGTGAAATGACCGTGATTTAATGGAGTTGCAGTAAAAAACAATAAAAAAAGACAAGCGTGCAGACTAAATTAGTAATGAAGTGAGATGTCATATCTCAGTAGCAGGAGATGTATCCAGTAGAACAATAACATTATTTGGAAGAACAGGACCACACAGAGAATAAAAAAGAAAGCATTTTATAGAAGGAAAATTACTGAGATTTACCCTACTTGTGCTTACACCCCAAAGTAATAATTGTGGTAATCAATTTACATTGCCTCAATAGTGGTAGTGTGAGAACAGAATCAGGCTGTCTGGTTTATCAAAAAATGTAATGAAAGCCAACAAACAAAGTATTTCATCTACATGAGATGAGGAATTCAAGCTTACAGTAATCAAAGGTAAAACTAAATATGTTCTTCATTTACACATGCTCTCACTTATTGTGTTTTAGTATACAGGTGTCAATGAAATGAGATTCTAGTTTCAGAAATATCCTGCTTCAAGTTTACTTTCTGAAATGAACTGCATGTGCATGGTTAAAGAAAGAGAAAATGTATTGTACAATAATAATTTTGTTTGAAAACCTGTACAATTGTGTCCTTCCATGGACACAAACAGACTCCAGATTTATTTCTAAAGTGAGGTAAATAATTTCTTACTACAACTACTTTGATTCTATAGTTATGTTATTTTTCAGAACTGGACATTCTCCATTCTTACTGGAGATTTTCACTGGGAAAATTGGCATGTTGAACTGAATGGCTTAATTTCTTCACTTTTTAGTAGTTTTCCATTTCCATCATAGAATCATAGAATTGTTTAGGTTGGAAAAGACCTTTGAGAGGAGATCATCGAGTCCAACCACAACCTAACCATTCTACCCTAACTCTGACAACCCTCCACTAAATCATGTCCCTGAGCACCACATCCAAACAGTTTCTAAACACATTCAGGGATGGTCACTCAACCACCTCCCTGGGGAGCCTATTCCACTGCTTAACAACCCTTTCTGTGAAGAAGTGTTTCCTAATATTCAACCTAAACCTCCCCTGGTGCACCTTAAGGCCATTTCCCCTCATCCTGTCACCTGTCACCAGTGAGAAGAGACCAACCCCGCTCTCACTGCAGTCACCTTTCAGGTATTTGAAGACAGCAATAAGGTCTCCCCTCAGCCTCCTCTTCCCCTCACTAAACAGCCCCAGTTCCTTCAGTCTCTCCTTATAGGGCATATTCTCCAAGCCCTTCCTGTATTTTCTTCTTGTAATTTTGATACGGTAAATGAGGAGAGACAAAAGGGGACAAAAGGAAAAACAGAGTTCTGAGATAAAAACAGTTATTTCTATATAGGAAGACAAGAGAATTAGGGTTTGGGGTAATCAGATGTTGAACACTGGAGCACTGTAAATTCTGCTGGCAAGTGTGTCTGCTTCTGTGGGATGCATGCTTTGTCCTGATGCTCATTTTTTATTACAAAGGTAGTTAGTGCCCTGGGTTATGTTTATTACCTCATTCTAGGATTTAAAACAAGAACAAAATTATGTGGCTTTTTGACAAGAAATGATGTTTTGGTGGCTTTGGGGCACTGAGTCATCAGAGACTCTTTGTGTATCAAATTGGTTTTTAATGGCTTCTTTCTTTCAGATGTGTTATTGCTGCCATTAACAGTGACAGATAGATGGATACAGTTTATGCTTTCATTCCTTTCAGGTGTCCTGTTATGCCTCTGAAACCTCCCATCCTCCCATTATTCATTCTCTCCTTTCTGAGTTATGATGGCTTTATCTTCAAAAGCACTGTTCATTCTTGAGCTCAAGGCCATTTCTGGATGTAGCTAGAGGGAGTCACTGTCATATTTAAAGTTCATCACCTCCACAGCAGCTGTCAATTAGTTGGTTTCGTGGTTCTTTTTTTCTAGTCCTTGTGTGCTTGTAAGCCCTCCTATTAGACTTTTATGAGAAATAAATGGTGGTTATAATTTACATATTGTCACTTGTTTCTGTTTGAGTGATTTGCAGTTTTTCTCAAAGAGAGTGGCACCAACGGATTACCAGCCTGACCCAGAGATGAAGCAGCAAACAAGCTGACAAAATCCATAGCTGGTAGCATATTATAGTGATGGATTTCAGAGTAATTTTAGCCCTTCCTGGAAAGATGTGAAGATGAACGATTCTAGCTAATAAAAGTAAAACCTGAAGGTTGATTGCTATAGTTTGCTGCAAATGCAGGTAATTTAACTATTCTTAAGTCTAGCAGGGATTAAGTGTATGACCAGTAATTCTAAACCTCATCACTAGCAGTCCTCGTGACTAGTAGTCCGAATAATCTGTGGCTGTAAAGAGATTCCTTTGGTAGCGCTAAACAGAGAACGCCTTATAAAGTAATATATCTTGTGAAATTGGAGCACGATATACATTTATGGTCCTTATTCACAGTCTTGTTCACCAGTTAATTATAGTCTCCAGATTCAAATTGTCCACTGAAGAATCTGAAATGCTAGCTTTTTAGTGTTATTGTGAGTTTGCTTGGTAAGGCTTTATGGGTTTAACTGGCTGCATTTGGTTATTTGTTCTTTGTTTACTATATTAATGTGAACACCACTTTGTATGACTGACTTTCTTAAGTGCCATCCAAACCTCAGGGGACTCAAGGAGGATTTCAACCTTTATTTCACAGGAAATTAATCAGGCTTGTTTATACAGGAGAAAAGGAATTAGGTATATGCCAGTGCAACAGTAAATTTATAGCTGGATTCAGAGCCAGTCTAGTATTAGAAACAGTCATGAATTTTATAGGCAAATCTTATGTTAGTCTATTTTTTCTTCTTTCGCCTTGCAAGAGTGAAGAAGCAAAATCAACATTTTATTTGGAATCACAAGTAGATTTCTGCATAGTCCTTGGATCTATTCTACTATGCAGTGCAGGATTCCTTGGCTGTCACTTTATCGAGTTGTCAGCAAGGTTTAGAGCTATTGATTCTGAGTACACATTTCTTAATTTGTTTGTTGGAGATTTTGATTATGATATTATGGCAAATTCGATGTAAAGTCTATGGAAAGATATAAGAATGTCAAAGATCCTGTGCATAGCAAAAGTCCTTTTAGAGAACAGAGGGCTGGAAGACACATAGATATCATTTGTTATTTGAAACACAAGCAATATTGAAATAATTAAATCATTTCACAAAGCTATTAAGATACAATGACTCATTAACATTCATTGTAGACTAGAGAAGCAGCAGGAAGTGAGCAATGTACCTTTCAAGTTGGAAATTTATGCTAGCAAATACCAATAAACAAAGTGAATAGTCCTGCTGATAACATCAGGCATGCTATTCAGACTAACTTTGCATAGTTAGGTGTATAGTTATCCTATCATCTAGAGCCAAGAATCACTTACTTATTCCTCTCATGCAAGCACCCAAGTTATATGAACATAACATTTACTGATCAACTGTTTATACGCAAAGGAGGAATAAATGATTTTAAAGTTCCGAGAAAGGAACAGAAGCCATGGCTCCTTGATTCTCATTTTTTTTCTTTGCTTCTTCTGCTTCTTTCTTCCTATCCTGAGTTTCTCCCACACTGCTTCTTAATAAAAAACAAAAAACACTTTCATACACACACACAGTAGAGAACTGTGGGCTGGTAGCCTAACTTCTTTCAGTTAGCTTCTGGATTCCGTGGAGACTTTTACTCTTCCCAGTTTTGACCTGAGAGAAATGCTTTCCCAGACCAATATTGTGCCCCTGGAATGTGGGCATTCTCCAGTTATTTTTTGTTGCTTTTCTGTTTGAAAATAAGGTAGTTAGCATCTGAATCATCCTGTGGATCCTTTGAAAATACTAATAGAATCATAGAATCATTAAAGATGGAAAAGACTAAGATCACCTAGTCCAAATGTCAACCCATCACCACCATGCTCACTAAACCCTGTTCCTCAGTTTCACACTTACCCTTTCCTTGAAAACCTCTACCTACAATGACTCCACCATCTCCCTTATAATAATAATAATTATTATTATTAACAACTATAATAATATTGTACAGATTGACTTCATTCACATGTTTATCTGAGGTATCCTGGAAAATTAATTTCAGGACAATGTGGCATAATTTTAAATCAGAGTAATATAACAAGCACCTCAGGTCTTCTCTAGTGCATGTCAGTAGTATCTGCTTAATATCTGCTCAGTAGTACCAGATGCTTTGGGCACATACAGTGCTTAAAGCATCCTGTGGAGCCCATCACCTGTTGTATGGATCTTACACTACACACAAAAGGATGGCACATTTTAGGATTCTGTTTCAGGTGATCTTCATCACGTTTACACATATATGTTTGTGCTGTGCATTGTGATTGCGCTGGTAATTGATTGCTGCTGTTAACCTCTACTCTTACATTGTTTCTTCAGCGTTGGGAGAATGCAGAGGTTACTTACTGATCATTAGAATTATCACATCATTCTGATTTACATGTCTGCAAGGTATTAAAATTTGTTGTTTCTAAATTTAAAAAGTAAATCACTTTCCTGTATTCATCTATGTTAAAGAGATTGTTTCCTGATTAAACTTACTAACAGTTTTAAAATGCAAATGCATGTTATATACTATTTTGTGTGTCTATTTTTCAGCACCAATTTATGTTTTATATATTTAATTGAATAAAAAAGAAATGTGAAGGAACAAGTCCTTTACACTACCTGTGTCAGAGAGTGTTAAGGCCTAACTGTAAAAAAGTGATATTGCTGAGATGACCTGGCCTCAGTAACTTTGATCAGAATTTGGCAGGGTGAAGACTGGCTCCAAGGCACTTTTATTCTGCAAGATAATAAGTAGGATCTGCGTCATCTCTTGGATACAGGCTATGTTATTCCATAACACTGTGGCTCTATCACACTGGAAAAGATATTTGCCAAAATATCTGCACCCAGTATCAGTCAAAATCCCAAGTTATTAATCCTAATTTTTATAGATGTGGGGACAATAAGATTTAGCCAACATTTTTAAACAGCTCCCATTGGTTTGTCAACTCATCATCAATCACATCCCATGCCTCCTATAGCAGCTGCGTGTCAGAGTTCCGCAGTCACAGACTGGCCGAGGTTGGGAAGGACCTCTGGGTCCGCCTGACCCAATCCCTGCTAAAGCAGGGACACCCAGAGCAATGTCTCCAGGGTCACACTCAGGAGGCTTTTGAAGATCTCTGGGGAAGGAGACTACAACTTTTCTGGACAACCTATGGCAGTGCACTGTCACTCGCACCTCTAGAACAACCATTGCTAAGTGCTGTTTATAGGATCATAGAAGGAAAGGTGGCACTGACAAAACTGCTTGAAGTCCACTGCCTTTCCTATGAGGATGTTTCCACCCATGGTTTTGCCCTCTGTAGTCAACATGACTAGCCTTATGGCATGATTGTCATGAGATCTGATGCAAAACCAGGTACCTGGCATGTTCTGGTCTAGCAGCTTTCTTGAATGGTCAGAGAGTTGAACTACCTGCACGTTTGCTTATGGCACAGATTTAGAGATTAGTGGAAGGAAAGGATAGACTGATGAATTCTGGTGGCAGCAGTACTTCAGTGACTAAAGCACGGAGTTCAGAGGATGGCAACACATTAAGCAAGTGCTATATACTTTCACAGCATAATCTATCATGCATCTTCTTTTCCTTGGATGAAATCGCCTTTTAGCAACATCAGCACAAATATTTGGAAGAAGACAGAGAAACATATGGCTTGCAGTATTTCAAAAACAAATTGCTTCAGAAGAAAGCGTGCCTCTCCATTTACCTTCTCAGCCAATCCTTATAGTTAATCACAGCAACTAAGTGCCATGCTGTTCCATATGGAAGCACAGTAGCTGTGGTACAGAAATTTACACACATACAACTGTCACAAGAATCCTGAGACCTGGGACTGGAGAGTTAATAGCCAGACAGGAACACTTCATGAAAAGAGGAAAAAGTTGCACATTCCTTGAAGCTTACTCTTTCCAAGGCACTTTCTTGGCCAAAAGGCTTAAGCTTTCACCTCATGTGCTCCTTCATGTATCACTGTGCTCCATAAGTTTTGGCTACTTGATAGAGTAAGCAGCAGTAACACGGGTAATGCAGTTCTGAACTCACTGAAATCAATGGCAAGATGCCAGTGGAATACAGCATGCCAAAAATTTTCTTTTTATGTGTATTCAGTTATATGAAAATGCTGGCTTAAAAAAAAAAAAACAAAAAACCCCATCTGCTCCTTTTCTGAATATTACAGGAAAATACCACAACAGCATCGCTGTTCTCTAGCTATTTGCTGTTATAATTAATTGTTGGATTAGATTGTGCTCCAGGGTTCCAGACATAATGCGATTGTCTTGGCAGCTTTGCTGTATCTTCACTTTAATCAATTATGTAATCGGATTGTCCTTACTCCTCCAGTATTTTGTAGATCTCTCTTGGAGTGATTAGAAAAGATTTAGAAGATACTATGTGCCCACAGTGAGCACATAACTCCAAATCTCATTGC
The DNA here is from genome assembly GCF_019232065.1 of Centrocercus urophasianus. Lineage (NCBI taxonomy): Eukaryota > Metazoa > Chordata > Aves > Galliformes > Phasianidae > Centrocercus > Centrocercus urophasianus. The sequence continues at coordinate 13,185,866 of NW_024884142.1, read as the reverse complement.
CATTTATGAGGAATATTCAGAACAGGACTATTTAAACAAGAGGCCCAAGTCCCAGTTTAGGCTGTTAGTAAATTTTTTTCCAGACCTCATGAGGGTGAGTTACGGTAGGATTTGTCTCATTTCATTTAGCCATTTCCATTGCAAATATCTTCACCCAATCCTAGGCACTAGAATGGGCCCCAAGCTGCTGGAGTTCAACAAACCATTGGACAATGCACTCAGACTTAGGATTTGAATTTTGGATGGTCCTGTGTGGAGCTAGGAGTTGGACTCAGGCATGCTTGTTGGTGATGTTTGCGCTTGTATGAGATTACTGCCTATTGCTGTTTATATACTCAATGAGGGAAATAGGCAATTTAAAGGCATATCAATATTTGATCTGTTTTATATCTTCAAGATGAGATCAATTGAAAGCACTCAGCATCTTTCCCATGACTAGCAAGGGAGAACCTAAGAGGGAACTGTCTGTGCAGTAAATGTACGTAGTTAGGTGGTGTTTAATCCTTCTGTGATCGTCTGCAGGAGATGCTTTATTCACCCCAGTTCCTGTTCCCACTGTAGCTCCCAAATGGTGTACCATGATTAAGTGGCCAATTCGAAATCACAAGTATTGTTTCCTAGCTGATCTTGAGGAAATCAATATTAGTAGAGGCATTTAAAGATATATGCCCTAACCTCATGTAAAAGGAGCATGGAACTTTAAATACACTGCTGTTTTTTGACGCTAGGTGGCAACAGTACACACTAGAAATAAATATTTCTCAAACTGCAAACATAAACATAACTTAAGGAACAATCAAAATAAGTACAGTAAAGAGAATAATAGAGAATATTTTCTTATACGAAATTGCAAAAAAATCAAACTGTATTTAGAAAAATGTATGTTTCCTCTAGCAAGGCATAGAACCTAAAGAAACTCTTACCAGAATCTGGCAGTCCTATTCTAAAGAGCTTATTCTTACTTTGAGTTAGAATGTGCCCTCCCATGAAGAAACATTTTTCAGAGATTCACCAGTCTACTCAAAGGATACAGGTAACTTTTACTGACTGGGTAGTAAGGAGGGTCTGAATGCTGAAGTCTCAACTCCTTTTACACCGGAACAATTAAGTGCATGCATAAAGCTTGAGAGGAGTTTTGTTTTATAATCAAACACATTTGTAGAATTTACAAATGAATTTTCATTTCCAGCTCTGCAACAGAGAGTAATATTTAGTGCCTTCTGTCTTTTAAGTATCATACATTTAAAAAAAAAAGAAAAGAAGTCTGAAAGACTGCAGAGGGCTGTAATTGTGGCATTAGTTTGGGAGGAGAGATTGCAGCTGCAATCCTTTCAGGATGCTCTAAGCCTTTTTGTGTGGTTGGTGTCATTAGCTAGTGCAAAGGTAGAGAACACTGTGATTTTTTGATACAGCAGCACCTTTTTCTGTCCTGATGTACTTGAGGGTAGGTAGCACGGCTGTGTCTATATGGGAATTCACAGCTGCTCAGGGAAACTTCCCTGTTCCTCCCTGCTCATTGGTTTAAGGATAATTTCTCTTTCTCATTGCGATGACTTCTATGGTAAAGCTCTCCACCACAGCTACACTGCCGTTTGAGTCTCCCAGTCGTGTTATTTATGGAGTATCCCATAACTGCCAATATCCCATGAGTGCTGATAAGTTTTGTGATACTGCAGTCCCACCCTTACAGTAAGTAGGAATTTAGGAATACTATGGATTAGAATAAGCAACTCTTTTAACAATTACCAAAGTATGGATGGAGTACATTTTCTAGACTATATACAAATATACCCTTTTAATACCACTACCATTTTGAAAGGAAAAAAAAACCCTGTTTCTTTTGTAAAATGTCTTTCTGAGCTATAGATGATTTTCCTGTTAAACAAAGTGGGCACTGACTACACTAACATGCTGCCGAGTTTTCTGCAGTACTAAAACCAGAACAATGACTTCACAGTAAAAGAACATAAAAAAGATCCTTAAATGTACTTACATATTATATACATCTATCCTTGTTCTTATGTGTTTGTGAACTACTTACACTTTTTGTTATAAAATCACACAGCAGAGTACAGATCTAGAATTTAGGCACTGAGGGTGTCTTTGAAACTGCAAGAGCCACATCTGTACTGTCTTTTAAGTATACTTCTACATCTACTTTCAAGCAAGAGTGCACTAAGAGTCCACTTTATCTCTGTTCAGCTCTATGCTATGGTCAGATAGTATGTGTACCCAGGATTCAGATTTTGAGCTTGTCAGTGGGTAATTTTGGGGAGAGAAACTCTTTATCACCAAGAACAGGCAAACTTCTAAGCCAATCTCAGAAGTTTAAAGTCCGCAGAACAAATTCCAATTCTTGTGTGACTGTGAGGTGAGCTTTGTCCTAAGGGAAATATTTTTGGAGGAGAGAAACAATGACCTTTCCTTACTGTTAGGTGAATATGGTAACTTCATAATTCATGGATGTGGAATACAAGGCAGAAAGATTAAGTGAACAGCTCAAGGCTATAAAGAAAATTTTGTATCAGAGCCTAGATCAGAAGAGAGGAATTGCTGACTCCCAGAGCTATGCTAAGATACCTCTCTCTGTTACAATAGTCCTATAAATCATCCTAAAAGCCAACAGTAATGCTTTATGACTCTCAGCACTGCAGATGCTATTAGTATTGTTGAGAAAAAGGGGAGGTTTTTTTTTTTTATGAACATGCAGTAATAATCTTCCTTAACTCTTATAAGCATTTATTCATGTTCAAAGCACTTAAAATCTAAATCCAGTAAAACTGTGCTGTGCTGACCCTGCCTTCCCAGGAGTGTCCTTGAATACGCTTTTATCTAAAGAAAAAAAATCCTATTATTATTGTTATTTTGTAAAATGTACTTTCCAAAGCCTATGAAAACGATCTTGCAGACATATCAGGTTCCTTAGACTGACTCTTTTTTTCCTATCCTTAAGAAGTATTTATAAGACATGGTAAGTTTCTTGATAGCAACAGCACACTGAAAGAGAAAAAATATCCTAATTTGAACCCATGTATTTCAGGATATGTCTCCATTTCATTCCGAATGATAGTATTTGCTTATTTTCTGTCTTCTTTCAGCAGCTTTCTTGTAGAATAATTTGCCTTTATGTGAGACAGATTCTGCCCAATCACCTTTCCTGAAACAGTCAGTTAGACCTGAAGGCTTGTAGTAAAGCTCAAATGATTCCTTCACTGGAAAAGGTAGAAAATCTAGGATGTTTGGGAAGAGTAGAAAGACTCCTAAATATTGTAAAGTTATTTTCCAGGAACTCTTTCCGTGTCTCTACAGAAGGGATTTTCAGGTTGAGCAAGGGCAGACATGTTGAATACATGTCTACATGAGCTACTCTCTTCTTCGGTGTAGGCGGCACATTTAATCTTAGGCTAGTATATCTCAAAGGTCAATGACTCAACAGAACACATGCAAAAGATAAAACACATGCAAATCCCTCAGATGCCAGTGGGCTTTTAGCAAATGCTAACTTATATAGCTGCTATATTTGAAGCCTTTAGTTTTTAAGTAGTAGTATGATTGTTTTAAAGCTGCTCTGCAACTTGCAGAGAATGTTCCAGGTCTCAGAACTTCCAGGACATAACTGGCTTCCCAAGGCTATGTACTGGGACCTGAGGACTTAGACTATAGTATTTATGGTGAAACAAGAGGAATATATTTTGGCAGTATAACAAGTATTTTTTAACACATCTGACTAAAGCTTAAAGTAGGATGATTTGGAAGTAAAATAGACGTAGAAGCAAACACATCATACTTTAACTAATAAGCTATGTTACGAAACAAGAAGATGAAGACACCATCTTAATGTCAAATTATCTAATTAAACGTATAATGGCATCAAATACATTACAGTACACCAAGAAACCAACAATGGGAGTTAAATTCCAAACTGAAGAGGTCTGAGATAAAGAGCTCTGTTGTGAAAGTTCTACTGATGCCCTTGGAAGACTGTTTCTGTTCACAGATTCAACTGTCTCAGAGCAGAGGGTTTGCTGTTGAGAGGGCCAGCCTGTGCAGGGGAAAGAAAAAAGCAACATCTGCTCTCAAGCTTGGCAATTGAATTCACCTGGCTGAGCTGATGATTTCAATTGAGTTTCAGAAAATACTCTTTTATTCTGTTAAATATCTAGGGCCTCCCACTCCCTTTGAACACCATAAGCTTCTTGACAATTCGAAATTAAAGCACAAGTTTCCAATGTTTACAAATGTGATGGGAGCCCTTTGCATTCTGGTAACTCTCGAGTCAAAAATAGTCCCCAGAAGTCAAATTCAGATAGCATGAATTGGCTCAGAAACATATCAAACTCTGATCTGGAACTGGAAAGTTTGCAAGGCAGTGATGTCATCTACTGCTTTCCATCAGGCATGATGTGGATTGTTGCTATAAAGTTTCAGGTCTTGAAGAATCAGGTCTGAAGTTTTATAGATTATGGAGGACATCTGCTTATTTGAACGGGAAATAAACTGAAGTGACTTTAAGAAAGAAACAATATAAAAAGTTGCACAGATCCTCATTCACAAATAATCACCAAACATGAAAGAAATCTAGTACAATATCATCCAGATTCAGTAAGCTCTGAAATGATGCCATTATTTGATGTGGTGACTGATGTCTCAGACAAAAATCCCACAGTGTTCTCTCATCTGGAAAATAAAAAGATATTTCGGTGTTGCTAGTAGGTTTTCATTTGACATTCAGACATGAGCTCATGCAGGCGTTTAACAAAAAAATCTGAGAGGTTTTTCTGTGTACAAATGCCATAGCTCTTTAGCTTAGTGTCCTCAGAAAACCACTTTTAATGAAATGCAGTTAAAAAAAAATAATAATAATTCATAGACCTTTCATTAAAATTGCATTCCACATCCCAGGTCCACATTCACTAATTTACCAATTCTCCTTAATCAAGTGCTTGTGCTTAGTTAACCGCTTAACTGACTTCCTTGAAACTATCACTGTTCAAATTCATCACATACACAATGCATAGAATGCCATATATTTTGTATATTTTTTTTTCATTTAGCCATTGTTTCTCTGATTTTCCTTGGTTAAATTAGTCAAGACTCTGCAGATAGCCATCACGTGGATTGGTCTAGCACTTGCATTCAGCTTTAAAGCTACCTTTTCTCTGGAATAACTTACATATCTGCATTCTTAGTAGTGTCACTTCATGCACGCATTATAAAATCTGCCCATAAACACATTAACATAATGGAATCTGTCTAGTATTTTACACTCTTTAGGAGTTATCATTAAGAGGCTTAAATTTTAATTTAAAAATGAAGTCATGTAAGCTATAATTATTGGTAACTTTGTTGCTTCTACAAGTCACTTCATTCTGTGCTCTTAACATATCTCAACAAGTGGTTTGTTTACATCGATCCAAAACATCAAGAAGAAATCAGTCTTGTACATCTTGCTGATGATTGTGCAAGTCTGATCCTGCTGTCCTTCCCACGAAATAGGCCACAGTACGACTCCACCAGCCATTTACACAGATACTAGTTTTGAGTATTCTCCAACCCAGGAGTGATAATATAGCCCAGGAATTAGCAAGGGATGAGAACTCCAAACTGAGAGGAAGGCTGTTGTGCCAGTGAAAGCGTATAGCAGATAAAAAGTGTGATCCTAAGTAATTTCACATGTGAAATAGTCCATAGCTTTTTTCTGAAATAGCTGAAGTAGTCTTGGCATGGAATGGCTTCGTGTCTTGATTCCATTGACTTTACTCTGAATATGTTCCCTGTTTTGAGCTGTATGATACTCCTTATTTCTTGACTCATACTGACTCGAGCTGTTGCCATTGAGCAAATGCCAGAGGCAATTCCAGAAAGCCTTTTTGTCTGTAGTGAAGAATGATGGATAGTTTGCAAAATGTTCAGGCATCCTCCACAGAGAAATGTGCTGCTTAGGTCTGTGGTATTTTCGTTGTAATAGGTCAGCACAGTTCATGTATTAAGAACAGCAACACGGGAATTACAATGCTTAAACACTGTTAGGTCTGCTATCCTGTTATTACCGTGTCTAAACACCAGCTGTTTCAGAAAGAGATTTAATCAAGTTCTTAATACAAATACATATAGCTTTACTGTCATTTCATGGGTTAAATCCTTCTAGTAATACTGGTATTGAACTGTATATTTGGAATGAATGTGAATCATCCACAGCACTTCAGATGAAATGGCTGTAAGAAGGCAGACTTCAAACTATTTTACTTACACAAATTCATATGTTTTACTTCTTAAATATGTGAACGAAATAGAAATGAGTGACCTGATCCCAGAATGCTTTGATCAAAAAGATACAAAACTCTTATCAAAATGTCATCTGAAAAAGAAAGTTAGATCAGGAAAATCAGCACTTGCTTCAGCTTTTCACTTCCAGAGTTGGTCATAGCCTAAGTGTAAGGTGTTGGCTTCCTGCTGTTTTTTGTTTGTTTGGAAATTTTCAGTGGAAACAGAGACTTTTTTTTACAAAGAATGGGACAAAAGAGAAATACAGTCCTCTACCCGAGGTAAATGACACTGATGACCTTTTTTCTTTGTCTGAAAAAGTATAAAGTTTTCACATCTTTGAGGCAGATCTTCCGAGTTGCTTGGCAGGGACATCAGAAAGGAGCACTTAGCACTTCTGTCAGGCCTCCAGCTCTTAAGAAAGATAGTCAGAAAACAAGAACATAGTGATGATCTGAAGAATACTTACCTGAAGGGGAGTCTGGCATCACACAGGAGCTCTGCGGAAAAAAAAAAAAAACGGGAAGAGAAAACAATTGAGGGGAGGCTGGAAGCAAAAAGAGAAAACAAAAGATCAGCTTTTCTGTTCCAGTGCCTGCCTCATTCATCTGAGCCCTTGATCCCTCAGGAAATGAGGCTTCTTGAGGCTGATTTGGTCCCCAGCACAGCTTGGAAAGAACTGCGCATGGTGTGTGATCAAACACTGTGCTGACATGAAATGGAGCTTAATCCACCTTATCCACCTGATATGGAAGTAGATATCTCACTCTGCTAGTACTGGTTTTGTTACCCCAGATAAAATTTGCTGTGACCAGTACTGTATTCCATGAAATCAAGTCCTACTACTGAAATAGTTGGGTTAATGCAAGATTTTTAATTCTGGTGAACAGAATTACTCTGATGTTCAGAGCAGTTTCATCTTGGTGCACACAAACTGTTCCATTGTGGAAAAATCCTACAACTTCAAAAGAGGCCTTACTCCCTTCCTTGCTCTTAGAAAACCAGATGCATCACAAAAACATTGGGCTGGGGTCAACTTGTTTTCTTTGGGTTGTTTGCACTGCTGAGCTTTTTCTTGCTGTAACTGTCAACATGCAGTGCAATGCTTTCTGTGCATTTTTCTAAATCTCCTTGTGCTTTGATTCTATCAGGGAAGCAACAAGAGATTAGGCTGTGTGATTGCCTTTAAAGCAGGATGAAGGACCTACCTGTTTGCTGAGGGCTTTCTGCCATTACTAATAAAACGGGGAAAGCAAAAACCAAGTGGTACTTCTTAGAGAATGAGGTGATCCAGGAGCCAGTTTCTGGTGAGTTCATTCCTAGAAGTCACAGTGAAAATCTGTCAGCTTTTAATTTAGACATTCAGTAAAATAACAATGACTACGTAATGTATCAATTACCAATCTTAAATTTTACAGTGTCTGCTGTCACAGTCTTTATTCCATTTCCTTGCACAAATTCCTTTTTCTTTTCTCTTGCCGTTTCCATGAAATTTATTGACAAGGATTTTTTCTTCAAGACATTCTGTTAGTATATCTGTGAGAGGATTGAAACCTGCACTATTTTTCCCACTTCTGGGACATCTGAACACAAGATAGTATAAGCCCTGCATTATTAATGGCATTTTGCATATTTTATTGTTGTTTTTTTTTTTCCATGACAGTGGTAGATGAAAATGAGCAGTTAATTCTCACCATGTAAAGAATTCATGTAGAAGCAGGTTGTCCACAACACTTCTCACCATTACCTATTCAATGACTGAACATCACTCATTTCAGTTCTGAAATCAAAATCCAAAATTCCTGAATGTGGCCCTGTAGGATTTGGGAACTGCAAAACACCCCTTCTGGTCAATACTCTCTACCTTTCTCAAATGTGAAAAAGGAAAAAAAAAAATAAAGGCAAAAAAGGAATTATATTAAATGTAGAATGTTCCACAAATTTTGGAAGGCAGATTAGACCAGATGGAGGGGGAGAAGGCATTTCCAGAATAAAAATAAAAAGAAAGGAGGGTTCTCATGACATGCACAGCTGCATGGAATCTTGTCAACTGAATGTTGCAAAATAAGGACATTATCAGTTTCAGTGTCTCCTGGATGCTGAGGCAGATGTTAAGAACTGCATTAATTACCGAGTAGTTCAGACATAGCTAAGGATGAGGACATCTTTGTGAGATACTTTATCTTTACCTTCACTTTTCTGTACTTGGCCTTCTGAAGCGTGTCACTGAGTTCCAGCTCAGGAGTATCCCTGCACTAATACCTGTTCTTTTATGGCCTTCAACAAGTACAGCTGGTTGCACTCAGTGCATACATCAGGACAGGGAGTGTAGGTAGCAAAACATACCTTAACTGCTGCCATTTGTCAGCATAACTCAGGCAAACAAATTGCATGTAAGATTTGCACTTTCTACAAATACAGTGTTTATAAAAAGACAGTGTTTTCCTCAGAAGCAGGAAAGGACTTCACTAGAAAACTTCTCATTTTTTCTTTCTACCAGTCATGTTTTCTTGGCTAAGAAACCATAGAGTATTAAGTATGCAAAAGCAGAGATAGAGTATGGATTGTAAGCTTTTTCTCTCATCTGGTTCCTTGGTCATTATCTTATGTGCTGATAAATATTCAGTTGCTGACAACTGAACTATGAAGCATCAGTTGAAAAGAAGAAAATGAATGCAAATTCTCTTTTAATTACCTCAAGAATTTTCCATATCACTCTGTAATATAATAGCCTTATTCACCAGCATGCATTCCTCACTAATACTCCCATGAAGTAAGGAAACTTCATTATCTTTCTTTTACCAATGAAATGTAACCAGAAAAGATTAAATGACTTGCTGAAAGTTACACCAAGGCAATAGCAAAGCCAAGTTCAAAATATTAATTTCTTGAGTCTCTATACAGTTCCTTAACACTAAATTTACCATCCTGTACCCATTTTTCTTCCTCTGTAATATAATATTTTCTCACAATTTCAGTATTTTAGCCGATTATTTAAGCTGTAACTGGTATTTCTGGTGATTGCATATTAGTTTATAATCTATTTTTCCACCATAGAAAAGACTGTAATCTTTATAAAAGGAGATCACAATTAAAATCAGAAGTAATGTTGTAATAGATATGTTTGTTATTTTTACCTGAGATTACTTTCTTTTCTTGAAAATATATGGGGGTAAGCATACGTTTACCATAACTCATTTTGCATTCCAGTTATGAATATAATCTTTTAGTTTCTTATTCTAAAAAAATTATAACCTTTACTGACATTTTTGCACTTAGAGAGAAGACAGATCCAATATCATCAAATGATTATCATGCTTCAATATCCCAGGAAAAAAATCTTTACCTTATTACTGAAAGTTCTCTGTGAAGGGCATCTCTCAGGGTCGCTTTTGACTTTGTACACCAAGAAAAACACCAGTTCCCTTTTCCTGCATAGGGTAACTTAGGACTACTTCCAGTACTCAGATTTAAGTCTAAATCAAAGTTCCATGAATTCTGTTTTAGGTTTGGCATTTAAAATCCTCTAGTGAATAACTTGAAAGATGAAGCAGCATTTATGGATGACAATTAGCTGAAAATTTTACAGAGCAGCAGCAGAAAGATATCATGTAGCTGCTTATGTCATGGTAAATCTCCTTTGATTCCAGCACAAAAACTACATGTCCTTCACCTTTGATGAAAAGTCAAAGTGACGTGGAAATCTCTTAGATTAATTGTTGGACCAGTTTGTGTTCTGACAAACAGGGCCTGAGCTATGTTACATTAATGTTTCTAGGTTGACATGCAATACATATTTTTAAATTATTTTCTGTGGAGAATGGTTTGCACCCCAGAACTGGGAATAGCTTTCTCAGACTAAAGAAAGATATTTGCTTCAATCAGTGATTAAAGGCACTTGGAATAAGAGAGTATGAGTCCTTGCTGCTGACACTGGTGTAGAACTAGGTGTGTAGAGCTACCACTGGGTGAGCTCTACTTGCTCTCCTGAGAGTTGGACTCTGAGGAGATTTTTTTCTATCTAAGTGCTTTAACCACTAGTCTATATGCCTGGATAGGAATACTCCATTATGTATCATATGCAATGAATACTTTCCTGCTTATATTTCTGCCTATTCATATATATATATATATGCATAAATTGCGCTCCTGTTTTCTTATTCTGTGATTTCATCAGTGTCCTCTCCACTGAAGAATGGCACAGTTTCAATGGGGAATGGTAAACAGTGCAACCTCCTTCCTATAGAATTCCATCAGGATGGAGCTGCTTCCAGATGTCCTGCTTTTTGGAGTACTCATCCTTTGTTTTTTATTTGAAAAAATACTGCCTGGTAAATATTGCCCCAGTAGTTGAAAAACAAGGATACTTACGCTTAGTAGATGGCACTGAGCTGTGGGTCACTGTCACTACAACCCTGTGATTCTCAGTCAATGATCCAACTGCAGAAAAGGGGAGAGTTTTGTAAAAAATCTGTTTAGCTATAGGCAATGACATTTGATTTTAAATCCTCTTTGTAAACATTTAGCCCTTTTCATAAAGAACTTAAATTTAAAACGTGAGTTCCCATTTCTAGGACTTGCCATCAGATGTTTAGGTTGGAGTATCCATTGTCAAGTCTTGCCCATGGGCCTTAGTTCAACGTGTGAAAGTCTGTGAACCTTTTAGATAACGGGTTTCTTTTCCTTCACACTGAATCCAATGAGTCAGTAAAATTAGGAAGTGCATTTACATGAAGTATGACTCATATTTTTAATTAAAAAGTTGGCAAAAGTAGTAGAGGACATGTCTTTCTGTAACATTAATTTTGCAAATTGCATTCAACTACTGCCAAAATTCTTGTCATTACTGTTGGTTATTTAGTCCCATTAGTAATATTTCTTCTGGTCCTAAGTGCTTATTTTTCTAGTCACATGAGAGTGATGTGCACAGGTAACTCTTCTTCTTATGAACTGCAATGAAGGGCCTAGGCCAAGTGCAGAGTTCACTAAAGTTCTTTTGGAGCCACAGTGATTTAGTACCTTCCCAACAGAACTGCATGCTTGCAGTTCTCAGTTTGAAGAGAAAAGGCACCAAAGAAAACAGGCACCCTTAAAACTCGAATTTCATACATTTTTAAACAAAAAAAAATTGTAGTTATGGATTTGTCTTTGACATCTTCATATCTCCTTTACTTTGGCTTTAGAATAATTGCTGACAACGATATTAACACCGGGTGCTACAGTTTGTCTTATATTTATTGGAATTTGTCCAAGACATCACTGTTTTTCTTTCATAATTCAAATGCTGGAAAAACCTGTAGCTAAGAAAGAACTAATTAAAGAAAATCAGTGGAGTGTCTTGATATTTTATTATTTGCTTGCACACAGATAACACCTAAATATTTGATACATATTATTCAGATGAAGAACTTATTCTTTACTCAGTGAAGTTCTAGAAAGAGCAGAGGTTTTCAGCTTGTGGAAGAGAAAAAGGAGAAATATAGGAGATTGACGAAAAAGAGCCATAAATCTGGAAAACATGACCTGTAAGGCTAGAGTGGCCAAGGGTTATTTAGACAAAAGAAAAGAAGACTATCAGGAAAAAAAAAAAAGGGAAAAGAAGGTTAGCCTTCAAATAAGAAAAGGGCTTTAGTAGGGGTCAAGGAAATGTTTTGTTCCCTATGATATATACATGTGTGCAACAAGATACAAGCTTACGTTACGTCTGAAAATTCAGGTCAGACACCATGGAAGTATTCTAACAGTAAGAATAGTAAAAAGAGATGGAAAAGCTTCCTGTGGATGGTCATGGGCAGTACCCTCACTACACAGAAAGCCAACCATATTCTGGGTTGCATCTAAAGGAAGGTGGCCAACAGATTGAGGGAGGTGATCCTGCTCTCTACTCTGGGCTGGTGAGGCCTCACCTGGAACAGTACATCCACATGTGGAGTCCTCAGTACAGGGGAGACACAGACCTGCTGGAACACATCCAGGGAAGGGCCACAAAAATGGCCCAAGGATTGGAACATCCCCCCTTATGTAGGCAGACTGAGAGAGCTGGGGCAGTTCAGTCTGAAGAAGAGAAGGCTGTGAGGTGACCTGAAAGTGGCCTTTCACTAAATAGAGGCTATAAGACAGAGGGGGACAGACTCTTTAACAGGGTCTGTGATGATAAGACAGAGGAAAATGGTTTCAGATTTGAAGTGGGGAGATTTAGGTTGGATATAAAGAATAAGTCTTTTACAGTGAGAGTGGTGAGGTACTGGAACAGGTTGCCCAGAGATGTAGTGGAAGCCTCATCCCTGGATGGGGGCTCTGAGCACCCAGATCTGGTTGTAGGTATCCTTGTTATTGCAGGGGAGCTGGATTAGATGACTTTTAAAGGTCCCTTTCAACTCTAAGGATTCTATGATTCTATGATCTCTGATGTCTTTGCCTGGGAAAAACTGCAAGAACAGGTTGAAGAGTTGCCTATCAGGAATAATCCAGGTACAAGTTCCATAGTTTGGGATAGTGGAAGAAAGGAACTTAGGGTCTTTTATAGTTGTTATGAAACTATGAGGATAGTAAAAATAATAATGCTTTAGTTTGATTTTTGTGGACTTTAACTGTGCGTTCCAGGCAGTTTCTGATGATAACAGCAGAAAATTCTCCAAAGGATATGCCAAAATTTTTAAGGTAATGGCAAAAATACTTAAATTTTTAAGAAACCAGGATAGAAACTCAGAAGACTGTAACTCTGAGATAACTGTGTATTTTGTAAGGAATTAAATCAAATAATAGCTCCCATGTGCATGGGCTTTGCATGTGGGGTAAAAGGTCTGGACACAGGAATATAGCACCTCCATAGAGGAACAAATCTCCCTTTGAAAAGAGCTGTCTTGTTTAAACCAGGTTAGAGGGGGCAGTGATTCATTCACTGGTCATTTATCTTTGGATTCTGATCTTAGGAAAATGCAAGTGTTCTTGCAAGAACAAGAATCAAGGATACCAGTACCTTAAAATAGCAAAATGTATATTTTCCAGTATATGTCCTGAAGGAAGCATGAGTGATAAAAGATGCTGATTTCAGTTCACAAGAAATGTAAAAAATTAAAGGCCAACTTGACTTGTGCAGCACTGCTGCCAGCTGTCTGTGTTTTACTGAGTGAATATCTCACTGATGTTCTGGGAGCCCAGAAGGAGAAGCAGCAGCAGCAGCAGCACACAGTGCTCTGTATTGAGGCAGAGCTTCTGCCACAGCTTCAGCCAGGTGCTGAGATCCGTGGGGTGGAAGCCCTGCCTTGCAATCTCCTGCCTGGCATGGAGGCGCAGCTCTGCAGACAGCTGATGAACGAAGTTGTGACACACAGACTTTGGAACCAGTGCACTCTGCTGTACCTGAAGAATCCAAGCAGAAGCACCAGCTCCCACTGTGAATGAAGGCTTCTCCTCGCCCTAGAGCAGTACTGTATCCGCCTTCGAGATGGAAAACGCTGGTGTGTCATGCAGCTCTGCAGGGTGCTAATAACAACAGTAACAGCAGTCAGTAGAGGGGAGCTCTGGGGAGGTTGGAAGAGACAAACTGGTTTTCCTATTTACTGAGATCATGGAAGATTTGGTTCAGCTTGTGAGCTTTGCTAAAAGAAAATGATACAAAAGCTGTTTCTAAGATGTAAGCAGAGACTTCAAGCAGCTCTGAGCTTGCTACCCATATGTTCATATGTATTGGCAATAACTTGATCTTATGATGGGGAGCATCGCTTTATTTTCATGGCAAGAGTTCTGCATAGTCCCAGACTAACACATTGTCATTTTTTCAGGACATCATGCGTGGATGCTATCACTGATTTTGTAATATCAAGAAACCATCCATAAAGATATGGGTTTAAGCCTGCTTCATGGAAATTATAGCATGCACAAATTTCAGGAATGTCAATGAAATGTGAGAAGTGTCTCACACATTGGAAGATTGGGTTCAAGTTCCTGATTGTTATGAAAATATATGTACTGTATGGAGGGGCAGGAGAAACTTAGTACAACTAAGAATGATGCCTTTAACATAGGTGACATTTCTCTTGACATGTGCAGGGAATACTGTAAAAGTCACATTTCCAAACTGTTCCAAAGCTGGTGCTTAGCATTTAAATCTATTGGTATTAAGTATAAAAATAGGCTTCCAATTTCTGAGGGAGCTTATTTAACAGTATTGATATTATTCTAAAATAAGTTGAAAATTCTGTGACAGCTGGTCAGATTTATCCTACGTATACTTCCCTGAAATCAGTCTTGCTCTGATACCTTTACAATTTCTCTTGAGAGATGACTGCAGTGCACAAACTGGAATGGAAAAAAAAATGAAGTCAGGATGTCAAAGAGTTTCTAATATTATAGTGAGAATGTTTGATTTGCGAGATATCTCTACTAATGCAGAAGACGCGATACTGACAGACTGGAACAGACTGCCTTGGAAAGTGGTGGAGTCACTGTCCCTAGAGGTGTTGAAGGAAAGGGTGGAGGTAGTACTTAGTGACATGGTTTAGTGGGCAATATTGGCAGTAGGTAAATGGTTGGACTAGATGAACTTAGAGGTCTTTTCCAAACTTACTGATTCTATTTTTCTATGATTCTATAATTCTGAGGAATTTAGGGATCTTGGCAAACATAGATGTAAGAGTTTGATGTAGGATATTTGGTGTAGCAGTAAGAAAATTTGTTTAATTGAATCACATTTAGTCATTCTCCTATTGAGAATGGAAAATGGTCTTCAAAGTCAGAAAGCGTGTTTTTTCTTACCATGATTGGATAACTTCAGGCATGTGCCATTTAGGTTTGGGCAAAATGTGTCTTTACTGAATGAATTTATCAGGGATCTGAGTGCACTAATTGGCTTTGGTGGCCCTGATCACTCTGAGCTCCTGGGTGAATCTTGACTTCTGCTACAGTCCTACTGTCAGTACCATTCTTCTCTCATCTCTCCAGTGATGCTCTGGGTCTGCGAGCTGGTCAGTGAGAGCATTACTTAATGTGTGGTTACTTTTGGCTCCTGGCTTTCTGGCCGTGTTTCCTTGGAGACCAGCCCCATATCTTGCTGCTCCCCAACAGAATTTCTCTGCCTTTAATATCTGAGTATCCCACAAAGCTGTTTTTTTTTTTTTTTTAATCTGTCCAGTTCTCTTTAATTGTAAGGATTTCTGCTGTTACTGCAGATATTTTGCATAGTAACTCAGCAATATTAGATTATGGTTATGACTGACTCACAGAGTTCTAGTATCTATCAAGGTCTGACGCAGACAGTACTGGTTTCTGAGCCACATGAGGGATCTCACCCCTGAAGATTCTGTCTCTATGCATCAATATTCATGCTCTGCCATAGTGGTTGCTTTGAAAGTGCATGGGTAAATGTGCCCATGTGTGCCTGCTTACATGGGAAATTGTTAGAATCAGAGACTCATGGGAGACTAGCAGGTTACCTGGTTCAGACTCCTGCACAAAGCAGAGCTGTGTTGGAGGGTAGATTAGATTTCTTCAGGACTGAGCTCTGAGAACCTCCACGGATGGAGATTTCACACTTTCCCTGGTAAGCCTGCTCCAGCATTCTTCGTTCCATATCTAATATGAATTTCCCTTACTTCACTTTATACCTCTTCTTGTCCTTCCACTCTGCATCTCTGAGAAGAGCCTAGTTCCATCTTCTCTGTAAACTCCCTTCTAGACATAGAAGAAACGGAGGACTGTTACTGCCTTTTACCCTGCAGCCTCCTCTCCATGCAAAACAAGTGCTGTTCCTTCAGCATCCCTCTGTATGTCACGTGCTCCAGATCTTTAATCTTTCAGTAGACTGCCAGTGGACTTCAAGTTGTCCTTATTGCTGTTTTGGGGACAAAACAAAAAACACAGTACTCTAGAGGCAGCTGCACAAGTGCTGAGTGCGAGAGAATAATTGCTTCCCTTGACCTGCTGACCGTACTCCTGCTAATATAGTTCAGTATGTGGCTGAATTTGATTTATGTATGCAGTAGTGAAATATTTCAAGGCTGACTGTGGACACAATTAAGCTCAGGCATTCTGATGGGCATTCTAGTATTTCCCCTGTGTAAATGAGCTTGGAGATTCACTGAGCGGGCAATAAGATATCTAATTTGTGTGTGGGCAAGGCTGCAACTTTTCCTCATATCCATTCATCTGCTAATAAACATACATAGATACATTTAGGAATAGGGAGGGTATGAGCCTTTCTGTTTACTACTTTGAAATTGTTCTCTTCACATTTATCATTCTGAAGTAAGAACAAATGATGGCCATCATGTACTTGCAAGCTTAATGGATTATTATCTTTCTGTTAAATACCCTACACTTTGCTAGGGGTTTAAAATAACTAGTATTTAGTAATTGATTCCTCTAAGGTGGGAACAGCTTACATAAGAAAATGGTGAGGGCCTGTCCAACAATGGGAACATTCAGGTCATTGCACTACTGGATACATCAGGATCTTGTGGGCAGAAAAGTTCTTAGTCCAAAGCATTCAAGAGTTTTAGCCTCTACAGCATAGTGCCGAGTCCATCTTTTTAAAAAGATATCTAGGAACAGCGGCTTTGGAGAATTTTAGGGCAGAATTTGTTGTTGTCGGTTTTTTTTTTTTTAAATTCATTTTCCTGTAAAAACATATGGAGATAAAAGAATTACTATTCTGAGTCTGTAGCCACTAAGGTGTTAACAAAATTAATAGTGTGCAGGGAGAACCTGTCCTTTTAGCATGCCAGCTGAAATACTGAGAAAGCAGAAAAGGAAAAATGAGTATATATATGGCACCGTACTTCATTCAGAGAGTTGATTGATTCCACTGCTGTACTGTTCAGCCAGAAAGCACAGAAGCTATGTGCATGATGCTGAAATGTACTTATACATTTCATGATGTTACTGAACAAAAAACTGGAAAGTGCTGAGCATCCATAAACTCCCAACAAAGAGACAGCAGCTGAGGTAAATCATCTTCCTCTTCACCTGAAGAGAGCTTGATACTTCTCTGCATTTTCAGTATATGTGTTTCACTTTCAGTAGCTAAGTTGGCCTTTATTGAACTAGTTGGCTGCCACTGAATGAAATTTATGACATTACGGAAGATCTGAAACCAGCAATATGCGTACTCATGTAACAATGTGGTATGGTTCTCTTCTTTGTTCAAATCTGTACACTGCAGCATGGAGAAGTGAATGGGCTTGTTCGAGACGGTGCAGTGAAGAGAGATGATCAGTGCTCTGACTCTTGCTTTTCTCTGTCATCGGCTCTCTCTGCAAGCTGCCAAGGTCCACACAATAAAAGGTAATAACGAGGAGCCTCTTATCCCTTGTCCCAGGTATCGAAGATGCTTCAGAGTCCAGAACAAAGAAAAGCCATCAGAAGTCTGCTCATTCAGGAAGCAGAATGATAAAGCTGCTTCATGTCAGAAATAGAATTCAACGGAACTGCATTATTTATTGCTATTTTTAATATGGCTACCAGTGAAACATAAAAAATTAAGGTGGACACTCAGTTCAGCTGAGAAGAATGTGCAATGTAAAATCAGTTAATACTGATTGTTCTAATGCATGTCTCTTGAGAATTTGAAATTTTTGTGCTAAAGAAAGCAATTTTGCAGTCTGCTTCACTCTAATCTCTAGTCTTAGCCTGTTGAAGGCAGTACACTGGCTGGACAATTCAAGACTAGGTTCTTAGCAAACAAGTTTCATGTAGAATCATAGAATGACTTGAGTTGAAAAGAACCTCAAAACTCATGCAGTTCCAACACAGTCTCCGTCCAAGCTGACCTCTAATGTCCCTAGGGATGGGGCATGTTTGCACTGCTTCTTGCACTAACAAAAGGAAGTGCTCTCGCTGATGACCAGTGATAGAATCTCAGAGAGTGACATGAAACTGTGACAGGGCAGGTTTAGATTGCATATCAGGAAAAGGTTCTTCACCAGCGTGTGGTCAGTCACTGGAACAGGTTCCCCAGGGCAATGGTCGTGGCCCCAAGCTGCCAGAGTTAAAGAAATGTTTGGACAACACTCAGATGTATAGTCTGATTTTTAGGTAGTCCTGTGTGGAGCCAGGAGTTGGACTCGATTATCCATATGGGTCTCTTCCAGCTTGGGATATTCTATGATTTTATGGTTCTGTAATACTAAACAATTGCAAGTAGAATGGTAGGAATTCAAAGAAATTTTTGAAACCTTTAAACTTCTACCTTAGGTGCTTCCTCTTCCAGACAGGTATAGTTTGCTGTCACAATTGCATAATTACACAATTTAGGGAGAGTCAAATGCAGTGCACAGATAGCCATCCAGTAATTTGTTGTGACTCACTATTATCTATACTCAAAACAGGAATTTAGAAGAAGAGATAAAGATCATCATTTTTGTAAAAAATACCCTGGATTATATTTGTGATGTCCAGATGGGCATTTTGAAAGTAAATAGAATATACCAGCTTGTTCCTGTTACCAAAGGTTTATAGCTGAATTTGAAATGATCATTTCATTGGCCATAGTCAGTGATCACAATTATTTCAGATGTGGGAAATGAAATTATCTCTTTTAGCAGGAGCAAAATTGTAATAATTTCAGGCTAGTGCAATGTACTCTGTAGCACTGAGGCTGTTACGTGGTTAATAGAGATGTGATCTGATATGAAGGCAACGGCAAGGAGCAGCTGTAATATTACCAATTTTCTGAGCTGTTTGTAACATTTTTTTGATGGTAGGAAAAAGAGAATCATTCTGATAACATGGTAACTGATTAGGAAAAAATAGCAAAGTGTTACTTTTCTTTCTGAGCAGCGGGGAACTAAGTGGGGAGTTTGGCAAAGAGCAAAGAACATGCATTTTCTACAAGCTCTCTATTTTCTATCAATGGGAATTTTCCATTGTTTTGTTTAACATGAGACCAGCTGGTTTATTTACTTTTACTTTCAGAATGTTTTTGGTGCATTGCAGTCATAGTGCTCCCCACTGAGATAACCTAGAAGGGCATTATGTTTTGTTGCACGAGGAACAAATCATACTCTTGCAGAATATGGCTTCTTTAATTTAAATTGAGAAAAGAAACATGAAAGAAAATAAAAGCTCTACTGGAGCCTGAGCAAGAATATCTCTTTTATTACATGCAGCAGAAAACAAAGTTTGGTACAAAAGAAGAAACAGCACTTTAGAGGTGAAAAAGATGTGTCAAGCTTTTCTTATATTTAAGCTATACATAAAAACTTTGAAAAAAGGAAGGGTTGAGAGTCCTCAGAACACTCCAAATTTTTCATGACACCACTGAACAGTACTAATTTTAGGTAGACATCCATTTAGCGAGAAGATTTGGAGCAGGGAGAAGGTTTTTCACAGAGGATCTGCTAGAAGCTTTCAAAAACAAAACAAAAAATCAACCAGAAAAAAAATAAAAAATAAAAAATAAAAAACTCCCAAACCTCACTATTTCTGTTTTAATGTTTGCCCTTTAATGCAGCTCAAAACTTGTATTTATGTGATTACATGACATTGAAGGGAGCATGTTTCTAGGTTCTGCAGGGAAAATGTTTCAAATACTTGAATTACTTGTCTCAAGTTTCAAAACCCAGATACCAAATGCAACAAAATGAGAAACAAAATACTATTTTGAAAAAGTCACAGTGTTAAAGCTCCTCACCTAAGTACTTCATCATAGTTCTTATGACTTTAAGTATCTGGGGATAAACATCCAAACATCAGGATTTTTTGCCTGTTGGAAGTGAAAGGATATCAACATCTTTTTTTTCTGTCATAAAGTTGTTTCCAGTGTGAAGAGAGCACATGTGAGAAATGTTACATGGCAAAGGCCATTCCCATTTGACAGTCTCTATTGAGAATACAATCTCTGTGACCTGTCAGGTGCCATTCAGATAATGCTTTGAAATATAAGTAAGAGCAAAATGAACTGATTGTCATGCTAAAATATAAAATTTCACAAAGTGCCTTGTATGTTTGAAGTAAGTGTACAGAAGACCACCTGGTATGTTTCCAGCTACTGATGCATTGATTAGTAACTTGAAGGTGTTCTCTAGTCCATTATTCTCTAGTCCATGAGCCAAAAAGCAATTGATGGTCACACAGCTCTGCCCTCAGAGACACAGACATTTTTCGTTATCTACCACTGTGATCACATTTGCTGGATCACAATGTCTTCTGAGATCAATCCTTTTTGTTTTCACCCTTTTCTCTGGGGAATCCATTCAAAATTGAGTGTATTCCCATGCTTGTCTTCTAACAAACAGATCAACAGTTTTAAGCCACCTTCCAAAAAACTGTAGATTTCAGGGCAAGTTAGAAATGTTGATGTCCCAAGGGCATATCAGCCAGAGCAAACATTTGGCCAGACAAAGCATTCGTTAGAGACAACGTCTAATCAGTAGCTTGATAACTGACAATAAACACATCATCTACCTGTTGAGAATTAAACACTCTTTGCAGACTGTCAAGGAGTGGTATAAACCTCAGTGCCTAAACCTTTACATAATGTACATCAGAAATATTGTTTTATATAAACATGGAAAGGAGAATTACAAAATCTCCTTATTACTAGCTATTGACAGACTCTGGAAGTGATGACAACCAAGCAGGTTAGGACTGATAGTATGTTTGGGATGAGATCCCTCTCCTAGATTAACTTTCAGGGAGTAGAAGCACCGTGACAAACTTACACATGTGTGATGAGATTCAGACACATCATTTTTCCCCCTTGTCAGAGTGAATTAATTAAATGCTGCCCCAGGTAGCTCCCTAAATTGGTCTATCTTCATCATTGTCAACACCAAACATATGTGTGCAAGGTTTGTTTTGTTAACTTTCTTATTAATCATTGCAGATGTGAAGATGATGATATTCTAGATGGAATGGAAAAAGGGATCAACAAATTCTAGAAATAAAATTTAACTGAAAAACTCAACTTTGTGCTTAAAAGTGTTGATTAAAAAACACCATGCCAATTATCTTTTTCTCTGGAGCAGCAGCCTACATGCTATCTTTCCTCATCAATCCTTTTTCATACCTGACTCCTGTTGACATTCAGTTGTCAGGGATTTGTCTGGAGTTCTCAGATTTATTGAAAAATAGTATCAGAAAGACTAAGGCTTTTTTAGACAAATTTTCCAACTTTTTAGATAGGGCTGATGAAGTCTGCTGATTTTAGTGTTTGTCCCTCATAAGCACTCCTGATAATTAAAAGGGGAGAAAGTACTTCGGTTCCTTACAGGTACATCATTCTGCTTCTTTCCAATTGCATCCATTCAGACCGCTTTTGAAATAAGATTTTAAGACATTTTTTAAAATCAATATTTATTTTTTTATGGATCATAATTTCATAAATCATAATTTCATAAATTGTTTCATACAGCAAAGCAATAAATTACAGTACTTGATTAAATGTTCCCCAAAGTGCTGAATTCTAACCTATTTTCATTTGTCATTTGCTAAAGACATTTTCATAGTGACTTGATGTTGCATCATATCTCCTTGAGGATGGGAAATTGCCATTTACAATTTTAGGAACTGCAGTTACATTTGCTGGTTGTCCCTGTAAAGTCTCCTGTCCATATCTGTTAGGCTTGCACACTTTTGT
Source organism: Centrocercus urophasianus (assembly GCF_019232065.1). Taxonomy (NCBI): domain Eukaryota; kingdom Metazoa; phylum Chordata; class Aves; order Galliformes; family Phasianidae; genus Centrocercus; species Centrocercus urophasianus. Next base: position 13,164,025 of record NW_024884142.1, on the reverse strand, counting down.
GAAGGCTTTGCCACAGCCTTTATTTTGTCTAAACCTCAGTGTGATACTTTCTTGGATTTCTCGTTGGTACTCTAAAGGCTTTGCTCAACTGTATCTTCTCCACATGTTCAACAAGTGCTGCCCTGCTGCTCCTGTATCACATAAGAAAATGGCAGCAGCGATGCCATGGCTGTAGGCAAGGAGCTGGAGCCTCTGCCTGGCAGTATTTTCTGCTTCACACCTTGGATTCTGTGATTGAAACATGAGATCTGCTTATAAATCAGTCCAATTTATGGAACGCAGAGGTGGTAACAACTTTGTTTCTTTTTTGCTTAGATACTTGGCTGTTTAAAGCTGTCCTTCAAATGAAGGAGGGGAAACAGCAGTACAAAAAGTGCTTGCCGTGAAATGAGAGCACGCCTACACCAGCCATCAACACTTACACAATCATATTTCCACTTGTTAGGCCTCCATCTTCTAAAATGTGAGCTGATCCTTTGACATCTTGTAAACCTACCAGAAAACCTTGTGTGCATGCAGGTCATTTTCCAACACTTGTATTTCATAAACCTCGTGGCAACGCAAATATACATGATTCCAATGATGCATTAAGCAGGGAAAGTAGGAGCCTTTTATAATATTTAGTAGTTATTTAACAGCTCTTTTTTTTTTTTTTTTTTTTCTATAGATCAGCAGGATAGAGTTATGGAATATGGAATGGTAATAGATTAATAGCTGTAAAAGGTCAGAAGGGACTGGGAATATAAATTACACACAGCTAGACAGCAAATGTGTTTGTGGCTTTGGTTCTATTTACAGTGAAACAAATCTTATATGAATCCTGGTTCCTTCGATCAATTTGTGTAAGGAAAGGAGATGCAAATTCCCAGAATAGAATAATCCTCTTATGGGATGTTTTTTGCTAGCTGGATCAGATCTGAATGTCTGGGCTCTGTTTCCCTAGGCATATATGTGCAGTAGGCAAGGATTGGCTTCACTGGTGTCACCCTCTAAACTTCACACGTAAACACAAACAGCACCAGGGCTAAAAGCTAGCTCTCTTGGCTGATTTGCTTCCTAACAGACAGCAGCTGCAGTTCATGCTCAAATAGAGTGAAGCTTTTTATTTTTAGTTTCACAGACAAGCTGGGGCCTGGTCTTTAATTGGGTTTGTCAGTAAAGATGTAAGGCAGAGTATGCAAGGTGCAGTCTGACTTGTCATCACTATCTCAGGCAGCATTTGGAAAGGAAAGATGGGAGGTTGCAGTCCCCAAGCAGCTGGAGCAAGGACAAACAACAGCTCCTCTGTTTCAGGGGATGAGCTCAGTGTACATGGGCAAATTCTTACAGCTGAGACATGGAAGATAGAAAGTCTGTCCATCTTCTAATAACTGCTCTTGAACAAGAAACATACCATTGTTTATTATCTTTACGTGGATGCCTTAGAATGATGGGGTGAATCCTTCACTGTTGGCATGGATCTTCATTTCTTTTCTTAGGTTTGTATCTTTTCTCCCCAGCAATAAGAGCAAGATGTGTTCTGCATTTCTTTATGCACTTTCCAAACTTCTCAAAATACTTTTAAAAATAGAGTAATTTAAGGTAAGTTCTACTTCTGTCAGTGGCCTCAGTGGCAAAAATTAATTATGGGATTACTTTGCCTCAAGACTTTATACCTAAGTACTCACTGGGATTTGGTTCAGATTTTAAGACATCTGCATATAGGAATCTATCTATAGATACGCACAAAGCCACAAAGTCTCTATAGTTTATAGTATAGTCAGCAGAGGTCTAGTTAATGCAGTCAGCAGAGCCCAAAGGACAGCTTGTCTGACCTCCAGACAGTTCACGAAGAATTTTGTACAAATTTTGTGACAGTGCAATTAGTTATCGTTATTTTAAACATCACGTTGTATCCTGGCTGAGCGCTCGTTACAGCCCCAGCAATGCACAGATCTTATGTGAAACCCATGTCATGTCTACCAATCCTATGCAGGGATCTGGGATGTTTGTAGGGTATTAAAAGAACAGTCCCAGGGGCTACCCAGTTTAGACTGCTTGCTGGAGTCTACTGGCCTTGGTGACTGTCCTGGAAGCCTTGCTGCAGACTGAACACCCATGTGTCTGTGTTTTATGACTTCTGCACAAAGCTGTCAAAGAAAAATATGTGTTAGGCTCATTCCCCTCTGTTGTTAAGGCAGGCTTTTCTTTTTTTTTTTTTTTTATTTTTACTACTTGTTTTCATTCTTAAGCAATTGGCTGTTTCTGCACAACTTTGGCAGAATCAAGCAAGTTTATATGTGAATAGACATAGATACTTTTTGTCCTAGCACAGTGACTACTGAAATCCCCCACAGCATGAAAATACCCATGTAATTAGTTCTGTGCTTTTTGTGCAGCTAAAAGTACTAAAATAATTTCTTGGCATAGCCACATGATAGCCTGAGCATTTTTTGTACTATTCAGGATAATTAAAGTCAGGGAAGATAAAATTGATTCTTGGTTTTTTCTTTTTTTTTTTCTCTGTGCATTAGTAGCTAAATTCTGATGTTAAATATACAGAAATCAAAGGGACCTGACTTCTTTGCACTGGGCATGACACCAAAAATAAAACAGAAACTCATGAATTGCCTTGTTAGAGAGGTCTGCAAATTTCTACTTTGGTTTGCAGGTCTATGCTACAAACATCGTTGATTACAAATGAGGTTAAAAAAATTCCCCAAAATATATGTCAAGAAACAATTTCAGAGTGTAGATCTCATGCTGTAGGTATATTTATATTTATCGTGCTTAGTTATAAAGACATGATGAAACTGAAAGCTTTACTATCGACACCCTGAGCTGAAGATTCCATAGAATCACAGAATCATAGAATCATAGAGTGGCCTGGGTTGAAAAGGACCACAATGATCATCCAGTTTCAACCCCCTGCTATGTGCAGAGTCACCAACCAGCAGACCAGGCTGCCCAGAGCCACATCCAGCCTGGCCTTGAATGCCTCCAGGGATGGGGCATCCACAACCTCCTTGGGCAACCTGTTCCAGTGCATCACCGCCCTCTATGTGAAAAACTTCCTCCTAATATCTAACCTAAACCTCCCCTGTCTCAGTTTAAAACCATTCCCCCTTGTCCTATCACTATCCACCCTCATAAACAGCCATTCCCCCTCCTGTTTATACACTCCCTTCAAGTACTGGAAGGCCACAATGAGGTCTCCCTGGAGCCTTCTCTTCTCCAAGCTAAACAAGCCCAGTTCCCTCAACCTTTCCTCATAGGAGAGGTGCTCCAGCCCTCTGATCATCTTAGTGGCTCTCCTCTGGACCCGCTCCAAGAGCTCCACATCCTTCCTGTACTGGGGGCCCCAGGCCTGGATGCAGTGCTGCAGATGGGGCCTCACAAGAGCCGAGTAGAGGGGGACAATCACCTCCCTGTCCCTGCTGGCCACCCCTTTGTTAATGCAGCCCAGAACACAGTTGGCCTCCTGGGCTGTGAGCACACACTGCTGGCTCATGTTCAGCTTCTTGTCCACCAGGACCCCCAAGTCCTTCTTCGCAGGGCTGCTCTCCAGGAGCTCTTCCCCCAGTTTGTATGAATACCTGGGATTGCCCTGACCCAAGTGCAGCATCCTGCACTTGGCCTTCTTAAACCTCATTAGGTTTTCATGTGCCCATTTCTACAGCCTGTCCAGGTCCCTCTGCATGGCTTCCCTCCAATGTATTCACAGCACAGCTCAGTTTGGCGTCACCTGCAAACTTGCTGAGGATGCACTCGATGCCATCGTCTGTGTCGTTGATGAAGATGCTGCAGAGCACCGGTCCCAAGACCGACCCCTGAGGGACACCGCTTGTGACCGGCCTCCACTCTGACACAGAACCATTGATCACAATGGAAGTCGTGGATGTGATACTTTAATATGAATAGTATCTATCAAATACTAAAAATATATTGTTAGTGAATGGCCAATAGATTAGAAGTTCTTGTAATAAGTTTTTTAGAGGTAAATTCTTATGAAAAATATATATTTTTTAATTAGTAAAAAGTTGTGATCAGATTTTTATAGCACGTGGTTAATATATCCATTCTAATAGAAAACTTAAGACAACTTTAACAGTCATAAATTTCTTGCGCAATGTAGTATTGGCTGAATCAAGTTAAATGAAGTGGTGACATGACAGCTGAGATGGGAAGCAAGAGGTCATGAAACTTATTGGCTTTGATTAGGCAGAAGATGTGTTTGTTTCATTTTATTATAGGGAATTTGAAAAATGGACAAAAGTCCAATGGACAAAACAACTGGAAAGGAACAAAATGTGGGATTAAAGATCAAAGATTTGGAATGATTTATCTGACAGCTCTTACACATAAGTGATGTCAGCTCTTGAAATTCTGGGTTTGTATCAGTCTGTTGATTATGCTGGACCTGCTGGGATTTTTTCAGTTTCAGGGCAGTATTTGTTGAGAAATCTGCAGTTCAGTACGAAGTTCAGATTCACTCTGTGAACCAGAAAACTCACTTCTATTCCTCATGAAATACCTCTATGTATGAACAGTAGTTTAAACAATGTTCCAGCAAACAGGTTTAGCTCAAGTACGTGAAATCGTTTGGAAGGATTTTTCACAAAAAAATGAGGCTAAAGAATTGCATGTTTGGTAGTCCACAGATTGCTAAGAACCTCAGAGTTGGATTTTAGTGGATGCCCTTTTTTAATTTTGGAGATGAGAAGACAAAATAATTCCCCTTACATCTTCTGCTTGACCTATAGTATATGCTAACTTGCCCCCACTAGGAGATGCCTGAACATAGAGCATATTGACCTTTTACAGACATTTTGAAATACAGATTTGAAAAGAAATCTTGCCTTTCTGGCAGGAAGGTAAAACTGTTAGTGACACAGAAAGCTGTGTTATTCATTTTCTGAACCAGTGATCCTTTTAAATCCTTTGTGAACCAGTGGTGCTTGATTTTCTTCTATTTTGACGTTCAGTATTATTGATGTCAATAGTTTCTCCAGGTTAGTATTACAGAAAATGGGTAAAAAATTGTTCTGTTGTCACTCTAAAAATGAGAGTTTTCTTTGTCTTCAATAAAAGTGCAAGTCTGTAAAGGGAATTGGAGAGTGATGGTTTTGACAAAGTGGTAAGAAAATCATTTGGGGGTCAGATTTGACCTCTACAATGCACAGCAAATAGCACCTCTTAAAGTTGCAGACTTTGTAGCAAGAGCAATTATGGTGGAAACTGACATTCAAGGAGGAGAATACACACTTAACTACTTGTTTACAGCTTTATTTTGTGCAGGATTGGTTAACAGAGTGGAAAACTCATGAAGCAGAAGGTCTCTTATTGCACTTAGTCCTTGTGGAGATTGCTAATCTTGTGTTTCTGAAGGATTCTGGTGGCAGCCAGTACAGGCAAAATGAAGATACAACTGGATGTCCTTACAGGGCATCGTTCTGCACCTATTCCTTGTACTCCTTTCCACATGTTCATCTTCATCATCCCTCAGGCTTCAGAAACCACGCAAGTACTTAAAGCAGACATTCTGGGTTGTGCTTTTAGACACTGGGACATTGTACCAAAATTTTGCAGTGTTTCCTTTCTTTCCAGCTGAACTTTTTCATTTGTGTCCCAGAACAGAACACTGTGTAGCTTTCACAGTTCTGATGTGATCTTTCACAGTGTTTTCCACCACATTTCTAGATTTTTTTATTCCAAAACACAAGAAGCAGATTACTCATAAAATATTCCCTTCCTCTCCCTTTCAGATTGGAATAATAAAAAGCCTGACACGGCTTGTGTGCTTGAGTCCTCATTATTTCTGCTCTGTTTTCAACAGCGACTTTTATCAGGGAGTATAAAACCTTCAGATCCAGGTTGCGTGCCAAAGAAAACAACTGAAGTTCAAAAAAGTCCCTTAATAATTTCAACCAACCACTTGCGGAGGAATTTTATAATTAAACTTTTCATATTTTCTTACATGATGTTTCTCTTTCAGCTGGGAGGATTCTTGTAATGATTCCATGACAGGAAAATACGGTTGCACAACTGGCAGGTTTTTATTGGAATAACTCTGTCATATCGTTATCTCTCTGATTAATGGAATAAATATTTATATGCATCCTTTTTCTGGGCAACCTTCAAATTCACATTTTCTTCTTTAAATTATAGCAGCATTTAGACTAAATGCTTTGGCAGAAGTAATTTTGTTCCAAGTTTGCAGGTTAGTGTTTGGCAAAACTTAGCACATAACAAATCAATGTGATTTTGTCAGGATTCTGTGCCATGCATCCAGTGAGCTTATGCTGAGGGTGGAGAATGGAAAGAAGAGAATTTTTTTTCTCTGTGATACTTTTAGAATGAATTCTCTTGCACCACTTTTGGTGTCCACGGCTGTCCTTTCCACTAAACCCATGGGACTCAGAAAGGAGGAAATTCCTGATGCCTGTGCTCCCATCCCTATGATTGAGGGACACAATTGTGTTTTCTCTAGCAAAAGTTAAAATGGGGCTGAAATTTATCCACTATAAGTTCAGCAAAGGATCTTTTGAAATCATGTTCATAGAATCTCTCTCCAGTTCTAGCAGGATATTTCAGCTCTTCGTGGCTCTTCATATGGAGATTCGACAACATGCAGCTAGCTTCCAGGGAAGCACACTCAGGTGTCTTCCATACAACTTCTCCTTGTCTTCTAGGCCGTTATTCCTCCTCTTCCACTACCTCACGATAGAACTGTATTTAAAAATTTGAGTGAGAGCACCTGCATTCTCCTTTGTGAGTGTTACATGGTAGGTCTTTCTTATGCCCTAAACTAATGAGTTCTGCCTGCAAAAGTTGGTCTGACTTTAAGAGATAACTCCATTTCCCCTTTTTCTGAGCTTTTTAAATAGGAAAGCTTACTACTAGAGGAGGCAAAAATTGTCTTGGAAATACTGTGGGCTCTGCAAGCCCACTCAAAGTGAAAAAAAGGAGAAAATGCCTACTTCTCTGTTCATTTGTACGTATACTCATAATGACAGAAATGATCACTGCCATGGAGAAAGTACACGAAATAAAAACAGGAAAGATCCAATATATTATTACAGCAGATAGTGAATAACTGAGCAGAAGTTTAAATAGTGAATTTAAATGTAGCTTCTAAATATTGTTGCTTTGTCCTCTGATCTCTATCCATTTTATTAGGAGCTTGGTTTATTAGCCTACTTCTAAAACTCTTATTAAAATGCTGTTGTGAATTGATTTATTCTTCTGAATTTTAGGTTTTGTAGCCTAGCCATGCAGAAATCGCTGCTGAATCAGCATAAGTGCAAGTGCAGTGCAGAGGGTCTGCAGAGAAATGCACCCCTCTTCCAACTCACTCTGCCATGGAGTTGGTGTTCAGGTTCAGCCCTGACCCAGGCTAAGAGAAATCTTGGAGGCAGAGCTAAATGGGGTGGGAGAAAAAGGAGAAAGCATAAGATGAGGAGGCTAAAGCTCACTTTAATTTTCTTGATTATTAGTAGAGAGACATAAAAATTTATGTGAATATTAAGTTTGGAGTGCAAATTCAGAAAGCTATCTGGCTGTGGTTATAAATACTGATCATTTAAAAAAAACCCACAATGATGACATCAAATGATGACAGCAAAATGTGATGTAAAAATATAGAGTATTTAGTAAGAATTTGTAAATGTACAGTCATACAGTTTGCACCCATATGGACTGCAAGAACAAATTATGGCGAAAGAGGTACCTAAGGTCTAGAAAGTTCAAAAGGAACACAGCAAAACTGTTTCTTTTGAGTGTACTCAAGTCTAAAATAACTGATGGCACTATTACTCTGGGAGGAGCCATTATTGATAACTTCTATCAACATTTTTTTCTTCTTTCTTTTTTCAACTGTAACCAGCTGCTGTTTCAGAGGGCTTTGTGAAATTGACTATTCACTGCAGCTCAGGCACTGCAAAGCTAATGAGGCCGCTGACCTTGAAGATAGGAAGGTTACCAGCCTCCCAGGGTGAATAGAGCACACTGAAAGGTGTTTACTTTTTACATTTTTAAAGCCTAATTACTGGTACAAGTAGCAAAAGGAAAATATACATTCCTTGGCTATTGATATACTGATGAACCTTTCAGTGTGCGTCTGTATTGCTGCCCTGGTCGCTGAAGATGCTGGTGTTGAGAATTCTTTCACTTTTCATGGAATGTAACTCTGGTCCTCCTTCCACCTGTCCTTTATCCTGGGATCAGCCATTGGATGGCTCAAAAATCCTGCCTTGGAAAAGAAATGGAAAAATCCTTTCTGTGCCTACCATACTCTGAATCAAACACTATTCAAACTTGAATGTGTTTATATGTAATCCTTTTAGACACTGGACGCCTAAACAGGATTAGAATGCTTCTGAGTTCTGCATCACAGCGTTTGCTGAAGTGTTTATTTGTCTTGGTAATGATGGATGTTGTGCTCAGAGACATGATTTAGCAGTGGGTTGTTAGAGTCAGGGTAGTATAATTAGGTTGAGGTTGGACTTGATGATCTTGAAGGTCTTTTCCAACCTGAGTAATTCTATGATACTGCAATTCTATGATTCTAACGAAAATTTGTTATTTTTCCCTGTCTGTTTCTCTTTTGCAGCATTAAGTAGAAAAGGCATTATTTCTTTTCCTCTCTTTTTCATTCCCTTTGATATATACTCCAGCCCTTTCATTCCTGATTATTATACTTTGAATAGAAATGACAAAAACCTCCATTAATACTCACTTGGCCTAGTATTTCATTTTTCAGAGTTCTTTCAAATCTTGCCCTTCTGGCTGAGATTACCAATTAGACTGGTAAGGAGTGCATCTGTTCAGGCTATAAATACATAGATAGCAAGAATTATGCAGTTTTTCAATTCATAAAGAGGACAAAATATTCTCAACACGATAGTGACCAATTGTTACCTGTAATTTATCTAAAGGTGTTGAACTAAAACCTCACCTTTATATTTGAATGCAATAAGCACTTTCTGAACACTGTTTTGAAGAACATGCAGGATGGTGCAGAGTTCCCGCTCATTACTGGCATCCTTTGAAGCTTTTCTCACACATTAACTCAGCTCTTCAGTCTTAATAGATGTCTCTCACCCTGCTGCTCCCTTTTAATTCTACAATCTTTTTGGAATAAAGCCAGCAAGGATTTGGTGGTAAAAAGATCCAAAGCCTAGAGCTGTCATCCACAGCAGCTGTGCAGAAAGTGTAGAATGAAAGTGTGTTTACTAACAGTATGTAAGTGACTTTCTTACAAAACCTACAGTCTTTCATTCCTCTTTTGATATTGAGAAAGGCGAAAGACTCTCCCATAATTATTCTACTTTTAACTGTGTGTGTCCCTCTACCGTGTGCCTCATGCCCATCTGGGTGCAGCTCCTTCTGCATGACTGCTTTAGGACCCCATGGGTCATCTCAACTGCCATTGCAGTCTGTTTTGTGTGCTGCCCACTGCACACTGTCAGATGCAATAGATATGCTTAAACAAGGCCGAGAGGAACCGTTCTGCTGACAGTCCTCACAGTAAGCTGAGAGACAGAAGACCTTGGAGGTAATCTCAAAAGATTGCCTATTACGATTGCCTGCCCCAAGACATCATTAGCCTTAGTAATAGCTTTCTTGTTTTTCAGAGGTTCCCAGGCATGGATAGTCGATGTCCCTGGACAATCCAACCAGAGCTTCAATACACCTGTCATTAATGAGTTTTCTCTAATGCCTAAATTGATTTTTCCTCTCTGACATTTCAGTTCATCACAATGGGATTAACCTTGCTTGACAGAAATCCCAACAAAAACTATAACTCTTTCCCCCTCGGAAAAGTTACATATGAACACGCAATGCATTTTGCAAGCCTGCCTGTGCATTCTACATTTCTAGAGCACTTTAAAGTATGTGCAAAAACTGAAGAGAAGTTATGTTTCACATCTATTGTTTAAAGTGCTTTATATCTTTCAAGGATAACAGGTAGCCCCCCAGACACAAGGGCCTCACCCACCCAGTACCAATATCATCCCTCAAGTCAATCAGATGGATGGATCACAGTCTCCAAAGTCTTGTGGTGCATTCCAGGAGTCACATACAACGTTTGCCAGTGAGGGAACTGGGAAAGCTGCCTACACACCATACTCTCTCCCTAGGAAGAAAATTGTCTGGGGGTCAAGATAAAAACATAAGAAGTATTTTTTAGAACTGGGACATGAAAATCACCTGTAAAGATGTGATCAAACTGTTAAAATTTCCCAGTAAATTATCTGCTAGAAAAGGAACCAGAGAAGTAGAGAATACACAACCATGGAGTGATGTTAACCTCTGTGCAGATGTGGTAACTTCCATTAGCCAATAACTTCTGTCAGCTTTTAGTAAGCATGTCTGTTAACATAGTTATTTATCTTATGGGCTTGTAACTAGGATTACAAGGATACAGGAATAATATGTAGGAGAAGTAGAAGATATTTCATCCTCTAAAAATTGCATTTTGTTTTGCTTATTATCTCCTATCTGTACAGCATTCTGAAGACAAGTAAGAATAAAAATCTTTGGAGGTAAAACAGATTGTCATTGCTTATGTATGGCTTACATTTGTTTCCACAGCAAGTGATACATATTGCTAATCTAAAACAGCGTTTCATGGTGAGCAGAATTTTGCCCATACTTAACAGAAGAATATTGTTGCCTAGATTGCAAAAACAGAGCAAAACTCTACAGGTATGCACCATGCTGAGAGCTTTTATTGTCTGACTGTGTCTAATGGCTGAACTGCCAAACTAACAGTGGGACTAAAATAAATTATGAACAGATGAAGAACTCTCTCCTTCCTGTGCGATAATCCAGAGTCCTCTTATTTATAAAAAATGATCCCAGGATTTGCTGGCGAGAAGCAAAATGTTATGTGATCAAATGGTAGGGAGCTTTTACAACTTTGTTGAAATGATCTTTCAAAAATCAAACACCAGATACCTGACCTAAACATGATGGGCACTCTGTAGGATAAACACCCTTATGCAGTACAGGTTGGAGGTAGATGATGATCCAGCTCAAACCATTCCATGATTCTAACGCGACTTACATACTGAAACTTGATATGTACTGCTATATCTGCTCCTGTGTAACATTGCAGGGTTTTGTATTCATTAAGTCAAAACATCTTACATCCCAAATAAGCAGAAGATAAACCAGAAATTTTTTTGTGAAATTTGCTAGTCTCCTCTTTGGCTTGTTTTACACACAATGGCACTGTCCATCATACGGCTACTGTGACTTTTTTGTTTTAATCTACCACTTGTAATACCTCTGGAAATACAAATATTTCTTACAACAATGGAAGTCCAGTTAAATTTGATCCCCACCTCCATAAATATTTTTACTCACTATAGTCACACGGTTTCTAACTGAGTTGTGCTGACTTCTGGGAACACAAGAACATATAGCTGCTGTGTAGGCTATTCCTGTGTTAATTTAGAACTAGAAGTGGTAAAAGCGCAACAGAGAATCAGGTGTTTGTCCAGCTGTGAAAAAGGAGCACTGGCAGATTTTCTTTGAAGCACTATATTACTTTTAAGGACACTTCAATGAGACCTTAAGAATTAGAACAGCTTGAGAATATGATTACTGCTACTCACAGCCATCTATTTTTATGCAAAAGGAAGGTATTAAATTTCGAATAACAGACAGCTTAACTTTTCACATTTAGCAGGTTATTCACGCAAGTGATACCATTGAAGTAAATAGGTTTCCTCACCTTAGTTTTGTACCACTGCAGTAATTTTGCCCAAATAAGGACTGGCTTTCTCATTTAAAACTGCTTATACCAATGTAGCTAATGCTAATTCTTCCTTAGGTGGATTTATACCAGCATAGCTCTTTCCACAAGGGATTCACACTTCTAATTCAGGCAGGTGTCTTCATACAAATTGGGACTAAAAAAGTGCACACGTTTGCTCATTTTCTGTATTTGATGAGCAGAAATTAACTGGGAACCTAAAACTTCAAGCTGAATATGATGTGGAAAGAGAAGAATGGCAGTGAAAAGAAAGGAATAACAGACAAGAGAGTGGGAAAGACAGGAGGACCTTTAAGAAGTCCAGCTTCTCTGCAAGTTTTGAAGTGTTCCGACTGTTTCACAACATTATTTGGAATAATCTATCAACTGAGACTTATTTTGATCTCCACATCCTTATGAAAAAAGCAAAAAATACCTCAGGTACCTGCCTTGCCCAAGTTACCATGGTGTCTTTTTTAGGCTCTTTAATTCTTCCTTACTTTCTTCCAGTTCTTGCTTAATCTTTTAAATATAATCTATCCCAGTTTGTTATCCAGTCTGACCTACAGGAAGACCTGCTGTTGTGGTGCCCCAGTGTGGAGTACAGTAATGTCAGCGTGTTCTTTTAATGGAAAAAATGCCCCCTACCATATCTGAATGCTGATATGTTGTTTAAAACAGAATAGTCCAGGTATGCTACAGTGTGAGTTACTCTTTATCTATCTACATGCAAGTGCTGCCTTCACCCATCTGCTGTAAAGTCTGAAAAAGGCCAGCCCTTGTGAACCTTTTAACTTGTATGCATATGATTAGGAATAAACTGATTGCAGATCAGGATCTGAAATAAAGAAATGACATTCACACTAATGCATATATCCAATGATTAAAAAAAGTCATCAAGAAATTTCACAAATAAGAAGATTGATAGATTTTCTAGTACAGTCAGATATTGAATTTTGCAGATTCTCTTTTACTTATTGCATTGATATAACTTTACCACACCACTATAAATAATTTCCACAATATTTCAGATGTACTAAGCATAGAACTGCTCATACTCACAAAAGAATTCAAATTCAGTTTAGGTATGAAGTGCTCTAGAGATGATAAATGCATGGAATTTAAACACTTGCTGAAATATAATTTTTTTGTCTTTGTCTGGTTCTGAGGATACACCCAGAAATTGCAATATCCTGGATTTTCCTAATATGGAACCTAGTTGAGCTGACTTGCTTTAATAGTTTGGTAAGGTTTACCTTTTTGCTGATAATTCTTGATTTTTTTCTCTCTTTTTTTTTTTTCATAAATGAAAAGATCCTCAGAAAAGCTCTGTGAAATATCTGTTTGATATGTACAAAACGAAAGCTCTAGAAGCTCAAATAACTTTGAGACTTTTGCTTATGCTATGGTTCTATTTACCTAATAGCTGAAGTGAAGAGATGACTTGGTAAGATGAAATGAATCATAGAATCATACCATCAAATATGACATCTTGGTTTGGAAGGGACTTCAGGGAACATCAAGTTCTAACCTCTCTGCCACAGGCAGGGCCTGCAACCACTAGATTAAGTACTAGATCAGATTTACACAGGGCCAAACCAACCTGGCCTTAAACACCTCCGGGAATGGGCCATCCACAATCTCTCTGGGCAGCCTGTTCCAGCACCTCACCACTCTCTCAGTAAAAAGCTTCCCCTGACATCCAATCTAAATCTCTCTTCCTTTAGTTAAAAACCATCCCCTCTTGCCCTATCACTATCTACCTGTATAAAAACTTGATTTCCCTTATATTTATAAACTCCCTTTAAATACTGAAAAGCCAAAATGTTTTCTCCCCACAGCCTTCTCTTCTGCAGGCCAAACAAAAAGGAGGCTTTGAGAGAGATCTGAAGTACGGATCCTGCATGAGCTGCCAGATTTCCATTGGCTACAAGACCTCAGAATCTGTAAAATTGGTATCTCTATTTCAAAGTTTATATACTCATGAGAGGTTTCAGTTCCAGCCTAGTAAAAGAAAAAAAGACAATGCCATGATCTCTGCTTTGATGTCTGCAAAAAAGCAGAGTGGTCAAGGATTTCTGAAAGGGGATTAGTAAAATCACATACACTCAAGTGAAGTCTTGCCAGGATGTATTTACTATGCAGGATAAATTTGAGTTGCAAAAATGTGGAATATAGATTACTAGATTAATGAATTACAAGAACAGAGCTTGCTGTCTGACTTTTGCTCATTTTCCATCTCATGGGAAGAGTAAATTATATTCCATCTACTCACTGGAATAAACAAAATTTTGAAGAACATGCAAATACAGTAGTGAACAGTTACCCATCAGTTTGTTATTTTTTTGAGCTTTTCTTATCACAAAACATACATCAGTCTTTGCACCTTGTTATTAAGAAGAAATAAATGTCCAACTCAAGCCATAATTTTTGTTACCTTCCTCTCTGGTTCAGAGAGTTGGCCCAAAGAGTAAGATATGAACGATTTCCCTATTCTTCCCAATTTCATGGGAGGATACCATCTCACAAAAATGAACAGTCTGGGTCAAGGTCACAGTGAAGCCTATGAGAACCTTTTTAATGATTTCTGTGGGCACAATTGGAGACTGAACAGGCACCACTCATTTCAGACAGCAAATAATTCTGCTCTGAGGGCAGGGGAAAGTGGAAGCAATCAGTCTCCAAAAAAAAAAAAGAAAAAAAAGAAAAAAAAGGGCACATGCTGGGGCATACTTGCATGAGACAAAAACAGGAGATCCAGAAAAAAAGAGAAAGGACAAGAAATAGGCGTATGCTGCATCATGTTAAGAAAAAAAGGGGTGTGGGGCTTCCTGGAGGGCAGGAAAAGGGGTTGGTGCCGAGAAGCTTTGCTATCCTCACACATGGGGCTCCAAGGTTGATGAAAACCTTGGGGAGGGAGGTCATGTTTTACTGTAAGGGGCTGCTGGAAACAGAACTGCAAGTCTGCTATTTCCCCTTCTAGTTCCAGCGTTGTGAAGGCTGCCTGCATTTTTGTTGTTGTTGTTAAGAACGAATGGGACCACATACAAATGTCTGACATCTTTATCAATCTGTCTGGTCAGTAGAAACAATCCACAGGACTCCAGACCCTGGCTCATAGTCCAATTACATTTCTCTATATAATTTCAGAGTATATTCATATAAAATGTTTCTCTTCTGAAGTGGTCCTTCTGCAAAACTCCTTTTCTTGTAAGGTTAGGTTATCCTTTTAAACTTCAGAGCCATCATCTAACAAGCTTTACAGCACAGCCTTGTAAATCATATCTTGCAAAGGCACTTCCTTAGATGAGCTGAGCAACCCTGAAAAGCAGGCCGCTTCATTTTACTGGCTATATATGTTTGCAGCAAATTAAATCAGGCATACAGGAATATTAGCAGTGGGATTTTCTGAAGATTGATTGCTGCTTTGTTACTAGAGCATGCTCCAAATACTTGTGTTGTGCCAGAAAGGTAATACTTCACAAGCCAAATGGACAGAACTGCCTTTGTGGTGAAGCACTGGAGCAGGCTGCCCAGAGAGGTGGAGGAGTCACCGTTTCTGGAGGTTTTCAAGCAAAGAGAAAATGTGGCACTTAGTGGCATGGTAGCGATGGGTCAATGGTTGGACTAGGTGATCTTAGAGACTTTTCCAATCTCAATGATTTTATGATTCTATGATTACAAAATGGCTCAGCTGCAGGACAGGGTTGACACAGCAATAGCTTACAGGTGGATACAGAATGGATAAGAAAATCAGAGGTTCCAGCAGTTGCAATGGGAGATTTTCGGCTGGGAAAGTGAACTCCGGATTTGAATAGCACATGTGGCCACTCCATAGCCCTGAAGGTCAAGTTTGGGGAGCAGTCTTGGGCAGCTCGCTGATGATGAGTGTATATGGCTGAGAGCAGGGCAGGCAACGCTGTGTGCATTGCTGGCAGCCTTTGAATGACAGAGCAGTGAAGTTTCCTGCTGAAGGTTGATGTGCTCCAAGATGTTGTCTGTGTGGCAAACAATGACTCTCTGTGGGTCCTCAATGCTCTGCTGCTGGGGATTGAGTATCTGAGCCCTGTTCCTAACATCTGCATGATTGCTGTCCTCAGACTCTGTTCTCTGTTTATCAGTATGAGGCAGCTTGCAGGATTAAAAAACATTAGACCTGAAAACATCAGAATTATCCTTTTTGTCAGCAAATGGGACAAAATCTTCCAAGCAGGGTATGGCTGAATCCATTCGGGCCTGCAACAAACTAGTTCTACAGTTCTACATCTAATTTGGCCCTCAGATGGCAGCACTGCAAAATGCTAAGAACCCTGGGGTACCAGTAGCATCAGTCCTGGCCTTCCTGATCTCTGAACAAATTGTGATGACATGCTGCTGTGAGGAGGAGAGTGGTGTGATCCCCTCATTTGAGTAATTGCAGTCTAAAGTGATTAAACCTCAGCCAGTGAGCTGTTCTAACTTGCTCTGGCTCGTGTTGTTGGGTGTTCAAACAGGAACAACTGAGCCGTGGTTTTATTTGGACAATAAAGAGATTTCTTATTCACAAAAGAGTATTCAGGTGTCAGTAGCTAAGGACTTGTTTGAGAGGTGCTATTCTGATTTCAAAGAAAGGTTTTTTTCCACTGAAAGATCAGATTTGGAGAAGTGACAATTCAGTGGTACAACAGTTGCCTTGTGTTTGCATTGCCCTGGCAGCTACCAGCCCCAGCGAGTCCCGCAGCACTGAATCCTTCACTGTTACTCCTCTGCCTAAGTGCCTACAGAAATTAAACCTCTGATGGGGAAGGAGCTTTGCAATTGCTTCCAGAAAGTCATGGCTGGCCCTTTCTAAAAAGCAGACTTGGAAGCAGGCAGTTAAGCTTGGCCCTTCCATGGCTGTGTTACAGCTGAGGACACAGAGGCCTCCTTCTGCATTTGGAGATCATGCCCTCTCTTCCCTGGCATTTATTTGAGATCTGTTATTAGTTTTGTTTAGTCACAGAACTGGTATGGTACCCTGCGACCTCTGTCTTCCATCTGCTAAAGAGTTCATCCCATTCAGAGGGGGGAAGAACATTCACAGTTACAGAGATGGCAGTGAGAAACAGAGACTAAGGTTTTAATGGTAAATGAAACAGGGCCAGGGCATAGGTTCCAGCAGTGGCACAAGGCTGCCCAAACTTGCTGTTTGCATAATTCATGGCATGGCTTTGGCATGCAACAACTAGCACTCCCCCAGGGAATGCTCAGGCACAGTCTGAAGGACAGCATCTGCCAGGGACTGCTCCTAAAAACAGTATAAATGAAGGATGCAGGGTGAGCCCTGCCAGTTAGCCTCAGGGCCCATCTAGCTCTCTGATGCTGAATAAGCCGAACATGTGATCCTTCTTCCTCATACAGCCTGAGAAGTAAGAGCATTGGTAGGATTCCTTAGCCTTGATACTCTAACAACGTAGCTTCCCGAGAGCTTTTGTAGCTTCAGATTTTAGAGGTTTCTCTTGTAACAAATGCTTAGGCTACGTGCTGTTTTACTCTGGAACTGGGTGATGCCTTCTTTTCCAAAGCTCTGTGGAAAGCCAACACCCTTTCTAAGGAACACTTACCACTTGAGCCTGCAAGTACAGCACTTCCTGGGTAAAGCAATAATGGCTATAAAAGGGTACCTCAACAGGACTTACCTTGCAGCCAGAGTCAGTCTGTTGCTTTGCCATAAATTACACAGCAACAAAAGCTGTGTGGCACTGTTTTCTCCTTTGGAAAGAAAATACCTCTCGGGCTGGATGGATTATCTTTAACGCCTTTGAAATTTAGCAGAATGGTTTTCTTTGTGCCTTGGGAATTCACAGTGAGGGATGAGCACAGCTAATGAGCTGCTTTCAAGGAGTTCAAACTGAGCTAAAGCCTCTTCATGAATCAATCCCTTCAGTAACAACCGACTTCAGCAGAACAAGGTCAAAAAAAAAAAAAAAAAAAAAAGCCCATAGCCTGACTTTGCTCTGTGTACAAATTAGAGAAGGGATTCTTGTGTTTGATCTTTTAAGCAAAAGGGTAAACTGTGGTTTTAGACTTTCTTTTGCCCCTTGTCCTTTTACATGTAGATTTGAATGGTGCTGATTTGTCATGCCACTGCTTAATAAATCAGCCTGGCTAGCTTTCAGCTACATCTCCACATGCCGCATTTCGTGCTGCCATTGCTACGTCCTGTCTGTGCACTGAAATGTTTGCAATCTGTCCTGCTGTGGTTTCTCTCCCCGACTGTGAATGCACAACCCAGCAGATATTCTTCTGTTCTTCCTGGTTACTGGAGAATGAAATATGTTCTGGCTCTTCTCCACAGCAGACCGAGTGCCTGTGTGTGTTGCACTTAAGGGGAAATTTAAGCTGCACTACTTCATAAGCCCCATACAGGTTTCATTGAAATCTGGGGATGCTCAGCGCTTCACAAATCTGAGCCCATAGCTGGCAATGCCTACCTGCAATGAAGAAAAGGCTATATATATCTACATAAAGAAAAGCTAAACTTCTGGGTAGATTGTCTTTAATGTGAGTTCTTCATGAAAACAGTTACAACTGCTTTGTTGTTTTTTGTTGTCTTTCTTTTTTTGAAGACCTACTCCACTGTAATTGCACTGATTACATTTGCCCATTTGTTAAGCGACCTAAATTGCCTTCATTTCCAGCTGCTGCACAATTTAACTGTAGCAATACAGATTGTTTTACATTGATGGCTTGATTTTTGTGGTTGGCTATATGGTAATTAATTGTTTGTCAAAGACATTTAACTGTAAATTCAGTGATATATGCACAGATTGAAATAATGAAATTTGTGATTGCAATAATATTTTACGATACAGTCAATCTGTCCTTCTCTTACAGATAAAAAGCCAAGTTTGATGAAAATTAAACAAAAGAACAGCTGTTGCATGCTTTAAGTTGAACATATAGAATGAAATGTGTCCAAATGGTCTAACGAGAGACCTCTGGAAAGAGTGTATTGAGAAAGTACTTTGGACCTGGAAATGCAAAAGAAAAAATACAAAGCTGGTTGTCTTTAAGCTTAAGCATTTAAACACAATCAAATATTTGACTGTAAACTGTTTGATGACCTCCCTGAAACTTTTCACAAACTCTCACTCTCCTTGAACGATTCCGGCAAGAGTAGGACTGTTGCTCTATAGTGGCTGCAAGCTTGTATGTGGTACAGATGAGACAGTTACAGGAAAATTTTCCCTAGGTCTAGATATCGCAACAGAAATAATATCTGGGAATCATGACTGAAAATTACAGCAGAAAGAACAATTTGGGAAAATACTGGTAAAAATTTCTACGGTATTGTAACACTTCTCAGGAAATGGATTGGGCAATAGATGAAGAATATCATCATTCTCGGATAGCTCTTGCTGGTTAGTCATGTAGCTCTGATATGCAGCACAGAAGTCAGAATTTGTATGAAAAGATGAAACTTCACACCATGCAACCATCTCCACCTCAGCTGGCTGGCTATGCTCCTTCTATAGTCGTTGGAGAGAAATATATGCTCTGGAAAAGCAAGCACTCCTTAAAGTCAGCAAGGAAGAATAAGGACGTTCAGAAAACAATTTCATCTTACCTAGCATTGGTGGTGGATGAGTATACATGAGATAGATGAGTATATATTGGTGGAAACTGCAAGACTTTATTTCTCTAAAAGTCAAGAGCTACCTTAGCTGGCTGAGGTAGTTGCCTGGTTAGATAACTAGTAAACTCTATTCAAACACTGGTGGCATTGTATTACGAAATGGGTGCAGTACATCTTATTTCCTTACCAAGCATGTAAGCACTTCCAAATATTTATGCTGCATTCAAACAAAAGAGTGCCATGCCATACCACAGTTTTAGAAATACTGGCATCATTAACGTTCTCCAGCACTTGAAACACTTTCAAAGCCTTCCAGCACCTGTTTTTCCAGCTTGCTCTCTAAAGATTAAGCAGTTTCTCTTATATTCTAATCTTTTTTCTTCATCTGTCCAGAGTTATTCTGACAGTAATGTTAAAGCATAGTGTAATTGCCACCTAACCAACATTAGATTGAGCCCAGGTTTTGAAATGTTAATATTGTTCCATGCCATTGAGTAATAACCAGTAACAAGGTAGTGATTGTAACTCAGGAAGGATGTAATTATTTTGTGGTCAGAATAGCAATTAGAAGTCTTTACACTTAGGCATTTTCAAATCAGCTATGGTTGCAACTTCTGAAAAAATTCAGAGGAGACAAAAGCAAAGCATAGTGAAACAAGCCCTGAAGACTTCTTCATAAAAGAGAAATCAAAATGACTTCTTTGCATCTCAGTACTCTAGGTGATTATTAGTAACATAGCTGATGAAAGCAGTCCTCACAGAAGTTAGCTAAGCTTCTGTAAAATGCATTCTGTTGAATGTTAAATGATCCTGAAGGGATTCTTTGGTTATCTGTGAAGAAATCTGAGTTCATTTTCATCTCTGGTTTCATGATTTCTGGTCCAGAATCCATAGAGTACAAAAGAGAGCAGAAGACTCAGGCAAAGGTGAATGAGGGAATTCAGTACTGAAATTCAAAGTGGAAGCTGCTGCAGATGTGATACTGACATAGTCTCAGTTGTGGTCTATTTACTTAAAAAATCCTCAGCTTTGTTGCTGATACTTTGTTGGTGTAAATCCCCTATGTCCATTTTCAAGTAGAAATGATAAAAAACTATGTGGGAACTTTCATCAGGCTACTCCAATGCTTGCTTTCTCTCTTAGTAAAGTCCCACTAATTATTTGGAGGTATCTGTTGAAGGAGCAGAGAGCTTCTCAGCCCTTTAGTAGTAAAAATACTGAAAAGAACAGGAAAACCCACCTGATCAACACATGGCTAAGAGACTGGTGCCATCAATGGAACTAATATTTTTTTGTAAGTCATGGAGCAGTTTGTACACCACCAGGCTTGCTGGTGACAGATAGAATTCACAGAATCACAGAATTGTAGGGGTTGGAAGGGACCTCCAGAGATCATCGAGTCCAACCCCCCTGCCAAAGCAGGTTCCCTACAGCAGGTCGCACAGGTAGGCATCCAGGCAGGTCTTGAACATCTCCAGAGAAGGAGACTCCACCACCTCCCTGGGCAGCCTGTTCCAGTGCTCCGTCACCTCACTGTAAAGAAGTTCCTTCGCACATTTCACCACTTTGGATAGAAAGCTCAGAAAGCAAATGGTATCCTGATAATCCTATCCATCAGAAGAGGGGTGTCCAGCAGGGACAGGGAGGTGATTGTCCCCCTCTACTCTGCTCTTGTGAGGCCCCATCTGGAGTACTGTGTCCAGGTCTGGAGCCCCCAGTACGAGAAAGACATAGAGCTGTTGGAGAGGGTCCAGAGGAGGGGCACAAAGATGATCAGGGGACTGGAGCACCTCCCCTACGAAGACAGGCTGAGGGAGCTGGGGTTGTTCAGCCTGGAGAAAAGAAGGCTGCAGGGTAACCTCATTGCAGCCTTTCAATACCTAAAGGGAGCCTACAAACAGGAGGGGAATCAACTCTTTGAAAGGGTTGATAGCGGCAGGACAAGGGGAAATGGTTCTAAGTTGAGGGAGGGGAGATTGAGGTTGGATGTCAGGGGGAAGTTCTTTGCAGAGAGAGTGGTGAGGTGCTGGAACAGGCTGCCCAGAGAGGTTGTGGATGCCCCGTCCCTGTGGAGGTGTTCAAGGCCAGATTGGATGGACCCTGGGGCAGCCTGGTCTAGTATTGAATGTGGAGATTGGTGGCCCTACATATGGAAGGGGGGTTGGAGATTCATGATCCTTGAGTTCCCTTCCAATCCTGGCTATTCTGTGATTCTGTGATGCTTGTAGAGAATGCCAAAGAGTACCTAAAAATGCTCACAAGTACAAACATTTTGTCCCACTCTGGTAGTTATCACCTTTGTCATCTGGTGCATTGTTATACACTCTGAAGGTCAGACTTCAAGTTCTAAGTTCTTTCATTTGCTCAGGAGTGCCTGGTCTCTATGCCCACTGCAGAAGTTTCACTTTCAAAGAAGTGGTCAAGTACTGAATGTGGAGATTGGTGGCCCTGCATGTGGCAGGGGTGTCGGAGCTTCATGATCCTTGAGTTCCCTTCCAACCCTGGCCAGCCTGTGATTCTGTGATTAATAAATTGCACAGTTCAACAAATAAATACATACAATTGGATCGATTATGGTCATTCCCCATATTATCAGTAGTCTGCACAGTTTGAAGTCAGACTATTTCTTATTTCCAGGATTTTGTTTACAGTGATACTTGCTCAAAAATGGATATAAGGTTGTTTATAAAGGATAACAGCCTTACATTTCGGAGACAGAATTCTTTCCCGCAAATTTCTTCCTGTTTTTAGGTACTTTATTTTCCTTTTTTTAGGAAACTTTGTACATTTTCTGATTGAAAATTGCAAAGATGCAGAATGGATGAGTAAGAATTCAACATGATGCAGAAATGTTAAGAGTCTTTCTTAGAAAAAATGACTTTTTATTAACAATCCAGGATGCCCACTTCTCCTGGAAAAACCCACTCATTCTGTTTTTAACAAATAACACTAAAACCAAAAGAATAATACTAAAACAACCTAAATCCTCTGTGCAAGAAGATGAACAGGACACACTTTACTTACATTAGTTCAAATCCCAGCTGCAGAATTGCAGGTCCCGTTGGTCCTTTATATGTTTAACATACACCTACAGTCAGATGGAGGCCAAGAGAATCTGTACAAATCAAAACTTGCTAGTGGATGTATATTATTTGTACAAGTACGTGATTTGACTTGTGTAATTAACTATTGGGTTAGAGATGTAGTATATCCTTTTTGATCTCCCAGAGCTGTGGACAAATGAATAATTGGTACAACTGTCACTAGAAAGTGGTTCTGTTTCTGAGCTTGCTATGACCATGTTCTTCAGAGGTTGGTAATCAAACGAACCAGCTTCCCATATGAAAGATGAAATCCTAAGTGTACTGCAGCAAATGCCAAAGCTGACGTCAGGATGGACAGGATTTTATTTGGGAAATTGGATTTGCTTTCTTTAAAAGAGAACATATTGAATTTCCCTCCTGAAAAATCTTTTGCAGTACAGAAGTCATGTCACACATAGCATCACAGTCATTGTGACATACCTTGGGGCAAGTAAATATTTTTGAGAGGAAGGCAAAATTTGAAAACAACCCTTTGTTTGTGATGACTGTGCAATTAGAACAAGAATTAGCAGAAGACGGGAAAAAGAACTCTGGCACCTGACTGCTCAGATACAGTCTAAGCCACGGAAAACCAGCCTACATTACATGCTAAATCAGTCAGAAATAAGATATTGACCTCTTTGAGTGATCTTTGGAAGAAGAAACATAGCACCAAATAGAAAAGACAATCCTCTTTTTTTTTTTTTCCTGTTCCGCTGAAGGTTACAGGTTCTTCTTAATTTGCCTAAAGTTTGTTGACTTCAGGCAAATCTCTTTCTTCGCCTGTAAGATCAGTAAAGGACACACACTTTTTTCAGAGCGTCTAGGCAATCATGAAAAAAACCCTGTATGTTTGAAACTGACCAGAGTTCTTTCAACTGCCGTAGAACACATTTTGTGCCATCTAAAGCCTGTAGTATACCACATCATGGGAGAAGAGGTGATTTCAGAGCTAAATACAAAAGCGTAGAATGGTTTTCTGTGACAAGTCACTGCAGAAATTAACTCAGAGCCCAATACTGAAGAAAGCTGAATTTCAGCACATGCTCCTACGTTTGGATTTTGTGTTGTGTTGAGGGATATGGTTTAGTGAGAGCTATTGGTGGTATGTGAATGGTTGGACTGGATGATCTTGAAGATCTTTTCCAACCTTGGTGATTTTGTGATTCTGTGATTCTGTGATTTTGGAGGCTTCTGTGCCTCAACAAGCAAATCAAAACCTGCTTAATCTACACAGTTCGTGTTCAGCATTGATGAATTTGAGAGATGAAGAAAACATTCTGTCAATTCCTAAGGCAAATAAAAAGTCATGATTTGCTTAGGAGGCAGACATAGCCTTCTTTTCATAATTTTACTCAAGGCAAAAGCCTTATGTAGGCAAATATGCAATGATACAGGCTCCTTCTCATGTCTCATTCTAAATGAAATGAGCATTAAAGACATTTTCCAAATAGATAGAGTGGTCTCATTTTTTTCTTTTCCCTACTCCCTCATTCTTACACAAAGTCACTGTATTTTGACATATCCAAACATTACATAATCAGAGAATCAAGATTTCCTTCTTGAGGAATGTCCGATCTTCCTTGTTCCCTTTGCCTTCAGGACTGTCTGCCAAGGGACTCTTCCAACAAATGTTCCAAACAGTCTGAAGTTTGCCCTTCAGAAATCCAAGGTAGCAGTTTTGGTAACCCTCTCTCTTGACTTAACAAAGAATTGAAAATTCTCCTGACCTCTACATCTCCCGCCAGTTCTTCTCTGTGAACAGCAGATCTAGTGGGGAACCTCCCTTAGTAATTTGATAACCTCCTAGATTGTTTCTTCTCTGCTGTATTGTATTTCCAGGAAATGTCTGGTAAGTTAATGTGCCCTATGAGAAAAAGGGCTGACAATTGTATGACCTCTGCCAGCTGCTTGTAGAATGCTTCATCTGCCTCTTAATCCTGGTTGGGTGGTCTATAGCAGACTCCATTCTTGGCCTTCCCCCTGATCTTTACCCGTAAGAGCCTGACCTTGTCGTTCTCAACAGTGAGCTCTACAGAATCAAAACACTCCCTAACATAGAAAGCCACCCCAATTCCTGTCCTTCCTTGCCTGCCCCTTCTAAGGAGCTTACAGCCCTCCATTATATCACTCCAGCCAAGAGAATGATCTCACCATGTTCTGGTGAAGGTGGCTATGTCATAATGTTCCTGTTGCACAATGGTTTCTAGTTCCTGCTGTTTGTTGTCCATGCTCTGGTATAGACGCGCATCAGTTGGGCTATTGGTCTCACCCCCAACCCTGGCATGCTATCCTTTGGCTCATCTCTAGCAAGACTGGTATTATCCCCTAACTCCTTCAAACCTAGTTTAAAGCTCTTTCAATGATCCCTGCCAATTAGTGGACTAGAATCCTTTTCCTCCTTTAAGATAGGTGAACGATCAGGATAGTCGTGAAGACTGGAGGATAGCAAATGTCACTCTGATCTTCAAAAAAGGGCAAGAAGGAAGGTCCAGGTAATTACAGACCAGTCAGCCTCACCTCTGTCCCTGGAAAGGTGATAGAACAGCTTGTGCTTGATGCCATCTCCAGACAACTGGGAGAAAAGGAGGTTATTGGGAGTAGTCAGCACGGGTTCACCAGGGTGATGTCATGCTTGACCAAAACCTGGTGGCCTTCTATGATGTTATCACATGCTGGGTGGATGGGGGGAGAGCAGTGGATGTAGTCTACCTTGATTTCAGCAAGGCATTTGATACTGTCTCCCATGACATGCTTATAACAAAGCTGAGGAAGTGTAAGATAGATGAGTGGACAGTGAGGTGGGTTGAGAACTGGCTGACTGGCAGAGTGCAGAGGGTCATCGTTGGTGGTGCAGAGTCTGGTTGGAGACCTGGGGTCTGTGCTGGGTCCAGTCTTGTTCAACATCTTCATCAATGACCTTGATGAGGGGATAGTGGCCACCCTCAGCAAGTTTGCTGATTATACGAAACTGGGAGGATTGGCTGACATGCCTGAAGGCTGTGCTACCACTCAGTAAGACCTGGACAGTCTGGAGAGCTGGGCAGTAAGAAACCAAATGAGGTTTAACCAAAGCAAGTGTAGAGTCTTGCATCTGGGGAGGAATAATTGCATGCACCAGTACAGGTTGGGGGATGAGCTGCTGGAGAGGAGCTCTGCAGAGAGGGACCTGGGTGTCCTGGTGGATGACAGGTTGGCCATGAGCCAGCAGTGTGCCCTTGTGGCCAAGAGGGCCAATGGCATCCTGGGGTACATTAAAAAGAGAGTGGCCAGCAGGTCGAGGGAGGTGATCCTCCCCCTCTACTCTGCCCTGGTGAGGCCTCATCTGGAGCACTGCGACCAGTTCTGGGCTCCCCAGTACAAAAAAGACAGGGATCTTTTGGAAAGAGTCCAGCGGAGGGCCACAAAGATGGTGAAGGGCCTGGAGCATCTCTCCTATGAAGAAAAGCTGAGTGAACTGGGTCTGTTCAGCCTTGAGAAAAGAAGACTGAGAGGGGACCTGATCCAGGTCTATAAGTATCTAAAGTGTGGGGGGCAGAATGGCGAGGCCAGACTCTTTTCAGTGGTGAGTGGAGACAGGACAAGGGGAAACGGCTGGAAACTGCAGCATAGGAAGTTCCACACAAATGTGCACAAGAACTTTACAGTGAGGTGACGGAGCACTGGAACAGGCTGCCCAGGGAGGTGGTGGAGTCTCCTTCTCTGGAGATGCTCAAGACCTGCCTGGATGCCTACCTGTGCGGCAGGGGGGTTGGACTCCATGATCTCTGGAGGTCCCTTCCAACCCCTACAATTACGTCATTCTGTGATTCTGTGAATAGAAAGTCTCCTTTATATTAGCCAGAGGTAACTCAAAGCTTATGCTGCTTTTCTCCAAACAGCAATGAGCGTTTGAAATTGTTCCTATCTTAAACAAACAAACAAACAAACAAACAAACAATCCTTTATACATTTAAAGACACAGTTTTAAAACAAAATGCCAACATACGACAAGAACAGACACTCAGACAGACTGGTGGATGCATAGCAAGTTACTTATAATAGATGTGTTAATTCAGCAAAGACTTAATTCTGCACATACCTTTACATCCCATGGCTACTAGATAGCACATGAAACTGACAGTCTAGATTACAAGTAATCTACACTGAAGTTAATTATCTCACTAGCAGAAAAAAAATCTGTAAAAATGTGATACGAACTAGCAAACAGGTTGCAAGCCATCCATGAGCACTGAACATGACATATTTTCATCTTTAATTCTTTTGGTGGCTGTATTACTGCCTTCTCCTGTTATCTAGCATAAAGGAAACACTAGTATGTCCACCCTACACTGTGACAAATAGCTTCTCTTTTGTGTCAAAGCTTAAAGTTATGGATATAATTGTCTGGCTGAATGTGTTCTTCCTTTCCACTCAAGGGAGTAGGAGGCAGAAGGATCTGCCCCACTCTGGCAAAAGACTCCAGCTCCACGCATGTATTTTGGGAAAGTGAACCACTTGTAAATTACATGCCTGTACTCAAACTTCAACATTTCTGCTAATTTTATTGTACAAAGTAAAACAATTTGTATGAAAATATAAATAAACTCTCCTTAAGCGTGGCCTGTAGACTCATCTTAGACTCATGAATTTGTGTACTGGGCAACGCATCATGAATTTCTCTTGGCTTAACATTTCAAACATTTCAAATGTGCTCACTGAAACTGGTAGGCAAAAAAAAAAAAAAGAGAAATAATTTAAAAAAAAAAGCACGCACAGAAGCAAAACAAGAGGTCCATTTGTTTCTTACAGGTTTAAAGGACAAAGGCAATTTTTGTGCTTTCTTAAAAATGTTTTATCTGCTTCTATCACATAAGTACTGTGGAAACATCACAAACCAAAGAAAAACTCATAAAAGCTGTTTGTGACTGGGATTTATTATCCAATACTAGAAGTTTACTCTTCTGTACCAAGAGGAGGACCTTTTAGAGAGGATAATAATATATATATATTTTATCTTCCATAAGGTTTGGGTTTTTTTTGGGGTTTTTTTTGAGCTTTTATAGTTTTGAGGGTGGGTGACATTGTTTGAGAATTACCTTTTACCTTTTTTTTTACCTTTTGGTTCTGTTACAGATATTTTGGAGTTGCAACTTTTTAACGAGAAATCTTTATTTCCATCTAACACGGGGCCAGAAATACAGCTCCAAAATAGCACTGTTTTACACTGCACCTCAGATCCTTAAGCAAAGGTTTTTACAATGTCCACTTCTGAAGAAACTCAAGTGACTCACTTGTAGTACACATTTAAGACCCATTTTAGCTGTCACTGCTAAAAAATCAAACAAATATCAATCCAAAATAGCAAAGAGGAAGATGTTACAGTTCCTTTGTGATAGGTGAACGGTAGAAGACACAAAGCAGATCTTTACTACTTTTGAAGCTCAAGAGATATTCACGTTCTGATCACTTGGTAATTTGAGGTGATCTAATGGACAGTTTTATATGTAGGTCATGAAGTACACTCTAATTGCTTCTGCCAATGAGGAGCTGAAATAACTTGAAGCATGGACTAAAGATAAATAATTCTCTGTAAGGTTTACTGTATGTCCAAGCTTGCTTAAGATTTGTCATCTCAATCAGGAATTTGAAAATAGAGTTTTGAACATTGGACCATGTTTGTGACCATCAGTTCACTGGTGCTCAGTTTTCCATATTTTTTAAGTTTGGGTATCTAAAAATTACACATGTAACTAAGGCAAGACACAGTCATGTATTGGCTGAACAACTTAAATCTTTGTAAGTTAAGTTAAGGAAAACGTGGGTGTCTTGCCAGAACTCTGAGCCAAGGGTAATGAAGGAGCATTTTAACATTTGAAGGAGAAGTCTCCATGAAAATTTGTTAGATATATTATTATGCCATCAATCTATGGTAAATTTCTGTGATTACTTGCTCTGCTTCTAGCATGTGCATCTCCTAGGTTGACTCACACTCATCTGGTCCCACAGGTTAAGTAGGTAAACTTGAAGTTTCTTCTTTTTCATTTAATTCATGTGTTGCAGTAGATCAGCAGCTGGTGCAGTTGTCATTAGGCATTACTGAGCTCTGCAAACATACAGGCCCAGTGCCCTGTTTCTTTTCAGAGTGATGATGAACAGATTAAGGGACCACTGTAATAAGACAGTCTTCATCCTTCCAGGTCCCATTCGGTCCTCTAAACAAGAAAAATTTTCAGAAAATATTTTTTTTCTCTCCCTCAAAATAATCATAAACATTTTATGTCTGAGAAAATATCTTCTAAGAATTGCTCATTAGGAGAATTAAGAACAGACACTTGGAACAGTATTTACCTTGAAGTTTATGGAGGAAAATAATCCTGTATGAGGTTTAGCAGCAGGATTAATCATGGAAGGACACTTTCTTCTACTTACATCTAGCTCATATAATGTGTATGTGAAGCCCTGGAGTAAACTTTGCCCCCTAGATGCTGAAATCAATAAATTACTCATTGAAAGCCTGGATTTGCTTTCCCTATAACAGAGACAGGCAAGCCTGAAGCCAAGGTTGCTGGGCAATCAGAGTGTTAAACCAGCCAAGCCCCCCAGATACACAACATATCTATGCACTGGTTTAAAATTTCACTCTTACTACCACAGACAGGAAACTTTCTTCTGAAGTCAGGGGAGTTGTTCTCAGTTATAGCATTATGAGAAAGTACAATCTAACCCAGTGTCTAGGGGGAAAAAAACTATGATTGAAGCACAGAAAGTGTTTTGTTTTGTCTAAGCAATGCCTTGACATTACTTTGTTATTTGAAAACTGCCACAGAACTTGCTGCTTCTTGAGTCTACTACAGCACTTGGAGGGCTGATGTGGACAGTGAATGAGACAGCTGGTCTGGAACAAAGCTGTCTAGCCCACAGTAAATGTCACTTGCTCTTCAACTACAAATAACAGACAGAGGTAGGGATGAAAGGCAGATGAGTGCTTCACAGCACATATCAAAAGTGATTATAACAATATGAGCTTACAGTGCATGCAATATAATCACCTCTCCAGAACCCAAGGCATTTGTCTGCTCTTCTTATTTTATCTGCACAGAGGCCTCATTGTGATTAGCCGGGTTTGTTTTCGCACAGAATCATAGAATCATTTGAGTTGGAAGAGACTCTCAAAGGCCATCCAAACCAACCCCCCTGCAGTGAACAGGGACACCTGCAGCTGGATCAGGTGCTCAGAGCCCCATCCAGCCTGTTCTTCAGTGTCTCCAGGGAGACTCCACATCACCTCCCTGGGTGACCTGTGTCAGTGTGTCACTATTCTTATTGTGAAAAACTTCCTTATATCCAATTTAAACCTCACCTCTTTTAGTCTGAAACCATTTCCCCATGTTCTATCACAACACATCTTGCTAAAGAGTCTGTCTCCTTCTTTCTTACAGCTGCCTTTAGATACTGAAAGTCCACTCTCGGATCTCCCTGGAGCCTTCTGTTCTCGGGGCTAAACAGCCCCATCTCCCTCAGCCTGTCCTCATGGAGAGTCATTCCATCCCTTGGATGTAAGAATGACACAGCATCTCACAAAGCTGTTCAGGAGAGTATCTGAATGAAACCGCGTTTTTTCTCTCCAACTGTGCATGTTTGCTGAATGCTGCTGGGACAATATGACCGATGAAAACAGACTCTATCATTCTAGTCCTTCCCACCCTTGGGGAAAGAACAGCACGAATGAACTAGGATGAGGCAAAGTCATTATTCAGCCCTGAGCCTGCCAGATATTTTCACTGCCTTTAAAATCTCCATAAGTGATGGGGTTTGAGTATGAAAATTTGAAATAGATCTAGTAGCTGAAGCATTCCTGGATACTTTGCAAATTAGAAACAGTTGGCCACCTGCTGGCAAAAATGTGATTGGTGATATTGTGAACTGTGTCATTTCTAATAACAAAGGCAAGAAATACTATATCATGTCAAGGAAGACTCTTCTTGGAAAAGAAAGGAACCACACCTCTTTTCTGGTGTGGCGATATGCTCATCATCTGGCAGGGCAAACAGGAAACACAGGGGAGTGAGGAGGAAGAACTTAAGCTCCAAGAGTTAATTTCTATAACAAGATTTGAGATGGAGGTGAATTAGCAAGTGAGGGTGATGATGCATTTGGAATTCAACTCAGCTTCATTTAAGGCTTTAAGAGGCTTCAGACCCCATCCCTCTTCATACATACTCCTAGGGAGGTAGTAAAAAATTAGTCTGTTTTAGACACTGACTTTTGGAAAAGGCCATTTCAGGGCCTGGTGCGATGTATGGATTTCTTGGCAGAAACACCTGCAGGCACATACCTAATGGGCTTAATACATCTGAGTAGTAGCAAACCTGCAGAACAGGCACTGATTGTTCTTATTGAACTAGATGTTCTGAGCATGTCAAACATACAGCAGAAATGCAGAAAGTCTATGACGTCCATGCACTAAAAATGACCCATCAACCCAAAGAAACAGACTTTTGAATGTATGCTGAACAGCACACTTTCTCCCTCTTTGTGATTTCTGGATGCTGGGAAGCCAGAAGTCATGGAAAAAAAAGCAGAGAATGCTTATGTTCTTTCCAGGTGACATTTCTGAATTACGAATGTGAGGAAGCAAAAGAAACTCATGGAAACAATAAATGTGGAACTGTGGCAAGAGGTGGGCATGGGTGATGCCATGAGAGGCTGCCTTCTCTTCTTCAGATGAAGAAATTCTGTGGAAGAGTTCTTTTTCTTTAAAGTTTTTCCAGGCCAGTCTTGATATTTGCTTTGAAAAACACATCTGGAGACAGTCTGCCTTTTTCAGGGGTGAGGTGTCCAGGAAGAAGTCCCATATTTGTTTTGATTGAGGTCTGTAGATATATTAGCTTGCTGCAGAGACAAGCATACATGCAACTGAGTGGGAAGTAACAGGAGGTCTGCTGGAACTTCCACTAAGAAACAAGCAGGCTTTCATCACAAATATTTCACTTTTCTGCAAATATTTCTGCAAAAAATGTTGATTCATTATTAAAGTTGACCTCTGTTAAATTGTCCAAGTACATTTTACAGGTACTAACATCCCATAAGACAACCATGAAAGGAATTGTGGCCTCCCTGTGGTACATGGCTTTATGTAAAGACAAAGGAACAGGGAGGAAAAAGAACAGGATCTCCTTAAGGCTGATTAGCATCACTAGTGTGACTTTCTGCCTCAGAAGGTCAGTGGTGTTGACCTCACGTTATTTATGTTTGAGTTTTGCAGGATTGTAGGAGAGTGTGAAAGGTCCCCCAGACAATCATATGCCATTTTTCATTTGTCTATTTTGTTGTTGTTGTTGTTTTTTCAGCCCAGTGATCCGGCTTTCACTCCCTGATGACATTCTGCTGTCACCAAGTGCTGGAGCTGACGTGTTGTCTGTGGTTGTAAGAAAAAAACTCCTTGGTACATGTCCATGTAGAACAAATATTGTAATTTAACTTACCTTTAGTATTCTTCAAAATGTAGGCAGTTTTGAAAGAAGCCCCAAGGTACATTTTTCTTAAGGTACCAGCTGTGAAAGACTGATGTCAATATACATCCCAGGCTCTTTACACACAAATAACTGGCTAAGTTACTAATCAAAGGTTTAACACAAGTACAGGATTGCTGCCTCCCTCTCCGCATGTCCCAGGCACCAGCAAATGAGAGCTCCTCAGGCTACAACCTAAGTCACAAAGAAGCCAGTTTGGCCATGGTAAATTAAAGTCTCGTAATAGGCCCAATGAACTGTGATGACAGCTGTGACTGGGAGATGCAAACATGTGAGAAGTGCTGGGTGAGTGAGCTGGAAGAAAGAAAGGAAAGCAAATGTGAAGATTTGCAAAGTTAGGTAAAGACTGGATAAAAATGTAGCCCAACAAAAAGAATCATAGAATCGTAGAATAGTTTGGGTTGGAAGGAACCCTTCAGATCACCTAGTACCAAAACACCTGCTGTAGGCAGAGATACCTCCCTCTAGACAAGGTTGCTCAAAGCACCAACCAGCCTGGCCTTGAACGCCTGCTGGGTGGGCCCATCCACAGCCTCACTGGGCAACCTGTTCTGGAGTCTCACCACCCTCACAGTAAAGAATTTCTTCCTAATATCTACTCTAAACTTACCCTCTTCCAGTTTAAAACCATTTCCTCTTATGCTCTTTCTACATGCCCTTACAAAAAGTCCCTCCCCAGCTTTCTGTAGGCCCCCTTCAGGTACTGGAAGGCTGCTATAAGGTTTCCCAGAGCCTTCTCTTCCTCAGGCTGAAGAGCCCCAGCTCTCTCATCCTGTCCTCCTAGGGGAGGTGCTTCAGTCCTCTGATCGTTTTAAAATAGTTTAAAATAGTACTAAATAGCAAAAGGCCTTTACAGAATAAAAAGAGATAATTTATTGAATATTTTAAAAACAAAATCTATGGATATGCAGAAATAGAACTGATTTTTTAAAGTCTTAAAATGAAAAACAAGATATTGAAAATGTAGATGGATATTTGTTTTTACTAAGTGCAATACTTCACCCCGTCATAAAGAGTAGCATGATTAGTGTAAGAAAACATGTGACAATCTTACCAGTTTGCAATTAAAAGGGAAGAGTGCCTCTACTTTTCGGGCACAGTCACCTCTGCGTTTCAAGAGGTTTCTTCAAAAATGAAAGAAAACACAAATAAAATTAGAGCATGCAACTTCATAATGGAAATTTGGATTTTATTTTATATTCTTTCAGAAAACACAAGCTGGAACAGATGGTGTTATTTTGGCTTGCTTCTTGGTTTGTGAGGTTTGGGGCTTTTTTGAGCCTTCCTTCACAACAATGAGGGCTGATAAAGTTAATAGTTATTATTTAAGTGGGCTGACATTTCCACACAGTCACTTAACTTGAGAATGAGGTTTTTAAGTACAGCATTAAATATAATGATACAGCTTATGCTATCTGATAACGCTGTCTCCTTCACAAGAGAGCTAGTGCATGCTCCAGCAAGCGAAGTGAAGTGGCCTTATGTGTAAGGAAACTGGCAAAGGAACAAATGAGCTGAAAAGGGTCCCATGGTCTCACAGCAGCAACGTATCGATATCTCAACAAGGCAGCAGTCCCACCGCCTCAGTGGACTTATCTCATTTAGCGCACAGCCTTAGAGAAACAATTTTGGTAACAGCTTTTTCCAAACAGGAAAATCTGCCAGTTTAATTGGTCCACTTGTCTGATGGGAGCAAATGGTAGTCCCCTGCATGCTGGTACAGCACTAATGTGATTTAGATAAAGAGCTGGTGTCTGTCTGCTCCCTATCAACCCAGCTTTGCTATGAAAGAAAACAGAAGCAAACTCCTGTCTGGAAACTCTTCAGGAACCAGGGATTAATTTCCTAAGGAGCCTGATACGGGACCTCGTGTCTCCCAGATCCTGGTGAATCCTTGATGAATCTTAAATTTACTTACAGAAGAATTAATTGAGTAGGATCAGGAATATTCAATTTTCAGTGCAAACAAGCAAGTTAAAAAGAGCTCAGTTGGACGTTCTGAGAGAATTCAGATTAAACTTTCATTCTAGCAAAATGGATGGGAATGCAAAGGGAAATGTTCCCTTTCCAATTGCTGATGGGTAGGCAGCCTGTGTTACTGATCAGCATCACTTATGCTCAGCAACAGTTAAATACTGTTTTTGCAGCAGTGTTCACTATCACAGCTACGGGAAGAATGATTTTAACTATGCACTTCAGTAACATTCAAATATCTACTGTGGGTTCTTCAGAGCTGCTGGAAATACCTTGTTCAGATGGTCTCACAGCAATGCTCTGAAGATGACAGACCCTTAAAATTAGGACAATAATTTTAAGGACAAGAATTCAATTTTAAGACAGTGATCAAATAGCTGCTGTAATCAAACTTTATGTTATTCGTCTGTGTCTTTACATCTGATAGGTTGTTTGTGGGCATAACTACTATGGACTAGATCACAAAAGCAGAAACTCTCTCATGACAGACAGCTATCACTGTTTTCTACAGATTTAACTCTGTGGTTTGATACTGAGACATTTTACCAATACGCTTACCGACAAGTATCACCAATGTGAACCTTGGGACAAGCTTTTTCTGCAGGTATGAAAGTACAGAGAGGGCTGAAGGACCCAACTTACACTGTCTGTTCCTATTAATCCCTCCAGAAAGGGGTTTCCTTCACCTCATCTTTCAGCCTTTGCCATGCACGTGTCCAGCTTCCTACTCCCATCCTGGACTTCAGGTCTACCTCTGTGCCCGCTTTGACATCTGCACCCAATAGGCGGGCTGCCACACAGGGCCTACAGGGGTTGGATTATGCCACCTGTAGTCCCCTTTGCAGAGTTTCGCAGCCGTATATCTTTGCAGGACTGAACCTCTCAGTGTAACTCTGACTTTATGGCTCTCTCTGCTGTTCCATTCTCTTTCATTTGTTGCCGCTCCGTGGCTGATTTGTTCCTGCAAGCACTTTGAGAGATATATTCCTCCGCATCCACTGGGCTTCTGTTTTTCAAGGTCATTTTACCTGCAGAAAGTCATGTTTCTGTTGTTCTTCCCAAGGGACTTTTACCAGTGGAAAAGCACGGCTACACTCCGTTCAGACCGCTGTGAAGATTTACGATCAGGGAGACTTGTTCTGACACTGTCGTTTCTGAGGGAGTGTGTGCTATCAATCTGTATAAAGGGGAAGGCAGCACTGGATACCTTACCTCGCTACTTCAGATCTCAGTGTTATGACGGCAGCTCAGTTCAAATTTGTGAAGCACCAATAAAATGTTAAACACCCAAGAAGTGCTGAAGATTAATATTATTTCACCCTGCAGGGCACACAGCTACTTCAATAGACAGGGCAGTTCAAACAGTTCTTGACAGCTCCTGTATAAGCAAACAACTAGCATCGAGCCAACCCTCATTGCATTTGTTTCTGCAAACACAGGGCTGAGCAGCATCTGGCTGAAGGTCACCCTTCTTTCTATGTATGTTTGCTTTGAAATCATTTGGATCATGATATGACTTGCAAGAAAAAACTAAAGAAGCTGTCATTTGCACTTCTGTACAGCCTTGATCCATCTCTACTATGGTATGACAGCAGCAGGGAGGTTAGAAGCCATGGGGTTGGTGGGCAAAGATGCTTTCCCTTTTTTCTTTCCTTAATTCCACTTGTAATCTTAGCTATGTCTGACTTATGATGTAACAGCCATGAGAGATGAAATGCAGCTCCAGGGCTGCCTTTCCTGCCTGCCAGAGACTCTGGTGTGAGTGCACTGAAATAAGTGCATAAAGAAATGTGTGCACTTTTCCATCAAGGAGCTCTGGAGGTGCTCCCACCTGGAGCATCCCTCATCTCATTGTTCACATGGCACTGTTCACCAGGTGCTCCCTGAACCGCTCCCCTCCTGGCAAACCACAGGCACTTAGACTGATTGGTGGTCTCTGAAATACAGTCTAAAGAGTGGTACAGTCAGAAAGGAAGAAAGCAATTTGGAAAATTACAGAGAACAGTATTTTTTAAACACTTTACTGCTGTATTTGCTTCTGCTTAACTATTCTAATCAAGTTTAATGACTACAGAAAGAAACAATTCAGCTTTTCTCAACAGTTCCCTAACAAACCACAATTTTTTTTCCTGTTCAATTGCTAGCTCAAAAAAGTTACTGAAATGGCTTACTGCAGCCTCACACTCACAACAGCCATTTTCACACAGTCTACAAGACAGGCATGGGCAGTGCAATTCATAGCGCCTGAGTTCTGCATAGGCTGAGAGATTTGCCCAGAGTGCCAGACTCCAGCTCCATTACAGTCCCTGGAGACGTGTAATTACAGAATCTGCTGTGAGATTGGATTCATCCATCCTAACCAAACAATTTAAATTCAGCCCATGTTTAAGGATTTTTCAAGGCTACTATATAGACACAGCTAAACTACAGCTGATCTGCCTCCCCAGCAATTTTCTTTCCTACTTTAGCCATGCCTAAAGCCAATTCTGAGTCACAGTGTGTGTATATTTCTTTGAGGGTAGTTGAAACTTCCCCCATCAGCTTGACATTTTTAATTGCACAGCATGGTACAGAATTACTAGACTGAGCATAATAAGCCAAGTCAATAAGCCATGTAATACAGATTTAACCTGAGGCTTCAGAAATCCCTGTGTTTTTTTGTAGGTGTGCATCTTGTATGTGCTTTGAAGCTCAGGACACCCATAGCTTAAGGGGATTGTACAACTTTATTAATATTATACAGATAGTCTTGGGAATTAATGGGGCTCAAGGCCTCTGTCCACACCTACAGCAATTGTCTTGTGGTTGAGAAGTGTTCCTTTTTTGCAGTACACGTGAGCATTGAAGCATCTTAGAAAAAGAGAAGAACAGCTCAATTTCATGGCTCAGTTCCAAAAGGGAGACTTCTGACAGGGAAGATCTTTCCATGCATTTACACCTGCAGATGCGGGTGCCCACATCCCCTGTCTGCCTTTTAGGAGCTACTGCCAATTTTTGACACAAAGCAAATTACAGAGTGGAGTGAAGGCACTCTCTGCATTAGAGAAAGAATGATCTGTGTTTTCTTCCCATGCCCTTCAGATCAAACACACATTAAAGCTTTCTGGAGATGTTTCAGTTTGGCAGCTCACATGCCCCTCCCTGGGGCTCCTCTCTGCTGGCTCAGCCCCGTGAGAAGGGAATGCTGCCACTTCCAGTACCTTTGCCAAGACAGAAGCTGCCATTCTCACCAGTCT
Source organism: Centrocercus urophasianus (assembly GCF_019232065.1). NCBI lineage: Eukaryota > Metazoa > Chordata > Aves > Galliformes > Phasianidae > Centrocercus > Centrocercus urophasianus. The sequence goes on along the minus strand of NW_024884142.1, from coordinate 13,126,877 downwards.
GTTGGCTCAGTGCTGACTCCTCGACCTCCATTGGTCAAAGTGAGCTGGTTTAGAAAGGTCTCTGCTGTGTTTTAACCGTTCAGGTCAACCCCGGCTCACTTTAGCTGTGATAGGTAGAGAGGAGCTCTCATGAGCATGATGTGAGAGGGCAATAACCCACAGGTGAGGACGTGTTTTAGTGATGACGTATGCAGGTTATGTGAGCCTGGACACGGATCAGCAGGCAGACATTGCCTGGGAGGAGGACACGGTGCAGGGGTTGTTAAGCACTTTGGGGAATTAGTAAATAAAAGTGTCTGGGAGGTCTCAGTCCGGTGCATTCAAATGCCTGTTAAATTTTAATGAAATCAATGGCTTGTTGATTGCCATGGGACTAATATACACCTCAGCTTCAGACTGTATTTAAGTATTTTACTGAATTCAGGATTGAAATCTTAATTACTGCTTAGTTTTTTGTGTTCTAAAGCAGGTAGATATAGCAAAAGCTGAAGGTGATACCAGCCCTAACATGAAAGCTACTAAACTTGCTTTGAAAGAAACAGGTAATTGCTGTTCAAGACAGAAAATGAACCATCTGTTTTGAGTAAAAACAGCTTTTCTGGTTTCCTCTACTTGCTCAATTAGGATGCTCTGCCACTGCTGTGTTTTATTTGTCTTGCTCACCTCTAATTTTCTTTCATTTGTTTTTCTTCCTTGTTTCTCTGTTCTGGGAACTGGAGTTAAAAGGAAAGCAGAAACTCTTTGAATCTGCAGCATACGGAATTAACCAGGACAAGCACCTCCCCTCCCAGTCCTGCTATTTACCAGCTGAGTGATAACATCAACAGACCCCTTGTTCCTTGCTCTGTCCCATGTGTTTTTTCTTCTCTCTCTTTCTTTTTTTTTTAACCTGTCACTAGCTCTAATTTCCCATGCACCAGTGAACAGCAGCCAGTGGTGCTTGATCTAACCACCACACAAGAAAAGCTTTTATACAGACTGCAACCTGAGCTCCTGCAAACACATTGTGAGCTTCCAGCTGGTCAAGGTGCAGCTCTGCTCACATTTCCTTTTATCAGAGAGCTGCAGGGGACTGTACTAAGCAGACTATTTACTCTTGTCTGTATGCAGCCTTGCTAGCCCATGTTATCAGGGGCAACTTATTATATTGGAGGTGGCCACCCAGTAACTAAACATGAGATAAGTTCTCATGGGTAAAAATTATTTGTTCTTCGAAGAATATTGTAAGACTATTAGGGGATCATATACAGTTCATTTAGTCAAATGGCCCAGCAGAAGTCAGACTTTCGCACCAGTTCTTAGTACTCCCCTTCATTTTTAACCTTTCTTGGCTGCAGAGCTGGGATCCCACATTGGTGAAAAAATAGAAGTGCCAGGATCTAGCTCTCCATACAGATTTTGCAGGGTATGATAGGAAAGCATAACCATCAGACTTTATGCTGCTTGCTTAATGCTTGGTGTTATTAAAGAGTTATTAAAGAGTCCAGTCCTCAGCTAAGGCTGACACCAAGCATTGCTTCTCCATACAGAGCAGGAAGGGGAAAAAGAACAACACCATAAAAAGGCCAAAAGGAATAGAAGAAAACCACATGTGGATGTGCAGGAGAAACATGAAAAGGCTGCTAGGGCTGCTTGCTTTAGGCTTTCCTCACAGCTGTCTGCTACTGGTTGCCAGTGAGTTGCAAGGAGGTGGCTGGGGCTTGGGTGTTTGCCACCATCAGGCTGGGGAGACTCTGCTTTCCCTCCCAGTGGCTTCAGAGGAGGGCAGTGAAGTTCTGCCTCAGCCTCTGTTGAGAGGCACCAGTCCAAGCCTCTGCCAACTTATTTACCTTTCATTGACACTCTGTATATTTAGCAAAGAAACATAAGCACTTTGTAGCACGTGGATGTGACAGGCACTCTCTCTGTAATGCTTTCCCAGGGAGTTCTCATCTAATGCAGCATTCAGTGTTGCACCTCTCGCAACCATCATAACCATGTTATGTAAGGCTGAATATGCTACCCTCTGAGATGTGCCAGCTGCAAGAACCTCATTTCAATATGACCCATTTTAAAATACTAATTAAAATTGGATGAGTTTCGTACCTCCTCCAGCTTTAGAAAAGAAATATAACAGTCCAAACATACATTTCATGAATACTTGATAAAACTTCTGCAGTGGGCATAGAGACCAGGCACTCCTGAGCAAATGAAAGAACTTAGAACTTGAAGTCTGACCTTCAGAGTGTATAACAATGCACCAGATGACAAAGGTGATAACTACCAGAGTGGGACAAAATGTTTGTACTTGTGAGCATTTTTAGCTACTCTTTGGCATTCTCTACAAGCATCACAGAATCACAGAATAGCCAGGATTGGAAGGGAACTCAAGGATCATGAATCTCCAACCCCCCTGCCACATGCAGGGCCACCAATCTCCACATTCAATACTAGACCAGGCTGCCCCAGGGCCCCATCCAACTGGCCTTGAACACCTCCACAGGGACGGGGCATCCACAGCCTCTCTGGGCAGCCTGTTCCAGCACCTCACCACTCTCTCTGCAAAGAACTTCCCCCTGACATCCAACCTCAATCTCCCCTCCCTCAACTTAGAACCATTTCCCCTTGTCCTGCCGCTATCAACCCTTTCAAAGAGTTGATTCCCCTCCTGTTTGTAGGCTCCCTTTAGGTATTGAAAGGCTGCAATGAGGTCACCCTGCAGCCTTCTTTTCTCCAGGCTGAACAAGCCCAGCTCCCTCAGCCTGTCTTCGTAGGGGAGGTGCTCCAGTCCCCTGAACATCTTTGTGGCTCTCCTCTGGACCCTCTCCAACAGCTCTCTGTCTTTCTGTTGTGCTTCAGTCTCATCTCTCATCTGCAACATGGAAACTACATGAGCTGTCTGCAGGCCTTGCAGCACAGGGTCCCTATAGGTGATTTGTGGGGGCTCAGCTAAGATCACTACAGCTGTATAACCATGGCAGTGAGTTTTACACATATCTAACCTTTTCTGTCTTGCAAGGCCGGGAAAAGATATGGAAGGTGATTTATCCATGCAATCTGTGCATAGTTTTGCACTCCACATGTTACTCAAGGCTCATTTCCCAATTTTCATTTTCCAGTCTCATTATTTGTGTGGCCTTTTGTTGGAGCCTCTTCAGAACATCCATGTCTCTCTTGTACTGGAGATTCATCAGTGCTGAGTAAAGGGAAAGGATCACTTCTCTCAACCTACTGGCAATGCTGTTATCAACCACTCCTCCTGGCTTTGTATGGCACGCAGCATTACTGAATGTTCACTCTGCCCCAAGACCTACTTCATCAATGTCTTCAGGTAAGACAGTGTGTAAAGCCCTGCTGAAGTCAAGATAAACAGCACACCAAGACATTTCTTTCCCTATAAAGGGGTGTCAGGTCAGGCATCATGTCCCCTTTGCAAATCCATGTGGATTATCCCAGTCACTTTCTTGCTCTTCACAAATCTGGAAATGTTTTCCTTGATTATTTCCTTCATCACCATCAAGGCCTGACTGGGCTGTATTTCCCCAGATCATCCCTCTCTGAAGGTAGTGACATTTACTCTCTTTCAAACCTGCCATGACATTTGAAAGATAATTGAAAATGGACACTGGCAATTTTCCTCTTGGTTGCATCCTACCAGAGCCCATGGAATTGTATCTATTTACTGTGTTTACGTGTTTCCTAAAAGATCCTCTTCTTGCAAGGAAAAATCTTTCTTGTCCTTGTCTTTCCCTCCAGTCTCTGGATGGCTGAAAGGCGATACCAATAAAGACCAAAGAGATTGGATTCAGTACCTCATCCTGTTGACTATCTTGTCCTCCCACTTGATCCCCCGCCCCATTCAACAGGAATCCCAAATTTTTCATACCCTCACTTTTGATTTGCCTATAGAATACCTTGTTGCCTTGTATACCACCCAAAAGATTCAGCTCTTGGTGGGCTTCAGCTTTCCTAAGACCATCTCTGAGTGCTCCAGAAGTTTCTCTAAGCTACCTGTCCCTTCTTCCACCTCCTATTCATTTTCTTGTTATGCTTGAGTTTAGCGAGGACTGGCAGGCTTTCCCCCACCATTTTCCCAAAGCCACAGTGGCACTCCTAGCAACATATTTCTGGCACTGGCTCTGTGCCCCAGCTGTTTGCTTCACAAAGTGCCCTATGTGGTCAGAACTTGCAAGGCTGGGAAAAGGTGAGACAAGGCACAGGTGTCTTGAAGACCTTTAGGTAAGGAACAGACAAATCTGTTATCTTAGGAACATGACAGTCCTTATGTCAGAGACAAATACTGATACACTGAAAGCACATATGAAATTTTGGAGGCTCTTCCTTGTGGGATCGGTTCAATCATGCTATGCAGTCCTGTGTCTGCTCTGCATGAGAACCTAAAAAAGGCAAATTTCCAAACATAAACTCATACTGGATGCTGGGATTGTTTGTGGAAGAGGATACAGACGTGAACAGCTAGTTCACTCCTAGCAGAGAGCATGTAAATCTGCTCTGCGATTGAAATCTCTCTAAGAACACCAGGGAAGTTTTCCAAACTGAGTGCTGCAAGAGATGGACGTGGAATAGTTCAGTATGAGTTACAACCAGTGCTATATATATCACAGAAGTCACCTTGCTTCCTTCATATCCAGGATAAAAGACACTGGTGTTCAGTAACACCAGTATTGCTGGGTGATCTTGAGACTCAATACTTTCTTCTTACCTTTCTTTTCCACCTCTTTCAAATCACTTTTCTTAGCTGTCCAGAATTTCTCAACTTGGCTGTCCTTCATGCCTAAAGGCAGTTAATTTCTTCACCTAATGGACATATTTCTCAGTCTTTACCTATGTGGAAACGAGTTTCTGATTGTGCAGTTTGCCTAGCCTGGATTCCAGAACTGAACTCAAGTGCCAGATCCTTGGTGAAGCAATGCTGTTGCAGTGCAACTTTTACAGGAGCACTGTCTGTCACTAGTTCGCCCTTCTTCTCACAGGCCTGCATATCCTGCTGAGTCATACATGTCTTGGGGATGTCCTTTGTGCCCTAGATGAAGTGATTCATCCTCATCTCTGAGTATGTGCCACCACACCAACTGACGTGCTTTCTGCAGACTGGCATGGCAAAGGGGTGGTCATGTGAGGTTCCATTCTTCCTAGTTCTCAGGCTTTGGACTGTATGGAGGCCAAAGCTTTGGCTCCTCACTGAGCTGGATGGATTGTAGCTTCTTGTAGCCTCACTGAGGTGTCTTCAGGGCAGGTGTGGTTCTCCTGCTTAGGGACCCAGTGCAACATGCAAACTACATGAGCTATCTGCAGGCCTTGCAGCACAGGGTCCCTATAGGTGATCTGTGGGGGCTCAGCTAAGATCACTACAGCTGTATAACCATGGCAGTGAGTTTTACACATATCTAACCTTTTCCGTCGAAGATATGGAAGGTGATTTATCCATGCGATCTGTGCAGTTTTGCACTCCACATGTTACTCAAGGCTCATTTTCCAAATGCTGCAAAACACCCCAAAATATCACTGATCTCCCTTGAATACCTTGCATTTTATTTCTTAACTATTTCACTTGACTCCAATTAATTTGCCATAGTTATTTTGAACCTGTTTGTTCTCTGCACTGCTCTGTAACATGCAGATACCTGAGTCATGGCATGATTAACATTGAGCAGTTTCCAGAAGCTAGCTCTGCTGCTGGAAGAGAGATTTGAGTGTAGTTATCTGGGTGACCTAAATCGTGTCATGAGCTTTGGCTGCTAAGAGAGAGTGAATAAGTGATGGTATTTTGCAATCATGTTTTCCCTTGTGATAACTAAAAATGGCTCCAGCCAAACAATTCAGACTCCAGGTTTGTTCTGGGTGAGTTGTAGATTTGCGCATTCTCACAACAGTGGAAAAAGAATTCTTTCTCTGAATGGCTACTTCACTGAACATTAAGAGGATTGGGCAAGAACTCCATCATCTTGATGAAGGAAACGTTTGCTCGTCTTGTTTGCCCTCTGCCAATGAGTATTTTCTGAAGGGTTTCATACTGAAGGGTTTACAGTTACTGTTGCCAAGTACTCCAGGTACACCAGCCACAGATGTTCCACTGTCAGCAGAGCAGCTGCGTTGAAAGAACACCCTTAAGTAAAATTAAGGGCTAGATATACTCTTTATTTTGGGAATCATGGAGATAATGGAGGGACAAAATAAAAGGTTCCTTTCTCACCATTTTTTTAATTTTTATTTTATTTTTATTTTTGAAGCAGCACCCATTTGTGTTGCTGACTAAGCTCAATTGTAGCAAAACCTGTTGTGCTCAGTTGAGCAGTTCGTTCAGGCCAATGGTCTGTCTGACTCTAGAGAACTTCAAACATTTTATTTCCAACACCTTGGCTTATCACAGAATCACAGTGTTGCAGGGCTTGGAAGGAACCTCAAGAGATCACTGAGGCCAACTCCCGTTCTGCAGCAGGTGCTTTACAATAGGTCGCACAGGTGAATATTTCCATGGAAGAAGACTCCACAACCTCTCTGAGCAACCTCAGTTGCTCAGTTCCAGTGCTGTCATCCTTACCATAAAGAAGTTTCTTCTGCACTTTAGAATGGAATCTCCTACATTCAAGTTTTAGGCCATTACTCCTTGTCCTGTCACTATGCACCACTGAGAAGAGCCTGGACTCATCCTTTTGCCTCCCACCTTCCTTTAGATATTTATAAGCATTTATCAGATCCTATCTCAGTCTTCTTTTCCCCATGCTGAACAGACCCCAGTTACTCATCCTTTCCTCAAACATGAGAAGCTCCAGTCCCTTTATCATCTTTGTGGACCTCCACTGGATCCCTGTCTTTTTTGAACTGGGGAGCCCAGAACTGGAAACAGCAAATGTTCTATGAATGCGTAACATTCATTTGGATTCATGGAACAATGAGGGGTCCCTGCAATGCCAAATCCAATATTCTGCTTCCTCATTGTGGTTGTTCTTGTCCCTTTGAGAGAACAGTTTTTACACTTGTTCTTATTCCTTTTGGAAAAAAAATGAAGTTGTAGTCTTCTTCTCCTTTCACTGAAATAATAGAGTGCAGTCAGATTCCTCATTGGCCTAAGACTGTGCTGCTACTTTTCAGAAGAAAGCTCTCAGCATGGTCGAATTCTAAACTCATTCAAACTAAACATTTCAGTGTTTCTAGTTTTGACTTTGTACATAAATAAAATAAAATCCATTTATATTCAGGACTACCTGAATTTCCATGCTGAAAGTTTTCTTTCCCTAAGATGAATATTTTATTTTCTGATAGTTCTGAAATAAAAGTTTTGACTGTCTTGACAGAGTGATGTATTCCGTGTCAATAGTTGGCAATTCTGTGATTATCTACTATTTAAGAGGAATCCAAATACTGTGAAGAGTTTATCATTGTGACCTTTTTCTTTAGCTCACTGCCAAATTAGGAACATGCTTCTGATCAGTTTCTACATCAACAGGCTTTGGTACTTCTGTTATGTAAACACATGGAAGTGGATATACATATCACAGTGACTATTAAATCATTCACATCTGCAAAGTCCAGAACTATTTGTGTTTGCAATATTCATTTGAATTGTCAGCTTAACAGTGTTAATGAGGGGAAATCCACAATACAGCAGCTGTCTGCCTGCTTTTCTCCCATGGTGGTGAAACTCTCCTAGGAAAGTCACTGAGGAATTCTGAAGATAAATTGGATAAACTGATGGGCTAGATATACAACAGAGTGGATAGAGATATGATGAAGTCATGACAAAATCATCATTTAATGATTTAGAAAGTGCATCGAGTTTTAATATTGTCTTTCTCTATCTCTATCTGTCTATCCACATATTCTTTCACAGATCTGTATAGCTTTGCAGAAAAGTGCCAGGGTTTTCTAACTCTGGAGAAGAGAGTTTGCATGCAGCTATGATTTGTGTTCAGGACTCTTAGTGATATTTTTAGATTGTATGAACATTCTACTGGTTCTTAGATCAGAAATTGGATGAGGGACATATATTTTCATATGGGTCTGCCAAAAATAATTAATTAATAATACATAAATAATAACAAAAATAAACAAAAAGTAATAAAAAAGGAGCAGTGTTGGTGCACTTCCTAATTCTGCTGCATGCTTGGAGAAAATGGAAATATTTGTCATTGTGAACTGGGCTCCTATTGATTTTTTTTAAAGCTAGCTTCAAATCCAGACAATCATTTGGTGATCTAATGTACTTTCCCTCCAGCACTGCTCATATAGAAACATTAAAAGAATAGTGAAAGCCTGCTCAGAATATAAAATACTGGAGGAATGTTGAGCTTATATTTTCAAATATGGTATTTATAATCAGAAATCCAAACCAAAATCTCAGAATTTTGAATCACCAGCTACAGGAGACAGATTATGAGGAGATCCTATCCTGCATTTCTGCAAACTTGCCTCTCAAACTGTCCTTTCTCCACTATATCTATTAAAACCCTTTCTTATTTTTGCAATTCTTGGTCCTGCATTTGTTGGCACTGAAATGTGGTTCCTCCTTCCTTTTTGCAGAACTGGAAGAACTTTCACAACTCTTCATGCCTTTAATGAGGACTGTGGTTGAGTAATAACGTTGCCCAATTAGAGATTAAGTTATCTAGCAGTATTTTGAGAATGTTGGCTTCCTCTAAATGTTTGTACTTTTTGGCTTTTCCATAGCTATCTGTCATTTCTTTATATCTTGTAGAATGCAAACTGCTGTCACTGCAGAAGTATTTTTGGTTCGTGTTCGTGCAATGTCAGACAGCGTGGGCACTTTGGGGCCCACAGTGCCCACGGGTATGGAAAGATCCTACAGCTTTGGTTGGGATTTGAGTTTTCTGGACGTGCTCACTGCACAACAAAACAGCTGCCTGCTTGATTCCCACAAGTATTAAAATTTGTTCCAGTTACAAGTTATGCCCTTCACAGCTTTAGGTCTTTGCCTAAAGAAAAGAAAAACACCTAAATTGTTGATTCTTCTTCCCCAGAAAGTGTGTGGATTTTGTAAAGCCAATAAAATAAAACTACTGATCCATTTATCCCAGCATCTTATCTTCAAAAGTAACCAGTTCATGAGACTTCAGAAAAAAAATTAAATTTATACTAGAAAGAGAAGAGCTCTTAGGTCTAAGAGCTGAAGAAAGGAGCTGAACAACTCTTGGAAAGACACTGCTTAATTTTTATTAGAGATTAATAAGAAATATTAGTCTTATTTAATAACCCATTATTGTTACAAACCTTTGTTTCTATTCAAAATAGACTGTTATTCTGTCCCTGTAATCTCTTACACGACACAACATCACATCTCTTCAGTCTAAATGTTTTTTCTATTCCTTTGATCAACAATTCCCTTTTAAAATATCTCCTCTCAGCTCTGTCTTTGATCATCTTTGACAGACTGCTACAGTAAGGAGGACTAGTGCATGGAGAAGAGCAAGATACAGGATACAAAACATATCTATATGAAGTTCAATATAGATGTATATTCAAGCAGAAAGTCAAATAAAATGATATATATACTAGTGCAAGGAAGTGGCAGAAGCAGGGAAAATTGTCTGGTGTCTCTCTGGTGCTACAATTTATACTTTACCTTGAGGTTTCAACAAACAGCTTCTCCATAAACCTTGATGGCTAGAAATCAATAATGAAGATTTCATCTGCAAACAGATACAATCTCTTTCCTTTTATGGGAGGAGCAGCTAATACCTCAGGCAAATTCAGTGCGTGACTTTCAGGTATGCCTAGCATATGCCATGGGGAGCATTGCATAACAATGCAAACAGCTTTATTTTCATAAGCCCAGTGAAAACTCTAAGGTCGAAAATTGCTGGGGAAGGACAAATTCAGGAGCAGTGTATAAATTACTTATTCATAAACAGTTTATGAAAATCATGTAAGATTCTAAGAAATGTTAATGGAGGAGCATTACCTGCCGAGAAAGGCAGTTCAGTACATCCCGTGATTAATCAACAACTCATGGCTTTATTTTAAATCATAGAAACACAGAATCGTAGGATCAGAATCATAGAATCACAGAATCAAATAACAGTATAGATTGGATGTGGGTTGCAAATGCTGGCTCATGCTCAGCTTTTCATCCATCAAGACTCCTAGTGCTTCTGTGCAGGGTTCCTCTCAATGTGTTCTCCAAATCTGTATGCATATCTGGGATTGTCTCAACCCAAGTGCAACACCTTGTACTCAGCCCTGTTGAACCTCAGCAGATTTTTGTGGGCCCACTTTTCAAGCCTGTTTCAGTCCCTCTGGATGGCACCTCTTCCTCTTGTCATATCAACACCACCCCTCAGCTTGGTGTCCTCAGCTAACTTGCTGAGAGCATGCTCAGTCCCACTAGACATGGGCAGTCCCACTGTCTGTGTTATTGATAAAAATGTAGCAGAGCACCGGTCCCAAGATGGACTGCTGGGGGACACCATTCACCACTGGCCTCCACTTGGACATAAAGCCGTTGACTACAACCCTCTGGTTGCAATCTTCCAACTGTTCCTTTTCCTTCAAATAGTCCACTCTTCAAATCCCTTTCTCTGTAATTTAGAGATAAGGATCTGGTTGGGGACAATGTCAAAGGCCTTGCACGCTTCCAGGTAGATGACATCAGTTGCCTTCCCTTTGTCCACTGATGCCATCATTCCATCATAGAAGGCCACCAGATTAATCAGGTATGATCTGCCCTTGGTGAAGCCATGCTAGTTTTCTCGGATCACCTCCTCTTCCCATATGTGCCTTAATATCTCTTCCAGGAGGATCCAGTCCATGATCTTCCCAGGCACAGAGGTGAGACTCACTGTACTGTATTTCTCCAGATATTCTTTTTCCCATTCTTAAAAATGGGAGTGATGTTTCCTTTTTCTAGTCACCATAGAATGTGTCTGATGGCCATGACCTTTCAAACACGATGGAGAGAGCTTGGAAACCATATCAAACTGTTCCTTCAGGAAAAAGTTACATTGTACATTGCAGATTTTTACTTCTTATACAGTTTTATTTCAGACTGATATTGAATGGAATTTCTATCTCGCTCCACTTTTCCCCCTTCTTTTTTGTTTCTTTCTTCCTTCCTGTTTTTACTTACAGTTTCCTTTAAGAGACAAAAATTTGCCCTTTAGCATCAGTATGCGATTTCTCCATTTTGATGTAATTTCAACTTCTTTTTGTCTCGTTTTTCCATTTGGTAATAAAGATAGTACTGCTTAGCAGTTTGGGGGGGATGTTAAAAGTTCCAGGGTTATTTAATAGTGTTTTGAGACAGACCTGTCTTTTGGAAAAGCAGGAATAAAGCAATATCTGGAGAGAGAACTTCTATCTGTTTAAAAATAAAAAAGTATATCTACAGATATAATTGTCTTTACTTCCTTGTATGATGCAAACTGTTTTAAACATGTTCTATCTTTGTATGTGTAAATTCTAAGACCCGTCCTTTGCCCCCATCCCCCCTTTTTGACCATAGTATAATTTTGAAAACTGTAAACAAATGGTTGTTCCAAAGTATCTTTCACTGAGTCACACATTAACAGCTGCCTGGTTGTACATTCACACAGTAAGATATTATCCAATTTTAGACTTCATATGAAAGCTTCCTTTTCAGTACATTTTCACTGAAATTACTGGTACACAACTTTCCAGGAGAAAAATCAATGAATCTTTTTATAGCACTGTAATAACTTATAAGGTATTTCTCTGACTGGAATGCTAAGAGATATTAAATTTTAATATGATTGGACTACAGAAAGTATATTCATACACTGAGGCTTGAAGACTAAGGGGATACAGTGCCTTCACTCAGTAGAACAGAATGTTGTGCTCCAACTGTAAAACGAGAATTCTCTGAAACCCTTCTCACAGCAGTTCTGGCCTGTACATGTAAGAAAAAAGTTGTTGTGCACTGGATGTCTTCTCATAATATTTCTTCACCTTTACTGTTCACTTCTACAAGTAATAATTACATTCAGCTTTTTCACGGAATTTTTCTGTTTGCTTTAAACTGAGAATGAGCTTATTTCTGTTGGGCCTTGTGCTCTGGATGTACAGCTTCCTCTGCCATGTGCTGCGATGTTTTGCTTTGACATATGGTTGTTTCTCTGGGGTAAAAATCTATTGATTTGTATAAATAATCTGTGAATTGGGTGCAGAGACAAAAGCTTTAGTGAGAAAATTTATTTGGAACTTTTGTGAAAACACAGTCAATAAAACTCATGTTTTCTTGTGAGATACTTCTGTTGGAATTTTTTTGACCTGTTTTACCATTTAGATATCTGGGTTTATGTACACTAATGACTCACACGTCCTTCCCCTGTTCAACACATTTACTATTGTTTTTAGAAACCGCTCTTTTCATTCTCAAAAACACAAATGTTGTTGTAATCAAGCCTTGCCTTTCCAACAACTGTTTTGTTTGTTTTTGGTTTTTTTTGGCTTAAGGCCCAGGTCTTTTCTGAGATAATAGTATTAAACTGTTTGATCTTTCAGATTTGTCTCCTGTGTTGCACTCTATCAAAGGGATATACCACATGTCACCACGGCTCAGTTAGCACTGCTTTAAACTGCAGGTTGGGATTTTAAAACAGCCTTAAGAAAGGTGAATGAAAGCAGCAGTCAATGAAGAACTTGTTCTAGACAGCCTAGACAGCCACTCTCTCTGTAAGTTAAAAACACATAAAATGTTGAGTTTAACTAACTTGTCTATTTCTAAAGAAACGTGTTGTATATGTTTCACACCTTGTCTCCACACCAGGGTACCACTGTTACACCGTATTTCCTTAGCCCATCTAGCCTGGGGGTACACTACATCTTCTTCCACACAGGAACATTCCACCAATCACTATATTGGTTCTGCAGTGTTTGCTTGGGGGAACTCTGAATTTTAAATATTTTGGTCTCAACAAACTGAAGCTCCTTCTAGTAATGCATTAATGGGGAGTTTTTGAAACAGTAGCCTCAATAAAGGACTGGAAAAAATCACAATTCCTTCCTGAAAGTCCCTGTGGTGTTATGGCTTCAGACACTGAATTTGTGATGACTGTTATTCGTGTTATGAATGTCACTGGAGGGTAGGATTCCTCTTGTCTACCTTTAACTTGCCACAGGTTAGTAGTCCAGACTAATCTAAACATCTACCTCCAGTCCTGATTCATTCCTCATACCCAAATCCATGTGAAGATGAGATAGGTCACTGACTGGAACAGCTAGCCTGGGATGGGGGTTAAAGTCAGGTGAGATGTGTTGTGCTGCTAGGTATGGTTTGGATATGGATATGACCTGTCCTTGTAATAAAGCAACACGCCTTAGCTGTAAACTGCCCACAGGCTGGGCTGCATCACTTCTCAATGGGAGCAGGGTGAGAGCATGCATCTGGACAGTCACGAAGCAGCTCAAGGACAAGAGCTGGCATGTTGCACTGCTGCAGCCTCTTTATGTGGCTGAACCCATAGTACCAGCATCTGTTTGTGAAACTGTCTTCAAGATACTTCTGATAAAGAGAGTTATGGCTCTGCATAGTTGTGAGTGCTTGTGAAATGTTACACCATTTCAAATGGCTCAAGTTATTAACAAATATCTTAGCAGCCCTCCTCTTGGCCACGGTGTCTTGTGACCTGAAAAGCCAAACATATAAAGGCAATATCTGGTCCTTGCAACTTCATTAAATTGATTTCCACATCACCTTTTTTTTAAAAAAAAAAAACAAAAACAAAAACAAAAACAAAAAACCAACAACAAAACTTCAGAAGCTCATCACACACACACACAATAGTGGACCCATCTTGACTATCTATAATGAATTCAAGGAGTCCAGGTCCTTTCACTTCATCCCTGATGCATTTTTCTTGTATTGCCACACAACTGAAAATCCCATTAGCACAGCTACACCTCATCCTTTCCAGAGTCTGGGAGCTTTCTAGTTCACCTCATTCTTTGTGTTTTTAATTGTTTGACAATGCTTTTAAACTGTTTTCTTTTTCACCTCCTTGTGCAGCTACGCTGACTTATCTCTTGCCTCTGACAGATTTGTTCCCACACAGAACACTTCTCCCAATGGACTACAGCCATTTGATTAAATATTTTGTTTCCTGTTTGTCATCTTTTTCTCCATTTGATTTCACTCAGAATTGTCTGTGTTTACTTCCTGTTCTGGTGATTGATTTTTTCTTCACTTTATGTTTCATTCTTGATCATATGGGCAAAGTTGTAACCCTGATTGCTCATCTACCATCAGTTTGTCACCAGCTATGTCTTTGAGTTCAGTCACAACAAGCAGAAGCACAAGGGAAAGCCACGAAGGCTTCAGGGAATAAACATCATGGATCCTCAGTAATAATAAATACTTGTACTAGGCAATGTTTATGTTTTGCAGTCATGTCCAGGACCTTATCATACTACATACTCTACACCCCTACAAGAAAACACAGCACTTGCCCATGGCTGGGCACACTATGTACTCAAAGTACTCAAAGTCCCTTGAAGTACTCCTGCCTCCTCCACTGAAACATGAGCTCGGATGAAGAACACATGTGAAGGAAAATATAAAGTGGAGGACTTCATAGGGTCCTTCTGTTTCATGTTGAAATTCAGTATCTGAACAGTCCTAAATGTTTGGATATTTTTGATCTGGAAGTTAGGAATTTAGGAATTATACATCAAAATGTGAAAGTAAGAGAAAACTAGTATTGCTAATAGGTAAACAGACAAAACTAGGATAGATTAAACTCAGGTAGATGTGGCTCCTTGCATCGGAGAGCCCCATTCTGAAAACCTACTGCAGTTGGTGTTTGCAGATAAACATAACAGACTAACGTTACTGTTTAATGTTTGCTGACTATGTGTGTGATAAAAATCTCTGATTCTTAAAATTACTTTCATGCAAAAACTAAATATTAATTGAGGACTTGTCCCAAAGAGATGAGCAGCAAGCTGCATCTTTCCAGCAAGCTCAGGAAGTATCTTGTGGCTGGTTCCAACCTGAACCACTTCAAGTTTGTTTATTTTTTCAGTCCTGCTCCTGCCTGCCAGAACTGGAATAATGTTCTTTTTATTTGGCCGCTCTGAAGTTTCTTCAAGATTTAGACTGTATTTTAAGATTTGTAATTTGTTGTTTGCTTTTCCATACGTTATACTCAGAGCTCTTTGCACAGAAGTAAAATGCTGCACAGAAGTAAAATGCTGCACAGTAGCTCTGAGAAACTTATAATTTAAGTGAGCTAAAGACAAACCAAGGATGATGTTACAGATATCAAAGATGGTGAGAGAGCAAATAATGAAAAAGGACCTGCTAAGTTATGCAGAAACAGCTGTGTACATGAACATGAACTGCACAGTTGATCTGTAATATATATAATAAGTCTCTGCTTAACTGTGCACCTCCTTCACTTTCGTCTGTTTGCATGTTTAGTTCTAAGTTTCCTTGGGGTGGAGGCAGATAAAGATTGAACAGGAAGATGTATTTGGAAACCTTATTCAGGAAAAAAAATGACTGCAGGAATGAGTAGTGCCTTGTGTAACCTAATCAGCACACAAATGAGCTCACTACAGAGGTAAACACAGAAGAGTACTGTCACAGAGGGCACACGATGAGCAATTCAAACTGATGAGTAACAGTGGAAGTGGCTCAGACTCCTTCTCACCAATGAGAAAAATAGTGATGCAAGAAGAGGTTGGGTTAGCAGAAAGGAGCAAGACAAACATTCCCATCAGCTTGCTCAGATGTGCCTGCTTCTTCGCATGTGATAGTATGTCTTGCTTCTGGTCAGTTCATCTAACGAATAATCCCATGTTTTCATTGGTAACTGTCAGTGATTACTCTGCTTCTTACTGCAGCCAATGAAAAATAATATGAAATTGTCCTCCTGTGGGGCTGTTGACTGGGAGCAAGCTTTGAAATTTAAACAATCAAAGCTCTTAGTTTTTCAAATCAAATTAATTGCTTAGGCAATCCAACTCCTCCACAATTGTGCAAACTAATTTCACAGGAATTTATGTTCCTTGAGGAACTGAATTGATTTCTGGATATGGGTACTTATGAGTTACTTTCATGCAGAGGCTATTTTGTTTCTGATGCTGTTTTTATGGTATATCACCAGTTTTATTGGCTACAATATCCTTTTTCATAGAGAACTCCCTGGACTACACTGTTATGTTGTTTATTGTTGAACAAGCAGAATGGCCCTAATTCCATTTTGCAATGTTCTGCTAGGTTAGTTGGTCTATTCTCCTTTTCCCCATCAGGAAAAATCTACAAAAAAAAAACGACCCAGTCACCAAAAATTTCCAGTATTTAGAGGTCTCTGAGAGTAATGCTACCACTGTATTTACTTGCTTGGCTGCCACTGACAATGACTTTTTTCTTTGTCAAAAGCTTTTTGATATTTGTTCTGATGCAGAAACATCTACAAACCACATGGAAAGGCCTTTTTCCAATCACTAAGTGTTTGTTTTCAGAGTTTCTTTATAACACTTGCTTAGTACTGAGAGATAAACAAGAAGCAGTGAGTCAGTAAACTGCGGAGTTTAAAAAGCTGCTTACACCAACCAGTCCAAGAACAGGAGTTTGCATGTCCTCGTTTCTGGAAGAAATCCACCAGGCTCCGTAAAATGTAAAAAATGAACTGTAGGAGGAGTCTCAATATTGTAATGATCTTAAATGCTAATCAGGGCTGTATTGCAAGAATGCTAGTACTCATGGATAAAAAGAGTGGACACACGAGCCAGCAGCATGTGTTTGCAGCCCCAAAAATCAAACATATCCTGAGCTGCATCAAAAGAGGGGAAGTCAGCAAAGCAGGGCCAGGGAGGTGACTAGCAAGTTTTCACCGGTATTGCTGCCCTTGAGAGAAAGGAGCAGTCATAGGCCACAAATATCATAGAAATCATATAATAGCTTGAGTTGGAAGGGACCTTCAAGACAATCTAGTTTCAACTCCCATATCTTGAGTAGGGACACTTACTAGATCAGGCTGCCCAGGGCCTGCATGGGACCTGCATTCAGGACATCAAGAAGAGGATATCAGATATGATAGAGCCAGATGACTTCTATCTCCTCCTGGTCCTTGGTTGGAGACTGGGACAAATCAAGAATGCTGGATGAGATGTAACTGACCAGGATAGGCAAGAATAAACTAGGCAGCAAGCTGGGCTTTAAATTAAAGCTGCTGAGAACTGGAGGTACAGAGAGCCAGGGAACACTGTCACTTTAGGAAGGAGTGGGATTTGTCCTGGAAATCTGTGGGAGGGTTCCTCTAGGAAGGTGATGCATCTGAAAGCCCGTCTGAAGTGTCTCCACACCAATACATGCAGCATGGGGAATAAGCAAGGGGATTTGGAAATAACAGTGCACTTGGAAAACTATGATCTTATTGCCATCACAGAAACACAGTGGGATGATTCGCATAACTGGAACACCACCACTGAGGGCTATCAGTTTTTAGAAGGGCTGGGCAAGATAGGAGGAGTGGGGGTGTTGCCCTTTATGTTCAAAAGTGAATAGACTACAAGAAGCTCTCTGTAAGAATTGGTCAGGAACAGTTTGACAGCCTGTGCATTAAAATTAGAGACAGGATCAATGAAGGACAGCTTGTGGTTGGAGTTTAATACAGGTCTCCTGATCAAGGGGATCCTGATCAAGAGGAGGCCTTCTTGATTTATCTGCAAGAGGTGTTGCACTCACACAGGCTCTTGTTCTGATGGAGGATTTCAACCACCTGGATATCTGCTGAGAAAACAACATGGCCTGCTGCAAGTGATCCAGGAGATTCCTGAAATAAATCAATAATAAATTTCTGGTTCTGGCACTGGATGGATTGACCAGAGATGAAACGTTGCTGGACTTGGTGCTCACCAGTTTGGAGGAGATTGTTAAAGACATCAAGAGTGGAGGCAGTCTGAGGTGCAGCAGCCATGCCCTGGTTGAGTTTGTGATCTTGAGAAATGTGGGCCTGGAAAAGAGTAGAGTCAGAACCTTGATTTTCAGGAGAGTGAACTTCAGGCTGTTTAAGGAATTGTTGGACGAGATCTCCTGGGAAGCTGTCCTCAGGGAGAAAGGCATGGAGCAAAGGTGGCTATTCTTTAGAGATGCCTTTCTGAGAGCATGAGCTCACATCCCTCAGAACCAGAAAACAGGCAGGGGAGGCAGGAAACTGGCATGGCTTGGCTGCTGTTGTACCAAGGGAATAGAGGGGCAAGTACAGGCAGTGGAAACAAAGACATATCAAGTTTAAGAATACCAGAATGCTGTCTAGAAATGCAGAGACGGGATTAGGAAAGCCAAGGCACAGATGGAACTGAACTTGGCAAGGGATGTTAAATACAACAAGAAGGGGTTCTACAAGTACATTGGTCAGAAGAGACATGCCAAAGAGAGTGTACCTCTGATAAATGAGAAAGGAGAACTGGCTAAAATAGATATGGAGAAGGCTGAGGTACCCAATGAGTTCTTTGTCTCAGTCTTCACTGGCAGTCAGGATTCTCATAGTTCTCACATCCCTGGACATCACCTCTCTAAACCTCATATTCCTAAATCTCTGGGTGGCAACTAGGGGAGCAAACTTCCCCCCAGTGTAAGGGCAGAGTAAGTCTGAGATCACCTCATGAGACCAAATGTCCAAAGTTCGCTCTGTATTCAGAACAGGTGAGGCCACACCTTGAGTACTGCGTTCAGTTTTTGGCCCCGCACTACAAGAAAGACACTGAGGCCCTTGAATGTATTCTGAGAATAGAAACAAACCTGGTGAGGAATCTGGAGCACAAGTCTTCTGAGAAGCAGAAGACTGGGCACTGGGATTATTTAGACTGGAGGAGGCTCAGGGGAGACCTCATCACTCTCTACAACTACCTGAAGGAAGGTTGTGCCATGGTCTCTTCTCCCACATAACTAGCAATAGAACTAGAGGAAATGGCCCCAGTTTGGGCCAGGGGAGGTTCAGACTGGATGTTAGGAAAGACTTATTCTGAAAGAGTGATTGGGCACTAGAACAGGCTGCTCAGGGAGATGGTAGAGTCATTGTCCCTGGAGGTGTTAAAAAAACATTTAGATTTTGTAATTAGAGACATGGTTTAGTGGGAAATACTGATGATAAGTGAACAGCTGGACTGGACGATCTTGGAGATCTTATCCAATCCTGGTTCTAAGATTCTATGGGGCTATACAACATGCATCTCAGAGTCCTAAGGTGGTTGCTGAGCCACCCACCATATTTGAGAAGTTGGGGCTGCCAGGTGAACTTCACTTTCAGGTGACTGGAAAAAGAGAAACATCACTCCCATTTATAAGAAATGGAGAAAGAAAGATCGGTAGAACTACAGGCGAGTCAGCCTCACCTCTGTGCCTGGAAAAATCATTGAATAGATCCTCCTGGAATACATGTTAAGGCACATGAGGGATGTGCAGGTGATCTGAGACAGTCAGCAAAGCTGACTGACCGATCTAGTGGTCTTCAACTAGATTGTCTTGATGGTCCCTTCCAACCCAAGCTATTCTATGATATTCACAGGCTACAACTGCACCTTTCTCTCACAGGCAACACTACTGGTGAAGGCTTGCTGAAAAGATTTATGTGCATTGCGAGGTGTAGGCACAATTTGTTTCCCCTTTCCAGACTTGTTTTATAGTCTGCACCGAAGCAGGTCAGCCAGGGTAGGCCATGTGTCAAGGATGAGAAAGTTGCTTTCATTTATTTATTTATTTGTTTGTTTGTTTGTTTTCGGGTAGAAGAGCTTTATCTGTACAGTGCGTATCAGTTAGCCCTCCAGTTGCATTCAAATGCTTGTCAATGTAACACTTCGTATGAGCAGTTTGGACCATGCCAAAATGGTAATTAAGCAGTTGGAATGTATAGATCTCACTGTATGCAATGATGATTTCTGCAGCCTTCTTCACAAAATGCAGGCACAGTGAATTAACACCACACACACTGAATTCCTCCTATGGAATCCAGTCAGATGACACTTTGTTAATAAAATTCTGGAGATAGGGTTTTTGCAAGCAGAGCTTCAGATTCACTGAGTCTTTGGACACTGCCTTTTGCTGGTGATTTATGTAATACTGCTTGAAGCACACAGTAGCCTTTGACAGTGAGTAAAATATCAAATTCTCTTTAAAATATACTCTTCAGAAATGAACTGAGCACCTTTTCAGCCATATTCCAGAATGAAAATATTAAAATACTGTGAAACAACCCTGGTCTGATGTATTTCAAATTTACTAAAAAGCTTTCATCCAGCGGTCTGGGTAAGGCCAGTACATTGCAGGTTTACCCAGAGAAAGTAATTGGGCAGTGGGGTTCTAGCTTTAAATGACAGTAACAGAAACAGAAAAGTAAAAGGGTACTTTTTCAAGAAAAAAACATTAACTCTCAGTGTTGTATTTTTATTTGTATGCACTCAGTAGTAAACACATCTTTTTATATGGATATATAAATACAACAACTTTGAAAGCTGCATGGCAGATCTGACCAGTACTCCATTTTACAGGCTTCAAAAGATGTAAGAAACTTCACAGGAAGCAATGACAGGACAGCCTTCTTCCAGGAGAAAGTTTCTGCTTAACGCCCATCCATGTATGTTTGTCTGATTTCATCAAACACGAGGATTTACTTCCTTTAGAAAAGTAATCTGCATATTACAGAACAATCTTTATTTGTAACTTATAGATTTCTGTACAGTAATATTTACAATATATTGCAAGGCTTACAGGCTCTATGTCTTCATTGCAAATAATAGCTTCTAGGCAATAAAAATTGGACTTTGTACCTTTCACATGTTATGTTCCAGCTGCAGACATTGCCCCATGCCACGGGGTTGGAGCACTTTGAAACACTTGGGTGTAAAACTCCATTTGACTATCTTATTTTACATAGTTCAACACAATCATTCAATTCATGACTTGTCTTTGCCCTCTGCCTCACTCTGAGGTTTCCCAAAAGAATGGCAATCCAATTCCACTGCTGAAGTGTCTGCTTTACCTCAGCAGCCTGTTTTAACCTCAGTTTAGCACTAAAGCTGAAAAAAAACCCACCTCTTCCAAGTCAAGTCTTTTATAATGAAGTAGTAAAAGCACCTTGAGAAAATCTTTTGGGGAAAGACAGGCAGTGACTAATACTAGTAAACTTCTCTTATTTTGAGAGATATGACTGAAGCACCCAACAGAAGAAAGGAAAAGTCATAGTGTGTAACAATAACAGGAGCTGAGTGAAGTACTGAGCTTTCGAATAAGCAAATAAGCAAATCATCCATCCTCTAGAAATACAGAAAAAGGATTGTCATCTACTGCCTTTCCTGGCATACTGGGAAAAGTAGGTTATTAGCTTAACCAGAATATATTTTTAAACAAATGAATATAAAGCTTATCAGGGGATGGTCTTAGGTCCACATCTTGATGATGCCTTGAGCATTCAGAGCTCCTACCAAAACTTGAACAAAATCAGGGAAATTTTGCCACACATCAGTGCAGAATGTCACCACAATCACGTACACTGTTGAAAAAGATAATAGAGGGGATTTAAAAATATTCCAGTTCTGCTTTCAATAATCTCTGTCATAAACTGTTCAGTGTTTTTAACAAAGGCTGGTGTTCATTACTTTCAAGTCAATTAAACATACTCCTTTCTACCACTGAAAACACACTACCAATGCATCTTCCCTTTTCTTTCCCCTAGCATTATCATCTTAACTTGAAAGTTGAAAGCTGCTCAACTTAAGAAGCCAAAACAAATGGAAGCTTGAAAACGAAACAAAAAATCTTCCCCAGATACAAAACAAAACAATTCTCTGGTATCACAGTGGAGCACTGACTTGTAACACAAACAACTTCTCCCGGACTCTGAACTGTCTGCAGTCAATTCATATTTGCAAAGAAAAGTAGTCATCGGCCTCTGACAAAAGCACTTAAATACTTGTATAGTACAGTACCTCACACAGTGAGCATGAAAACAACAGATACAGTAGGTTGCGCTCCTAATAAACCAAGTCTCTGTACCTTTAAAAACTGCACCCTAATTGCATAAATCATATTAGCAGCATCTTGAGTTGTAGTTTTCTAAGAATTACCCTGTTGAAAAAATGTAATAAACGCACATGGAATTTTCATTATTTAACAAAGATATCTCCACATACAAGCTTCCCTCTAAGTTGGCAGAGGTTCACTCATGCAAACTATTTGGTTTTCTCTTAATTTTGAAACAGGTTCAACAATTATTTTATCGAGAAGTGTTATCTACCTACCTAGACGATTTCAGACACGTAGACCTTAGTATGTGACACTAGGAAATGAAGGCAAATGCCCTGCATTCTCAAACAGTTGCTGCAATTCAAACTACCCTTCCAGTGACTGACAAGCTTATTTTAGACAAATGGAAATGCAACCCGGCCATCTTGCCATGAATTTAACTGCTGCCAACTGCAGCACTCAATGAGTGCTTCAAGGGCAACTCTATCAGGATGCCACATCTGTGTATGTTCCTATGGGAAACTGGGCCTCCCACGACAGGCGTTTTCTAAGAGTGCCACTACTCTACTCTGCCTTTTCCACTCCAATAGGTTTATTTATCAAGAGCAACAAACACTTTAAAAATGCAGCCCAAGTGCTCATTTGAGTCCTGCTTCCACTTGGCCACACTGGCGGCTGTTTTGAGCCAGAAGAGGCCCAAAGAGGTCTGTGTGACCAAGCAGGAATGTGGAGAATGAAAGCTCCTTCTTCTGGACTTCCCATATCCGAGGTCTGAGGGCCTGCTGAAGGCCAGCACTGAAAGCAGAAAGCCAGGCACATGGCAACACAGAGCTCATGGCTAACCTCTGCAGGAGGCCCAGCTGGAATCCTGGATGCACAGCTGTCGCTGGTTGGCCTTAATATGACCAAAAGGGGAATGTCTTTGATTGTTTTGTTTATTTCACATCTTTTTGCGTATTTTTTAACATCCAAATAAATACTTTGGTCTCAGAAACTCTCTAGTAAGTAATGACAGACTGAGTACCTGGGGCATGGCCAGCGAGGCTCATAAGTTATTGTAGAGATCCCACTCACTACATGAGTTATCCAAAGCACTTTGAAGCATGTTTCATTTGGCCGGTTTAAATGAAGCATTCTACTGATAATATTGAGCGAGGTGCTGTGTACACTGGATCTAATCCCAGTAGGACATCAATCTGGCACAGCCCCTAACAGGTCCTCTGGCCCATGGTGCAGGGATGCCAGCCTTTCCATCCCAAGCACAACACCACTCCAGACCCACACTAGGGAAGTTTGATCTTGCATAGCCTGGTATAGTTTCCCAGTACAATTCTACAAGCCAACTGCACACTCATGGTGCATAAAATGCAAGGTGTTGAGCCATGAACTGCAAAACATTGCAATGAAGCCCTCTCAGGTAGTCAGAGATGTTGCAAGCACAGTGGAGGATCCTGCATAAATGTGAATTAGACCATTGCGCAGCAAGGCAACCCTATTTTTTTATTACCTGTTTCTTGGAACTGTGCCATTTAAAAGATTTCAGTTTTAAAAGCTACTCCTCCCCACGGGTTGAGCACAGTATAAGACAGAGCAAACTAGACAGACACAAGGCAGTACAATGTGGCTTGAATATCATTAGAGAAGGAGAGGCTCGACAGAGATTTAGCTTACGGCGTGTTTGCCAAATCTCCCAGATCAAGCCTCCACAGTTCCTCCTCACCAACCAGGGAAACATTTAATGATGCCAGGATGAGCCCCTGTCAAAACGCCCTCATGGGACTGGGCCTTTGAAAAGCTGGGTGGAGCCTGCTTGCCTGCAAGGTGATGCCTTGTCAAGGGTCAGCGACACCTCACTCCTACCTTCTCCTCCCATTCCTACTCACAAACATTACTGGAAAGAGATGGGCGCATGACATGGACCTTCTGCCACAGCCTGGAGTGACATCCTGGGGCAGTGACCTGATGCTGGATATCCCTGTTAATAGCACGCTTTGTGATCCCAGAACTTTTCATTTCCTGCTGCCTCTCTGCGGCACAGTTCACGATCTCCAGCTGTCGTCACTCTCTTGGATATCTCTGTGCGTGTGACATGAGTGAGGCTGCCAGGGGACGAGGACAAGGGAAAGAGGCAAGAACACTGAACTTGGACAAAGTAGTCATGAGCCAGATGAAGGAAAAGTTTCTTTCTGTGTCTGGTCTTGCTCAATTTCCAAGTCAAGGATTCTGATGAAAGAAGAAAAAAACAAGTGTAATTTATTAACTATCAAAGCAAAAAAGCATTAGGTGATATTCTAAGGCTTTTGTTCAGCTGCTTATAACTATTGCCAATGCAGTAAGTTCCCTTTCCGTGAGATCTCCACTTGAACAATGAACATTCCTGTAAGAATACTGCTGAAACTGAAGGCTGAATAATCCTGATTCAAGCCAGGAAGGAGCATGCCGAGTGAATCCTTTTCTTGGAGTTGGGCAGGGCTGACAGCAAGAGAAGCCAGCAGTACTGAACTGCAGAGGTGAATTCAGGCAACATTATACTGTGAAATACCAATGCCCATCTCACAGAGGACTTCTGTGTTTTGAAGACCACACTTAGTTTCCACACTCATCACTCTGATGAGATGTGTCAGGCAATCTGATCCTTCAAGTAGCTCTATTTACACACCGTTCCCACCAGGCCCCAGAGAGCTCATGAAAAATTAAAAAGAAACGTAAAATATGAATGAAATGATCACCAGCGCATAAAAGCTGTGTTCTTCTCAGAAGGTATTTTACATGTAATAAGAAGAGGCTTTTGCTTCTATTTTCAACTAGAAATTTTCAATTTTCAAGCCTCTGTGAAAAAAAAAGAGGCCTTCAAGAGCATGTCTCAGAGCTACAGAGTCAAATATATGAATATAATGAAAAGATTCAGGTTCCTTAACTTGATGCTGTTTTACCACAGAAAGTGTAGAGTTGAAGAAAAAAGATGAACATTTGGGTATACAATAACATAGACACCACAGCTACAGAACCGAACATCAGAGCATGTGGTGACAACCACTCTCAGCTTAAATTCTGCCTGGTGACCGTAATATTTAACTTATGGCAACCTGATGACTCCTGTCCTTTATTCTGGGCGTTGTGCATTGGCACTCTCAGCTGACTTCTCTGGAGCACTTCCTCAGTTTTTAGAAATTACCCTGGAAACAATCGTAGCCCCACTACTGAGGTCTATCAGCTGAGTGAGTCCTAGTATGTATGAAATCAAGTTTATAATATGAACATTGTGGATAAGTATTTCCTAGACTGCCAAATTTTGATGCCAAAGAAACTTGCTGCCGGTGCAAAGCATTTCCTTGTGCTCTACTCTGATTTCAATTTAAATGGGAGACTGCACTTTTTCTAAGGGTACAGAACACTTAAAGGAAAAACAATCCTAAAACATGTCATTTTTGGATAATAAAGTTACTTCAGAATGACCACATATGCCACATGAATTTCATGGAGTCTTTTCACCATATTGCAAGGTTATGGGCTATGAGTAGCATCCTTTCCAAATGGGCGTGTTGTCTTTGATGTTCAAAAGCACACTGAGCCAGTGTGAGCTCCTACAAAAGAGCTTTTCCCTTCTTGCCCTGCCTTTGCCCTGGTGAAGTACCTGTCTCTGAAGCCCTCGGCCTCCACAGCCTGTATGTTCTTTGGAGCAGCCCCCAGCATCACCCTCTCAGCAGCACTGGACACGCTTAGCACCATGCACGTGGATGGCAGAAGGCCCAAACACACCTTCCTCAGCAAGCTCTGGCGTCCTGCCATGACAAACGCTGCCCTGGCCCTGCAACCTATCCCTGGCAAGCCCACATGGAAACTGACAGGCTTCTATTTTGCTTTAGTTCATGGAACTGTGGGGTTTTTGTTGTTGTTGTTGTTGTTGTTTTTTAATGAGGCTCCTGCTTGAAGTGGAAGGGAGCAAGCTCTGCCTTCCATCCTCAGCAAGGTTCTCAGCTGGCCACCTGCACCATTTTTTGTGTTTCTCCCTTGCCTTTTATTATAAAAGGATATCGAGAAATGATCAGGAGAGTCTCCTTCTCTCTGGTGTAATTTGGGAATGGATCTATAACATAACAACATTTATATATAATGGCTTGAAATATTTGTGTGAAAAGGTCTCCCTCTCCCTTCCTCCTCCCTCTACTCATAAGACATAAATGTCTTCTTGTGGAAAATCACTTTTTAAATTATCCAAATTCCACAAGATTAAAACAATTTTAAGCAAGTGAATTGATTTTTGCATTACATAGATAAAAGGCATTGGGAGCGACAGCCCCACACCCACGTAACAGGAAGGCTCAAGCATTACATTTCTCCACATTCACAGGGCCCACTATCGACCGCTGTACCTACACCAAGCGATGTTCTTCTCACGCACCAATTACAAACTGTCAGAACACGTATACGTAATCCTTCATATCAAGAACCGTTCATGCAATTTTTAAAGACCTCACTGTGAGCTGTGGTACCTACACACTAAGGTCTTCAACAAAATACTGTATCTATGAAACCGTCAGTACCAAAGGCCTCAGGAATAGTGCTTTTGAGGAGACCAGATGCAAAATAAGCACAGCTTTTGTTAAAGCCGGGACATCAGATTTCACCAGTGCTAAATTTGTTCTCCTTCTGTATGTGAATGGACTGATTTTGTAACTAGATGCCACACATTTGTATCATTTATCCTGGTATAACACAGTGAGGTATCTCTCTAGACAAGGCAAACCACACAACTAATTTCTAGCCACTGGGACCATGCTGCATGGCAGAACCCACTTCAGAAAAACAGAACAGATAACACATGCTAGGGGATCACCTGGAGCAAACTTTTATGGTCCCAACAACAGCAAGCTGTGGGGGAAATCAGGCTGGTAGCAGTGCTAATGGCTCAGCTTTGATACTGGACAATTGGGGGTGCCCATGTTTAAGTAACAGAGGGGAACAGTGAGAGAAGGAGAGAAAGGAACAAGAAAGCTTCAGAAGTATTGTATAAATACAGATGTACTCCTAATCATTAGTAGTTTCAGTTCAGTCTGTCATCTAAGCTACTGTAATTATGGGTTGAATACTTTTCTAAGTTTTTTCTTAGCACTTAATATAGCAGAAATTGCAGAAACCAGGCTATTTACAAAGCGGGCAGTGAGCAGGCATCCCTCATAGCCACTGGCGCTTTGATTTCTTGTAGGGGGTCTGATTGCACTCTGGCAAGCTATACTCACTTATTTGTTTGCACTTGTTCTTTGCAATGCCCCAGATTCCTGCTTTGAAAAACACAGCACTACGACAACTACCATACAAAATAAAGGTGCCTGTCACCTTTCATAAAAAGACTTAAAGAAACTATGCAACGTCTACTGCTTGCTAAAGAGGAAAGAGAAATACATAAATCAGCAGGACAAGGCTCTGCACACACCTTGCATTCGCCAGGCTGCAGCACATGCTGCAGGAAGCCTTCACGCCAGTTCCTGGATTGCCTTGCTGCTCTCCTTGGCTTTCTTACAGGTGTACAGCCACTTGATGATGCGGGCATTGCGCTCGATCACCGAGGTGCTGCTGGGGACCTGCTCTGTGAGCTCATCCTCCAGCAGCCCCTCGTCCCCGCTATGCCGTGTGAAATCGCTCTCGGATGTGGCCACACTGATGCTGCGGATCTTGAAGGAGACGTTGTCGGACACCACCGAGAAGTTCTCTCTCCCCAAATCCTCGATGACCTCCTGTTCCAGGCCACAGAACTTGAAGAACGTGTCAAACTCAGAGAAAGATTTGGAGTAGCGAGAGCTGATGTCCGACTGGGAGCGATGGAGACCTCTCCTCTTCACCTCCTTGACCTCTTCAGGAGGTGCAGGCAACGTAGAGGGCTTCTCACGTTCTGTTGTACAAACTCCTGGGTCTTCAGTGCTCACCGGGACAGCTTGCTCAGCTCCACAGCCACCAGGCTCAGAGACAGCGAGTTCAGCCGGGTGAGGCTCTTTGCTCTCGGCGGCAGAGCCGTCCTCCATAATGACTCTGGGCACCCCAGGGGAAGCCAACTGCTTCTCCTTGCCGGGCCCCTGGAAGAACCTCCTCACCAAGCTGCCTCGCGAGCCGTCCTGGCTCTGCCCTCTCCCCAGCTCGCACTTCTGGCGGTAGATCACCAGGGAGTCGGGCCGGCCCTGCCTCCTGGGGGTGCTGCGCCGGGCGATGGGGGGGCCGTGCTGCAGGGGGCCCCGCCACGCGCACCCCGCCTTCGCCCTCTCCAGCGGTTTCGCGCCCTTCCCTCTGCCCAAATCCCTGCTCGTTTTGGTGCTCTCCACCGAGCAGCTCTCGCTGCTGCACTCCGAGGCCGAGCTCAGCACGACGACGGGCTCCTGCTTGGTGCTGATTACCTGCTGACTTTTCACATACTTGGCCTTATCGGCTGCCAGCCTCTCCGCCGCGCTCCTCCGGCCGGGGGTGCCGGCCCCCAGCTGCCGCCGGAGGTACTCCGGCCCCTTGTTGAGCAGCCGCACGCTGAAAGACGAGTGCAGGTCGGAGATGGCGTGCATTTTCACGGCCCGGCTGATTTCAGTGGGCATAGCAGCTTCAGCTCCGCGGCTCCCGCTTCCAGTCCCGGGCGATTTAAAAAAAAAAAAAAAAAAAAAAAAAAGAGGAAAAAAAGCGAATAAACAGCTCCAAACACAGCGTGCGCTCCGTGTGCGTGCCCGCGCGTAGTGCCCGTGCCTTGCGCGCCCGCCCCGCGCCGCCCCACGCCGCCGCGCACCCACTCGCGCTCCGCCCGGCCCCGCAGCCCGGCCTGCCCCGCCCCGCGCCCGTCACCGCGGGAGCGTCGCTGACGAGGCCCCGGGCGGTCCCGTGCCGTGAGCCGAGACACGGGAGGGCTTCTCCCCGGAGATCAGCCGGCTCCGCGCAGGACCACTCCAAAGTCAGACCCTATGTCCGAGCGCGTCGTCCAAACGCTTCTTGAACTCTGGCCGTGACGCTGCCCTGGGGAGCCTTTGCTCGGACCAGACCACCATCTCGGTTAAAAAGAGCGTGCGAGACCCTCATGCCCTTCGTGGGGCACCCGCAGCGCCAGCAAGGTGTCTGCTCATGGCCCGCGGCCGTGCAGTGGATGCGCACTTGCAAAATGTCACGGAATGGCTTCAAGTTGAACCGCACCTGGTAAATCTTTGCCCTTCAGAATCACAGGGCAAGCTTCCAAAGGGGCAGGGCTCCGTGTGGGGCTGGAGTTCCGAGCAGCCCTGCGCACAGCCGCTTCTCGTGCTTCAAATGCCCAACGTTAAACACGTGAGTCACAGCCATCACCTGGGGCGGTCTGGGCATGCAGTGTTGCACCCAACGTTTACTCATGTCATCTCGTGGGAGATGCATCTGCCTCGTGGTCACTAAGAGCACAGCAGAGAGCTTTATTCTGAATAGAGAAAACAAAAGCCAGCTTACATCTCTGAGGTTTTTCCCTCTTAACTCTTTCATTTTGTTTGTTTTCCAACATGTCTACAATTTCAGTGGGATTATAATAACAGAATGCTTTTGTGATGATTGACTCAATATTTACAGTCACTGAATTGTGGCAAACATGTTTACAAAGAGAAAGATGGAACATACAAAAAAATATACCAGGCATCGTTTGTGCCAAGAAAGCATAGGTCAGGTGCTGGGTATGGATCCTACCCTTCATCATATGTGAGCAGATGGCGGCGGTCTGAGCACCACTTAAGCGTAGGGTGGGAAGGCAGTAGCTCTGTGCTCACATCCCCCAGGATGCTGCCCCAATGGAGCCCTGTGCTGGTGGCCATCTCCAGAGCTGTGTCAGCACTGGCTTTCTGTGATTCTATGATTCAGACACAGGTGTGTGAAAAGCAGGAGCTGAGCAGCTCTGTGTCCAGTGGAGCAGCACTGTTGGCTTTTCTTGGGCACTTCTGGCTTTTCTGGGGGTATATCAATGGTTTCTGTGCAGTTTTGGAACCATGCGGTTCCATGTGGTTTTAAGGGACTGTGTTGGTCATGGTGCAACTCCCCAAACACATTGCAGGAAATATGTGGTTATTTTTGGGTGTTATGAGTGGAGTGGTTTCACCAGTGCCCTCAGTGCAAAGCTAGGAGTCTCCCAGTGTGCTGAAAGCATGGACCACATTTTAGCCCAGTGTGGTAGACAAGCACAGCAGACTTGGGCGAGATGTTCTCCCTGTGGCAAGGGAAGGGTTAAGAAGTGAACCCTTCAGTGAAGACTCACTTGAAATAACCATAGGCAGAAAATTCCCTTTCCAACACGGTTCACCATCTGGTCTTGTCCTTAATTTTGCTTCCTTTTTGCCCCTCGACTTCTAGGTCTGAACTCAAGAAGCCCCTCAACACGTACTTCTGCCTATTCCTAACAGCAACACCAGAGGAGATGCTTGCATTAATCACGACTGAAACCCATGTCACACTTTGGTTTCCCTTTGGCTGCAGTTCTTGTGCATATATAAAATGGGCACACAAAAGGTAAAGCTGGCTCACATACCAGCTTACTTAAAAATTAATGTTCTCAAAAAAGTAAGAGGTAGTAATAAAGGTATAAGTGCAGTTGATGCCTCAGGAGTCCCTTACTATTAAGGCAGCTCATGCACAGATAGGTGAAAGTATAGTTAATATTGTTACATGTTTCAGTGCTTTGTGGAAAGCTGGGCTTATGGAGACGAATAATTTCTTCTGACAATGAATCTTAGCAATAAGCCAACAGATGTGATGAATTTATTAGTGAGATTAATGAGATTAATGTTTCATTCCTGTCCTCATACTGACAATTTTTTCCTCAACAGTTTGGAGTTCTGTGACACTGTTCAGTGAAACAGCACTGATTCACATTTCTCCATGCACCTTAACATTTTTCCCCCAGTTTCTTGTATCTTCTGTCTCTGAACTTTAAGAAAACACAAGAAATCTCAGATATGATTTGTTTGCATTCACTTGAAGTAATGAAAAGAATGAATCTACATGAGTATTGGTAAGAGTGGCTCTATTAAGCAATATCAATTCATGTCTTGATTAAAACACAGCTTTATTCACTCTTTTCTATATGCAAAGGCCACTCTAAACTTTTGTCACTACACAAGAGCTTTGTGTTTGGAGCTGATATATATAAGAAGTTTCCCCGTCACTTAGTATTTCTCGTGTTCTAAATACATGCCTAGAAGACAAACCAGGACATTTTGCATGAAATGCTGTTTTCCTTTGAGGAATTTCCTCTTCTCATTGAAAATGATTGAAAATGTGAGTTTTGATTCTCCACAAAGTGCACATTACTATAATTTCTTCTGCTTTTTTCATCTGACTTTCTTCCTATGTGAGATACTTCGTTCTGCATGCTGTGATGATAATGACATTTAAAGTAGGAGAAGAATCTTCCCAGGGCCAGAAAGTATTGTAAGCAACGAAACTGTCCAGGCTTGTCTGCCCTGTGGTAAGGTACATTAATATAGCAGTTATTTTAAATATATTTAGGCAAAGTATTTATGATATTTAAAATTTGCATGATCTGGAGTACTTATATATAAGTATCTTGGAATTAGCTCTTACACTTAAGGATATACTCTCACAACACTCAGCAAAGAGCAAGCCATTGCGTTTCTTCTTTTTGCAGAGCATGGTGAGACACCGTGCATTATGAGAGCCCCAAGCCAGTCACCTTTGACCCTGGTCCAGTGGAGGCATACAGACACCAAAATGGACGTAGTGACAGCAGCACTGTCCCCTCAGCCTGGCAGCTCCCACACAGTCTCTCTTTGGCAGTGATGCACTGAGCAAAGGTAAGCAAAGCAAATCCTACACTCTCTAAGCCTTAGCTGCCAGCAGTTTTCCCACTTAGTGGAAGTGACACTGGCCAGCATTTAAAGTTATCACTAAACACAAAGCAGTTGGATTTGTCTTTTTGTGGGAGGTAATGCAAACCACTTATTTGTTTGCATTTAATAAGAGATGTGCCCTGAGCACACAGTGGTTGGAAAGTCAGGAGCAGGACAGCTCAGCAGGGTGGTGGCTTCCCCGTTGTGACACGCTATGTGGTGCCACTGAGTGTCCTGTCTGCTGCAAAGCAGACTGCAAAGCATTTGGGCAAAGTAAAGCAGCCATGAGGCAGAAACTAATAGTATAAGCCATCTGTCTCCAAGGGGGAATGTCAGCTTTTTCAAGATGAAATCAGAGCGGGTGACAATTCAGCCTCAGTTTCATACAGTGGAAGAGAGATGCGTGCCTGTACATCTTCAGTCAGAAACTGGAGAACCAGGGCTTAGGATCTGTTCAGCAAGGATTTTGGTAGAGGCAGCCCTGCATCACTCCTACATGCTGTGTTTTAGCACTGCCAACTCACTTAGCATCTTTTCCAAATCTCATAATTCCAGGTTGTTTGGATCATTAAACAGTTTAACATCCCAGTCAGAAAACAACATCATTGTAAAATCAGTCCAGCTTGTTCACTACTGTTACTAGTGGCTTCTATATTTATATAAAATTATTATGGAAACTCCATGTGTACCACTTTCCGGGTTGAAGAAATGACACGGATCTTCACTGATTCAATTTATACCACATTGATTCATGCCATTGTATTGAGAGGCTTATTAAAACAAGGAGAAAAGTGATGCAATGACAGCAAGAGACATAAGGAAGGATGACATGTATTACAACATGTTTTACACCAGGCACTACTAATGGGGAGGCTGCAAGCCATGACACCTCTCCTCTCCTCTCCTCTCCTCTCCTCTCCTCTCCTCTCCTCTCCTCTCCTCTCCTCT